>NW_024412417.1:9758135-9827233 GCF_014898765.1 Herpailurus yagouaroundi
TAGAGGAGAAAGCAGGAAAAGACCTCTCTGACCTCAGCCGTAGCAATCTCTTACTCGACACATCCCCAAAGGCAAGGGAATTAAAAGCAAAAATGAACTACTGGGACCTTATGAAGATAAAAAGCTTCTGCACAGCAAAGGAAACAACCAACAAAACTAAAAGGCAACCAACGGAATGGGAAAAGATATTTGCAAATGACATATCGGACAAAGGGCTAGTATCCAAAATCTATAAAGAGCTCACCAAACTCCACACCCGAAAAGCAAATAACCCAGTGAAGAAATGGGCAGAAAACATGAATAGATACTTCTCCAAAGAAGACATCCGGATGGCCAACAGGCACATGAAAAGATGTTCAGCGTCGCTCCTTATCAGGGAAATACAAATCAAAAACACACTCAGATATCACCTCACGCCAGTCAGAGTGGCCAAAATGAACAAATCAGGAGACTATAGATGCTGGAGAGGATGTGGAGAAACGGGAACCCTCTTGCACTGTTGGTGGGAATGCAAATTGGTGCAGCCGCTCTGGAAAACAGTGTGGAGGTTCCTCAGAAAATTAAAAATAGACCTACCCTATGACCCAGCAATAGCACTGCTAGGAATTTACCCAAGGGATACAGGAGTACTGATGCATAGGGGCACTTGTACCCCAATGTTTATAGCAGCACTCTCGACAATAGCCAAATTATGGAAAGAGCCTAAATGTCCATCAACTGATGAATGGATAAAGAAATTGTGGTTTATATACACAATGGAGTACTACGTGGCAATGAGAAAGAATGAAATATGGCCCTTTGTAGCAACGTGGATGGAGCTGGAGAGTGTGATGCTAAGTGAAATAAGCCATACAGAGAAAGACAGATACCATATGTTTTCACTCTTAGGTGGATCCTGAGAAACTTAACAGAAACCCATGGGGGAGGGGAAGGAAGAAAAAAAAAAGGAGGTTAGAGTGGGAGAGAGCCAAAGCATAAGAGACTCTTAAAAACTGAGAACAAACTGAGGGTTGATGGGGGATGGGAGGGAGGGGAGGGTGGGTGATGGGTATTGAGGAGGGCACCTTTTGGGATGAGCACTGGGTATTGTATGGAAACCAATTTGACAATAAACTTCATATATTGGGGAAAAAAAGAAAAAGAAATGTCAATAGCAATAGTACCCTATTAAGTGCACCATATAAATAAATAAATATTTCTGATAAAAAAAAAAGTACATTTGTTACTATATCTCCAGCTTTTAAAATATCTTGATAACTGTAGTTCAAATACTTGACCTCTTTTCTTAGCCGTTGCATTTATTCATCCGTTTGTTTATTGTGGTAATAGGTACATATAAGATTAACCATCTTAAACCATTTTGAAGTGTACAATTCAATGAGTATATTCCCATTGTTATGCAACCAGCATCACTGTCCAGAACTTTTCATCATCCCAATCAGAAAGTACCCATTAAGAAGTGACTCCCTTTCCCAAGTGACTTCTTTTTTACTTCCTGTCTCTATGAACTTGCTTACTCTAGATACCTCATTTAAGTGGAGTGATGTAATTTTCATACTTTTGTGTCTGACTTTTTTCACTAAGTATAATGTTTTTAAGTTCATCCGTGTTGTAGCATGTATCCAAACATTTTTATGGCTCAAGAGTATTCCATTATATATACAGATAGATAGATACCCATTATACATATATCTATCTATAGATATAGATATAGATATAGATATAGATATAGATACCCATTTTGTTTATCCATTCGTCTGTTGATGGACGTGGGTTGTTTCTACCTTTTGGTTACTATGAGTAATGCTGCTATGATCATTGGCATGCGAGTATCCATTTGAGCTTCTGCTTTCAATTTTTCTTGGATATATACCAAGGATGACATTGCTGAGAAATATGGTAATTCTCTGTTTAACTTTTTGAAGAACTGCCAAACTGTATTCCACAGTGGCTGCACCATTTTACATTCCCACCAGCAATGCACAAGGGTTCCAAGTTTTCTGTATTCTTACCAACGCTTGGTATACTGCGTTTTTTAAATAGTAGCCATCCTAGTGGGTGTTGCATTTTATGTTAGGCATTTAACAAGTTTATTCCGAGAAGGGATCATGGGTTTCACCAGACTGCCATGGAAGTTCTTGGTACAAATAAAGGTTAAGAACCAGGATGAGGGAACCAAAGCCCAGAGATGAAGTGATTCACCGGCAGCACCTATGACTTAAGACCAAGTCTCCCAGGGCTCAGGGGAGCTCTTTTCTCCTCCTGCCATATGGTCTCTTCTCATGTAGACATTTGCCCCAGCCAGTGGTCAGACTGAGTCAGGGCTGGAACCAAGCCATAAACCAACCAGCCACTGAAGCTGAGGCCAGCCCCAGACACAGGCGAGTCAGACATAATCCCTGAATGCGAACCGCTGTAACCTAAAACTACCACACACAACCACAGCAACTAAATTTTTATTCACTCAACAAACATTGAGTACCTTGTGTGAGATCAAATTCCATGTTCAGTTGGAGTGTCTAAGGGGCATCCAAAGGGACATCCCTTGGAGATGCTCAACTGCTAGTTTGGTTTACAGGTTAGAGCTCAGGAGGGAGAAATAACCCTGCCTACGTTTCCTTTAAATACAGAATGGTGTCCTGAACTGTCACTCCTGGATCAGGAGCCTCTAGCTCTGCAGAGACAGCCCAAAATGGCTTCCTTTTTCCTGATAATCTCCTTGTGCCATTTTCTTATGAGCTTGCAGTCAACTGTGGCTCTTGAATCTTCCCACACCTGCCACCACTCTTGTCAGTTGGTGTTAAGAATAACAGTAGCGGGCGCCTGGGTGGCGCAGTCGGTTAAGCGTCCGACTTCAGCCAGGTCACGATCTCGCGGTCCGTGAGTTCGAGCCCCGCGTCAGGCTCTGGGCTGATGGCTCAGAGCCTGGAGCCTGTTTCCCATTCTGTGTCTCCCTCTCTCTCTGCCCCTCCCCCGTTCATGCTCTGTCTCTCTCCGTCCCAAAAATAAATAAACGTTGAAAAAAAAAATTAAAAAAAAAAAATAACAGTAGCTAACTTTTATTAAATGTGAATTCTGGCTTTCCACTGTGTGACCATGAATAAGTAACAAAACCACCCTAACCTGCAGTTGTCTCACTTGTAAAATGGGGATGATAAGAAGTGGGAATGACCATGCAGACAAAGGGCTAGCATGGAGACTGGCACAGAGGAAACATTCAGTAAATGCTCGTTGCTGTTATTGTCAATTTTAAAATTTATTATTAAAAAACACTTTGTGCATTGCAAAATGGAATTAACAGATCCCACTCTATGGTCACATCTTTAAATCTAGGAATTAGGTCTTTTCATCTCAGGGTCTAAGGCATCTGGCCTAGTAGCCTCCCACTAAACGTGTACTGAATGAATGAATGAATGAATGTATGAATGAGAGATGACATTTATTAATATTATTAGTATTACTAATTTGTATTTATTTATTTGAGCATCTACTGACATATAAAATAGCATTTTTAACCATTTTAAACCTTAAATCAGATATTGGTCTTAGAGAAGAATCTCTATTGAATTGACTACATGAGTATTTTAGAAAATATGCATACTTAGCAAAATAGTCTAATAAATTTTATTTTTTCAAATGGCAAAATTTGTACCATCAGATCCATCCCTTCATACATAGAATACATTTTTATTGAGCAGCTATTCTGTAGCAAGCTCGGTATCAGTAGTGAATTCTCTGGGTAGTAGGTAAATTGCAGTTGGCTTAAGCTAACAGTGGTTTTATGAAAAGAGATTTAAATATCTCACAAGAAGTTTGGAGGTCAGTGATTCCCAGCTGGTGGCAGCAGCTCTGTTTTGTCATTGAGGCCAGAGTTCTTTCTAGCTTTTAGATGTGTTGTCCCGGGAGATTGGCTTTCCTTCCTTGGGCTTTTGCCTTGTAGTCACAAGGTGATTGCCGTAGCTCCAAACGTCACTTTTTTCCATGATCATGGTCAAGTCAGGAAGAGAATAAAGAGGACTTTTACATTTCTCAGTTCATTCCTTTTGTCAGAGACCAGAACCTTTTCTGGAAATTTCAGTAGAGTTTCCCTTACTCCTCACTGGCTCAAACTGGATTGAATGCCCACTCCAATGACCTAGTCTGGAGAGTAAGATAACCATGACTGACTTAGTTCAGTAAGGAATCCTTCCTGGTGGGGTGGGATCTGCCCTCATGGAGCTCATGGGCACCTCTTTTCTGCTTGAAATCTTAGCAAGGGAGTAGGAAGGGGTCAAGGAGAGGAATGAATTTTTTTTTTCAACGTTTATTTATTTTTGGGACAGAGAGAGACAGAGCATGAACGGGGGAGGGGCAGAGAGAGAGGGAGACACAGAATCAGAAACAGGCTCCAGGCTCCGAGCCATCAGCCCAGAGACCGACGCGGGGCTCGAACTCACGGACCGTGAGATCGTGACCTGGCTGAAGTCGGACACTTAACGGACTGCGCCACCCAGGAGCCCCGGGAGAAAGCCTGTTTGTAAGACAAACTCAGAGAAGATGTGAGGGGCTTTTTTTTTTTTTTTTTTTTTTTTTAGTGAAACTTTAACAAACTGCTTTACCTTGCAAGGAAATTCATTCAGTTCATTGGAAACTGTTTTCTCCAGGGCTAAACCGGGGCAGCTTTCTCTTTGGCTCCTTTGCAAAGAAAATTGTCCAGGGTTCTGGAAACCACAGTTGTTGAACCTCATATGATGTCTTTTCTTTCAGCTCATGTAACAGCTACTAGAGGAGACTGGTGTGATGTGGCATGTTTTTTCTTTCTTTCTTTTCCTTTTTTTTTTTCTTTTCCATTTTGCTAGCTCGTTGGTACACACTCCCTGAGGGCCTGAGAGAGCTGTGTTCCTAAAGGAATTTATGACAATCAGCAGGGACGACTGAAATTTGAGCTGGTGTCGATCCAGAATCCCTCACTGCTACCCAAAGATGCAAGTTCATTCACCAGAACCTTCTTTAAAAAAGAACAATAGCAGCAAAATCTCATTGTGACATTGGAGAGTATATTTTGCACAAAAGCTTACCAGTGTGCATCTCCACAGCCAGATAGCACCCATCACCCATCCCTCCCAGTGCACTCGTCTCCGTCTGCTCTGCAGACGTTCTCCCTGGTAATAGCCGGGGAAGGTAGACACAGAGCAAACGTGGCCGTAGTGAAATTCCAGCTGCTGCCCGGGACCTTTGGTTCAGCTTGTGGGTGTTGGAAAGACCTTAACAGAATAAGGATTGACGTTCTGACCGTATCTCCGGTGTTCTTGAGAGAAGCACTTGGTATGTGGTGGCTCGACTTTTTACCCAGCTCATTGGAACAAGCAGGTCTGTGATAAAGAACACAAGGGGCCCCTGGGTGGCTCAGTCGGTTAAGCCTTTGACTTTGGCTCAGGTCATGATCTCGTGGTTCGTGGGTTCGAGCCCCACGTTGGGCTCTGTGCCGACAGCTCAGAGCCTGGAGCCTGCTTCGGATTCTGTGTCTCCCTTCTCTCTGCCCCTCTCCTGCTCTCTCTCTCTTTCTCTCTCTCTCTCTCTCAAAAATAAATACACGTTTTAAAAAAAGGAGAAGAAGAACACACAGAGCAGAGAAAAAAACTGGAGGGGCTCTGGCAGGATGGGGGCTTGGCCAGCCACAACATCCCTTCCCTCAGCCCTCTTCCATCTTCTTTCCTCCCCAACCAGGCATTCAAAGCAGGATGAATGGGAGCCAAGGGGGGAGTCCGTGGAAATCAACTCCATCTGGCTGTACTTGTTACTCTTCTCTTCAGTAGTTGGCCAGGAGGTAGAGCACGTATTTGCTCTATATTTTTGCTGTTTGTGCCTCCTTGTTCAGAATTACAGTCTCTAGCGACTCTTCTTTATGGTCAAGGGACGGGCTGTTCTGGCTGAGCCTATGCCATGATTAGGATGACCAGATAATGATTCACCTTACCCTGCGTCATTCCACAGGCTTCTGTATGCTTGTCTCACCGAACCCCTGGACTGTAAGCCCCCAGAGGCCAGGGACTGCATCTTCTACCTGTCAACACCGACAACTCCAGCACTGTATTTTGCCCATAGTGCCTTCAGTTCTCTCCCCTCTGTCTACCAGCCCTGAGCCAGGGGGTGGTGGAACACAGATGAATAAAGCCCAGTGGTGACCCCACAGGTCTGTCTTGCTGTTTTGTGGGTTTGCAGGCCAGTAAGTCTCGTATTTGTGGGATGACATCATGGCACGTTGTCACAAATGGTGCTTAGTGTCGGCACTGCCAGGTGAGGCACAAGGCACTTTTGGACGTGGATGCGTGCAGCAGGTGAATCCCTGGGGCTAAGGCACAGTGGTGCCCCCCACCGCAAGGCACTGGCCCAGGGTAGAGAGTGAAGAAGACATGTACCCTGGGGGAGTGTGTCTTGAGTTGAGCTTTAACTCCCAGGGCTCATCCAGTCTCTGCTTCCAGTCCTCCCCAGATTTCATCGAGGGAAAAATGTGTTAATTGGCAACCAGGAGCCGCAGTTAGGTAAGGCTCTTCTCTGGGACATTTTCCTGTTCATAGGAGACTCTTTACATCACTTCACGTACTGGGAAGTAAGGGCTAACAGTGCAGGTCTTAGCATCAGACTGGCGTGGGTTTGAAATCCTTATCCCAACACCACTCTTTTGCCCCATGCCAGTGGACTTGTTATTCAGACTCTAAGGGTCAGCACTGGGGGCAATAATGGTGCCTGCCTTATTTATTTTCTGAACCTAGTTGAAAGCCAGGACATAGCTGACACGTACATGATCCAACATCAGAAGAGAACATGGGAAAATCCAGGATGTATGGTTGTCATACTAACAAGGTCTCTCTCGGTCTTGGAAAGGGCTTCCTTGATACTGTCTTCTCCTCTGGACTCTTGGCTCAGTGGTACATGATCTTTCTGGCTCACATACCCCTTGGGATGGAGCTCTCAGATTTGTCTCAAGAATCAACGGAAAGAATTACAAGTGTAGATTCCCAGGCACCAGCCCCAGAGAGTCAGATTCACTGCCTGGGGTGAATTCACTGACTAGGTCTAGGGTGCTGCCTGGAGCTCGGCATTTTAAATACACACCCCAGGTGTTTATTCTTTTTTAAGTTTATTTATTTATTTTGAGGGGGGGGGGAATAGCAAGTAGGCTCCACCTTGTCAATGCAGAGCCTGAAGCAGGGCTAGAACCCCTGAACCATGAGATCATGAACTGAGCCGAAGTCTAGAGTCAGATGCTTAACTGACTGAGCCACCCAGAGGCCCCCACACCCCAGGTGTTTCTGATGTCATCAAGACATTGAGGTTACTGCTGTGGGGGTTCTTTCTTATATCTCCACTGAGTGCTCCCAGTGCTCCCAGTTCCTGGAGGATTATCTGCACCTTCTCTCTTCCCTGTCCTTCCACCCCTCCCAGTCATACATGTGCATCAAAAAGATGATGGAGCATCATACCTGGAACTATGTGGATACCAGGGATTCATAGAAGATACCGCATGTGGCTGGGTAGCTCCATGCGTGAGATGCTGGTGGGAACACGTCCAAGCAGAGGTAATTGGGGGAGGTACCCGAGGACTCAGAGGAAGGCCTAATTTAGGCTGGTGGGGTGGGAGCATCAAAGAAAGGTTTTCAGAAATAGGTGCCCACAGGGTTGAGTCTTAAGCTGAGGAGGCAGCCTAGAGAGGATGTAGGAAACTACAGACTAATATTGTCAGGGGATAAGGTATAGGGTAGGGAGGGCTGGGCCAAAGCCTTCATTAGTTCGTTCTCCCATGAACATGATTATTTTTTAAAGTTTATTTGTTTAGTTTGAGAGAGAGAGAGAGCAAGGGAGGGACAGAGAGAGAGAGAGAGAGGGAGAGAAAGAATCCCAAGCAGGCTCCGTGCTGTCAGTGTGGAGCCTGATGTGGGGCTTGACCCCACGGACTGTGAGATCATGACCTGAACTGAAATCAAGAATCAGACGCTCAACCGATTGAACCATCCAGGCACCTCTCCCATGAACATGATTGATCATGCTGTCAGTGACCCTTAGGTGGTGGCTTTGGAAGAAATTGCTTTGATGAAAGAGTATCCTGAGAATTTACAGCTGCCAGGTTTAGCTATTGTGATTCTGATCAATGAAACTCACCAAAATATTCGTTTATAGGGAAGTTCTGCTGTAAAGAGAAGAGTAAGTTCCATTTGCGGGAGAGTCTCTCTATTCTCTCAGGCCAGGAAAGCCATTGATGAGAAGGTTGGGGTGGTGGGGAGTGGGGGGTGGTGCCTGGGTGGCTCAGTTGGTTAGGCGTCCGACTTCAGCTCAGGTCATGATCTTGCAGTTCGTGAGTTCAAGCCCTGCTTTGGGCTCTGTGCTGACAGCTCAGAGCCTGGAGCCTGCTTTGGATTCTGTGTCTTCCTCTCTCTCTGCCCCTCCCCCACTTGCACTCTGTCTCCCTCTCTCTCTCAGAAATAAATAAACATTAAAAAAAAAAAAAAAGAAGAAGAAGAAGGTTGGGGCATTATGGTTGGGTGGGATCTAAGGGCCCAATTGCAAAGGGTCTGGTTGGCAAATCGGTTTCATTCCCCAAGCCCCCTCCAGACACCAGGTGGAGGGAATTCTGGGTGCCAAGCCAGGAGCTGTCCTGTGGCAGAGCTTTGATTCTGAGTCTGCGATTGATTAGGGGTCTCACAGGTGCCAGGTTGGGAAGCCGGGGGGATGGCGTGCAAAGCTTGGGATTTGCCATCCTGGCTTGAGATTTTATCACGTGACTGGCTGACAGGCAGATGTTCTTTCCCTATGGTTTATACCCTTGGGTTTTTGAGCCCTACGTGCAGGGCTTACCATTTATACCAAGTAGATTTAATCTTGTTAGTTTTGACTCATCATTCCAGCACTCAGAAGTCCCTTCTGGTCCTGACTCCGTAGTTTGGCTTACTCGCAGTTGCTCCCGGCATCATGTGTGGTGGTGTTGAGAGACCCGTGAGTGCCCCAGCATTTGGAAAAATGTTTGGAAAATCTTACCAAGTGGGGAATGATTTGCTAATGAGTCCAAAGTATGTTTTAGATGCCATCAAGAAGCCCAGGGTGTTTCCCTAATAGAATATAATCAAGTTTTCAGGATATTCCCCAGGGATTCTTTAGGAGGTTGTGAGTAGAGCATAATGGATTCACAGAGGGCCGTAGCTCATCAACATTTACTGTCAGATGTCTGGCAGGGGTTATACAGCAGCTGGCGACTGACTAATAAGGGAATTGGAGACGGAGGGACTTGACCGTGGTCTTTGCAGCCCTAGCCAAGGAGCACGTGCCCCAATCAAGTGCCCTAAATACAGGGGAGTTGCAGGTTAAGTCACTTTGGGGGCATAGGATAAAAAATAGTCTAAACTGCCTCTGAAATATCCATGAAATCACCTGTAAGTCCCAAGAACTAGTCACAGTCTGGAGGAGGCACAAGGTGACAGAGCCACACGAGGTGGCCTGAGGGGCCATGTCTCAGGCATCTGTGGACATGTACTCATTGAGCATGACACTGGGTAGGGTTGTGGTGCTGTGTTACATGATAGTCTTTTTTTTTTTTTTTTTTAATTAATATTTGAGAGAGAGAGAATCCCAAGCAGGCTCCGCATCGTCAGTGTGGAGCCCGATGCGGGGCTTGAACTCACTAACCGTGAGATCGTGACCTGAGCCGAAGTCAGACACTCAACTGACTGAGACACCCAGGCACCCCACATGGTAGTCTTTTCTCTTGGTCTGTCTGTCTCTCCAGCTGTCTTTCTTTGACCAGCCCATATACCACAATTCACATAAACCAAACGCTTATGGGATGCAGTTTCCCTCGGCCCTCCATCACCCACATCCATCCTGCAGTTTCCCCGGGCCTTGCTCCTACTGATCTCTCAACAAGCACTTGTCAGATGAATGAGAATGGAAATGACCAGCAGCCGGATTTACTGGGCTACTGCTATTCAGGGAGGCAAGCATCTGTTTTATCATTTTATTCAATTTTTTAAAAGACAAATAGGCATGTAGCAGAGAGAAGCCCTTGGCAGGAGGCAGGCAAGTTTGAGCCATAGCTTCCAGGCTGTGATTCCAGGGAAGGAAGGGCCAGTGCAGTCCTGGTGTATCTTGAGTATGCTGAGGGTGACAGGTCTAAAAGAATAAAATCCTTCCTGAGTATTGCTTGGCGGTTAAGAGCGTGGGGTACAGAGGCAGACAAAATGGGTTCAGATCCTGGCTCCCCTCCTTCCTAAATATGAGGCCCTGAGCTAGTTATCTGGCCGTTCTAGGCTCATTGTCATCACCTGTAAAATGGGATAGTAACAGCACCTACTCCCTAAGGTGTTCGTGAAGAACAAAGAAGCCAACAACTGGAAAGTATTCAGAACAAGGCCCAGTACTCATTAAGTGCTCAATAAACAGTAGCTATAAATTATTACTATATTCTTCTGAGTTTCACAACATCCCTGGCAGGTATTATTGTCACCATTTCAGAGAAGAAGAGAGTGAGGGTCAGAGAGCATAAGGAGAGGCGCGAGACCACATGGACAGAAGGTGGCAGAGGCTGGGCTTACACTCAGGTCATAGGACTGTCTGTTGTATCACTAAGCATTTCAGAGTTCCTTTTCAGTCTCCGGATGAAATTATTTTACCCTTATTGTAGATACATATTTTCCTTCCTCAAACATGCTTTGATCTTCCCAGGCAGATGGCACCAAATATTTACTGTACAATTACATGGCCATGATTGAATTTAGCCAGAGCAAGGGAGGCTAATTAGTCAGGGGTCTGCAACCCTGAGGAGAGGAAATCCTTCCAAGGTTGCAACTATAATCCTGCTGGGGTAGAAATGTTGCTTAAAATTGTCCTGGCTCAGGTTCAAGGGTAAGAGGCACTAGTTTCCCCAACTTTGGGGGCTTTGAAGACAAGCTGACTGTACTGAAGTGCTGGTGACAAGGTCCAGACTGTCAACTTTGTGGTTCAAGGGATGACATTTTATGATGTGCCCAAAGACCCTCATCCAGTGCTGTTGAAGGTCCGTCATGAGGGGCCAGAAGGAAGATTGCACGCTCTTCTCCCAGGCTAGGGACACAGGGATGTCATTTATCAGAACCTGTATGTGAAGGGAACACACAGAGGAGAGTCTAGAAACACCTCTTAGCAGTCCCACATGGAAAAGCTGTGGGGTTCTTCACAGCAAATATTTCAGAATGTCCCCAGCATCTACAAAGCTCATATTGTAATGCCAGCTGTATTGAGAATTTCCAAGGTGTCCACCATGAGGTAGAGGAAGAGCCATTAGTATAGTTCCAGGTCTGACCCTAACGAGCCATAAGGCCTCACAGAGGTGGAATCACATTTCTAAGCCTCAGTTTCCCCTTCTGTAAAGTGAGTGACTTGGACTTTATTTCGATCCCTCCAGCTCTAAGAGTTTATTAGTCTATGAGTCTATGAACCAAAGTTCCAAAGTGGCTATGCTTCCTCACAAAATGGCAAGATTTGGGTCTAGAATCTATGTCTCTATTAGCAGAATCTACACTTGCTCTAGACCTTCCTGACTTTGTGGTTTTCATCCACCTCCTTGAACTGACGGCTGTGGCTCAATCCCTTTCACCTGAAACCTTGCTCCACCACCCAGAATTCCATTGAACTCTGCAAATGTTGACCGAAGACTTACTCGGTTCCCACCTGCATGGTTAGGCAGATGAATGCAACTGTTTCCCACTTGGGGGAATTCATGGTGAGATGGTGAGGTCCAGACTTGCCAGAACTTTGTTTCTCCAGAGATCCCTCTAGTACCTAAACTAGGGGTTCTCACAGTGTGGTCCCTGGGCCAGCAGCATCAATTTTGCCTGGGAACTATCTAGAAATGCAGATTTTCAGGTGTCACTCTAGATCTACAGAATCAGAAATTCTGGAGGTGTGGCCCACCGATCTTAGTTTTGAACAATCCTTGAGACGATTGGGAGGTACCTCAAGTTTGAGAACCACCGGACTGGCCTTCTCAGGGACAAGCTGAAAGACTGTGGTCCTCAACCCCTAAGGGACCTGAGGAGTTCTCCTGAGGAGCACTCGGTCACTCGGGCCGCCAGGACTGGCTTTCAGCTCACAGCCACAGCTCCCTTGGCACCTCCCACAATATTTCGAACCTGTGTGGTGTTTTTGTAAATGCCCAGGCGTTGTGGAAACTACACATTTGTTTTGACGGGAGCTAATCCAGTTTAGCACATAATTCCCCATGGAACTTCCAGGCTTCCCTTTAAATTGACTGTGATGCTTGATGGGATGTTGACACCATGACTAAGACCCACAGCAAAGATCCCAACCCCAGAGGACCTCCTGCTTCCAAAAATCTCCCGAGGAAGAGTTCTCAGGAAGCCAGTCTGCTGTCTCCTCTCTCCCTCCCAAGAAGGCTTTCCTTAATATCTTCCTCCATGGCAGGGTCTGAGCCTGGTTGCAGTTCTCCCCAGCAGGCGGAGGTCACTGGGTCACATTCTCCCTGCAGTGAGTTCAGACATCAAGGGTGGGGTGCGGGTGGCTCCTGGAGAGGGGCCAGCCTGGGTCCTGGCCCTTGTCTTCTGTCCTGGGACCTGCGGGTCTGTCGTCCACGGCTCCGACCCAGGGCTGTATGCTAGACCATCGGCACCTTTGTGAAAATTACAAGAGGCAGCCCTTCCAGCTGCTTCTCGGGGTGGACACAGCCCCTGGGGTTCAAGATTTCAGCCCCTTGCCTCATAGGGCAGGTGCCTGTGCGCAGGAACAGCGGCCTTCTCCCCAGCCTGGGCCCAGCAGGAGACAAATGGGGGCGGTGTGGGCAGATAAGGGGGTTCCCACACACAGGACCCAAGGCTACACTCTTCACCAGCATCAGTTTCTTGAGTTCTAGCTACCACCTAATGCTGTGGGTGTTGGTATTGTCTCCATATAGGTTTTTTTTCTGTATTATAAGCAATTTTCAAACTTTCAGTGCCTCCATTTTCTTGTGTATCCAAATGGATATGACACTAGTCTTTCCCCTTAAGAGCTTGTTCTGAAAATCAAATGAGACCATAGAGAAGAATGCACTCTGGAAAATAGATTTTAAAACATCCCACAAACGTCAGGTTTTATATTGATCTTTCTCCCAGAGTCCTTGAAGGCAGTTTCTGGGGCCTCTGGTTTGAGAAACACATTTTGAATTCACACAGCCCCGGCTTTATGTGTGGGTGCAGCACAAGGTTGGTCTCCTGCCAGGAGGCTGTGGTTTGGGGGTGCTTCCTTGCCCCCAGATCGGAAGACTTGTGAGGCCACGCGGTGGACGAGGTGTGTGTGCAGGAGCTCGGGGCAAGTCACAGCCTGGCAAGCCGGCCTGGACAGGATGACCTCATGGGCCTTTCCACTTTTCATCTCGATGACTGGGTTCACTGTTTCATATTTGGCTTCCTCTCTCTTTCTTGCAGCTGTGGTGATTGGGATTTAGGGCAAGCATTTGGGATCCCTCTTCTAATCCCTGTCAAATCTGGATTTAGCAACAGAGTCCGGGAAGGGGAGGAGGCACCCCCCCTTTGGCTGGAGGCAGTAGCTCAGAACATCGGAGAAATTCCTCCACCCTCTGAGGGAGGAGGCCTCTCATCTCATCCCCTATCAGCCTCTTCCCAGGATGTGATGAGTTTCACCCACAGACTCAAACCTCTTCTAGCCTCCTTGTTTGGGGGTTTCTGGAACAAGTATGGTGGGGGTGAGGGAGAGACTTAACATTTGCCTTTTTCCCGTTAACTGTGTCCTTTGTCTCTCGGTCAGTCCCTTCTCCAGCTTCAGCACCTGCTCACCTCATTGAGGTGGAGGCCCCCTCTCAACCAGTACGGCAATGGTCGGCATCAACCACCTTGCAAACCACTGCCACCCTCATTGGCTTGTTATTATGTAACCTCCCTACAGGTGAGCTGAGTTACGTGGTGTGATGTTAATATACTGTGCTCATCACCGGTGGCATCAGGTGCACATTTCCCAGGCCTTTCGTAGCTGGCTCGGGGTTACTCTCCAACTCCGTTCCTCTCTGCACCTCCTAGCAGCCCTTCACCGCTCACTCCATTTCCACCACCCTCGTGCCATCGTCGGCTTCTGTTCACGTGTGTGCCTCCATGTGTTCCTCCTCTGGATGCGAACGCCGCATGAGACCAGTTCACGTCCTATCTCCTTGACCCCAGCCCCCTAACATCTCCGTTCTCTGAACATCTAGTGTCGGCACCGCGTAATTATTCTTTCATTTGTTCCGTTAGTTAAGTTCCCGAGGTGGATCGTAAGCTCCTTGACGGTGGTCCCATCCTAGGCTTATTGCATATTCCCTGCAGTATCCAGCCAGGCTTATGTGGCATGCAGTAAATAATAAAATCATTTCGGCCCCGCTCAGGTGTGTGCCCACCTAAAAACTGTATTGATGGCTTTCTAGAAACTGAAGTGTCCATTTATCTTGCAAAAATAAATAGTATCTTTGTAGCCAATACTCATGATCACACAGTCATGCACAATTTTTTTTACCCTTACAGCTTCCCCGGGCAGGGAAGAAAAGCCCGTGGAGATTGGAAGTCTGGAAGGTGACCTCCAGCCCTAGGATTTCCAACAACAGCCAGGCTGCCCTGGGCCTTAGCACTCTTCTAATGGATCTGACCTCTCCTCTTTTCCCCAGAGAGCTCCTGTGAGAATAAGCGGGCAGACCTGGTCTTCATCATCGACAGCTCCCGCAGCGTCAACACCCACGACTATGCAAAAGTCAAGGAGTTCATCGTGGACATCTTGCAATTCTTGGACATTGGCCCTGACGTCACCCGAGTGGGCTTGCTGCAGTATGGCAGCACCGTCAAGAACGAGTTCTCCCTCAAGACCTTCAAGAGGAAGTCTGAAGTGGAGCGTGCGGTCAAGAGGATGAGGCACCTGTCCACGGGCACCATGACGGGGCTGGCCATCCAGTATGCCCTGAATATCGCATTCTCAGAAGCAGAGGGGGCCCGGCCGCTGAGGGAGAATGTGCTGCGGGTCATAATGATCGTGACCGACGGGAGGCCGCAGGACTCCGTGGCCGAGGTGGCTGCAAAGGCACGGGACACGGGCATCCTGATCTTTGCCATTGGTGTGGGCCAGGTGGACCTCAACACACTGAAGGCCATCGGGAGCGAGCCCCATGAGGACCACGTCTTCCTGGTGGCCAACTTCAGCCAGATGGAGTCGCTGACCTCGGTGTTCCAGAACAAGTTGTGCAGTAAGTCCTGCTCCTCTGGGGCTCTTCCAGGGGAAATCATGAGGATTCCTTTTTTCATCTAGTTGTTTCTGTGCTACCTTGTCCCAGGTACTGTGTTGGCAAGGGGTGTTCAGCAAAGGCCAGGATAGACATGGCATTCTCCTGGAGTTACACTCTGGCCAAGGAGACAGATAGTGAGGCTGTAATGATGCAGATAAGTAAGTAACTGCAGTTATAACAGTATCATAGAGGAAGAATTCAGGGCAGGACCCAACCTAGACCAGGGTGCCCAGGGAGAATCCTCTGGGGGAAGGGACGTTTGAACTCAGACAGCAGAATGAGTACAAGTAGATGGGCAAAGCTTTTCTCCAACACATTGGACTGCCCTGGCGTTCCTTAAGCTAGAATTCATGAGTTGGAGTAGACATGGGGACGGGAGGGCAAAAAAATTCCATAATGTCTCCTTGGATGGGGCCGAATACCAAGCATTATTGCCCCATGGTGGTGCTAGTGGTGGAGATTTTTCTCTTCGAAGAGGCCCAGTGCACGGGGAGGGCTGAGATTTGGTCCCCTCCTTCTGTAAGGGGGATACCTGCCCACATCCTTGAGCTGCCTTCTGCTTCAGGGGTCCTCTGCCCTCTCTTGCTTTCTGACCCTCCTCTCCACAAGGCTTCTCTCTCCCTTGCTTGCCAGCCTGCGCTCAGTTACCTGCGCCCAGGGCTCCTGCCTCAGCTTTCAAGAGCAGGTCCGCTTGCCCTCTCCCCAGTTTCCTGCTTCTGCAGCTGGCTGCTTGTCCTTTCTTCCTCCAGGGGGGCAGGGGCTCAGGGGGCCACCCAGCCTCCTCTCTAGTCCTTGGAAACTGGAGACGTGCCTCCTGACCTGGTAAACAGTGTCTGGTGTTACCTTGCCCTTATCCATCTGTCCCTGTCCCCTCCAACTGTCACGCTTTTTTGATGGGAAAGCAAAAGGAAAAAACCTATTTGGAAATAACTAGTGTTCCAAAGTATGAGTATGTGTGGAGAATGAGCTTAGGACCAGACTCATCTCCAGCTCCCCAAGACCAGGGGCTCTGAGGACTCTTTTCTCAGACTCTTACACAGCCTTGGGACCCCCACTCCTCCCGCTGAAGCCTCAGGGAGGAAAGATGGTGTGTTTTGATGTGTTGGTTTTTTTTTTAATCCCCTGCTGAGAACTAACCTCAAAAAAGCAGAGACTCCATCGTTTTCTTGACTCTCAAGTCAAAAGATGTACTTAAAAAAATCAATGCCATGAAGGAAAAAAGAACCTTTTTCTCTGCAATGTCTCTTGGAGAGTTTTCAAAAGTGCCGTTTGGCCTGGCACGCAGAAGGGCCGTGTCAATGGGTGCCATGGCCCAGGTTGCCCGGTAAAACTTCAACCAGAAGAACGCGCTGCAAACATTTTAAGGTTTATGACTTTAAATGACTTCTGCAGAATTTATGTTCCCCTTTTCCTGGAAATATTAAAAAAGAAATTGGTTCCATGACAGTATTGATGGGTTTATTCATTTGTCTTGGAAAATGTCAATGGAGTTCTTTTATAAGCGCTCTGGATTTATCAGGAAATGGAAAGGCGATATGAGGCTAAGGATGTGGACTTGTGTGAATAAGGACCTTTTCTGTGTGCTTTATGGTCAGGCAGCAAAATTAAAAGGCAGTTTGGATCCTCTGCCCCGCACTTTGTTGTAATCTGGAAGCTTTTAAGAAAATATTGGGATTATGCCATTCGTTCGTTGGTGTGGCCCAAGAACCCAGGCCCCCTGCCTGCCCGGAGGAGACCAGTTTCTCTCCCACCACGTGGCAGGGTTCTGCTGAGCAGACCTGTCAACCGTCTTGACAGGTTGAGGAGGTCCTGAGGCCTCTTTATCAACTGTGCAGTAAAGATTTCAATAACTAATATTTATAAAGCACTTACTCTTCTGTTTTTATATTTGATCCTCACAAAAATCTGGGGGAGGCAACACAATACCATCCCTCCCCTCTTCACACCTTAGTAACTGCTTATGTGAATTCCCTGAGAACATATAGCCAGCAGGTAGTGGGTTCTCCTTCCGAAGCTCTTGCTCATTTCACTCCTCTGCACGCCAGGGGTTATAGATTCCTCTTTTAAGGTAAACCATTTTCTGGTGGCCACCTCCACAGTCCAGCCATGCTGAGTAAACCAACTTTGAGGTTGACATTCACCCCAGAATTTATAGGAAGCTTTGTAGGGTAGGGGAAGAGCAGACTTGAGTCTCAATGTCCCCACCTGCCACCTATATGATACCTAGCAAATCCGCTTGTCCTGGGCTAGGTACTTTCCATATGTTCTTCATTTAATACTTACAACAAGCTTATGAGGCAGATGCTATTATTATTCTCATCTTACAGAAGTGGAAACTGAGGCTTAGAAAGGATAAGCAACTTCAGATAGCAGGATCGGAGATTCAGTTTGCAGTTTCTCTGGCCCAAGCTCTTACCCTACCCTCCACGTGCCAGGCCTGAGGGTTCCAGGCTGGTAGAAAGATGCTCTCATCACAGAGAAGTGGGATGTTGGCTCTCCAAAATGTGCACCTCAGAGGCCTTGGAGAGGCACCAGGGACTGAGGGAACTCTGGTCAGAGAATACCTGGGTCTCCCTAGGAGCTTCTAGAAAGCTTTAAAAAGGAGATAATAATAATCATCATTGCCATTTATTTATTTATGTACTTATTTAAAAATTTTTAACTGTTTTATTTATTTTTGAGGGGGGGAGGAGAATGCGTGGGGGAGGGGCAGAGAGAGAGGGAGACAGAATCCAAAGCAGACTCCAGGCTCTAAGCTGTCAGCACAGAGCCCGATGCGGGGCTGGAACTTATGAACCATGAGATCACGACCTGAGCCGAAGTCAGACGCTTAACCAACTGAACCACCCAGGTGCCCCTAATCATTACCATCTATTGACATTAATATGTTCATGCACTGTTTTGAGCTATTAGCCTACATTAATTCATTTTATTCACACAAGAAACCTGTGAAGTAGGTACTTTTACAATTCTCATTTTACAGAAGGGAAAACTAAGACCCACAGAGGTTCAATGACTTATCCAAGGTCACACAGCACTGTGGTAGCGTTGAGATGTGAGCCCAGGCATTCTGGCTCAGTGTCCACATCTTGACCATTAGGTGCTACAAAAACTTGAAAGATGAATAGGAGTTTCCTGGCTAACTGAGGGGAGTGAGGTGGGTGACGGCGGTAAGCCAGGAAAGGAAAGATATTTTCACTTGATTGTTCCATTTCATTAAAACAACAGTAACAGCAGCAGCAGCAAAGAACTAGTCCAGATTCTCTCTTAGTTTTATAACCTGCTAAAGAGACACGACCCACGTTTGAAAAATGCTGACGAAGGGGTAGGCAGGAAAGTGGAGGCCATGGTGCAACTAGGGACAAGATTTCAGAGGGAAGAAGGGCTGGGGCTCCTGTGCTTCGAGCAGAGCTGACAAGCTCTGCTTATCTGCGGATCGGGTCGGAGGAGACAGGCAGTCTTCCTGTGTGGTCAGAGCTGGTCCTTTATTGTCAAACTAGGAAGAGATTAGGCTCTGGAGCCAGGCTGCCCTTGAGTGGGAGACCTGGCTCTGGCTGTCACTGCCTGTGTGGACATGAACTTGGGCACAGCAGCGGCTTTTATCTGCCGGCGGTGAATTCCCACACCAGCCACAGCAAGGCGGAGGCCGCTGAGGTTCCATTCTCAGGCCACCCCTGAGGGCACCAGAGAAACTTGGAGACCAGGTAGCCTGTGAATTGAGGCCCTGTCTACAAGACGACCAAAACCTACACACCCTGGGCTCTGCCATTTTTGCCACCCAGGGAGAGAGGACACTGAATTTAGGCGCTGAAAAATGCAGGTCTATCCTGAGCTTTCTGATGACTCATTGTAACCTGGGCGGGGCTGATTTTAAGTAACCTCTTGCTACCTGTTGTATCAGCCAAGCCGGGTATTTGGAGCCTAGAGGCTGGCAGTTCCTACCCTAACAGCCCCACCCCGCCCAGGCCAGGCACAAATTAAGGCTCTAATAGCGTTCCTAAGACACACCTTTCATCCACCAGCCTGGGCGAAGTCTACACTTTTTATTACAGCCCTTTGGGGCTCTGGTGTTAAGCGGGAGGCCAGATGGATTTCAACAAATGCTGACTCTACGTACCCAGTAATTGTTTCTTTCTAGACCCCCAGGCAGCCCTACAATTCCTTCGATCATTTATGCATCTGTTAATAGGCATTTATGCACATTCATATTTCCTAGTTAAAAAAAAAAAAAAAAAATCCAGTCCTGGGTGGCTCAGTCGGTTAAGCGTCCAACTTTGGCTCAGGTCATGATCTCATGGTCTGTGGGTTTGAGCCCTGCGTTGGACTTTGTGCTGACAGCTCAGAGCCTGGAGCCTGCTTTGGATTCTGTGTCTCCCTCTCTCTCTGCCCTCCCCCACTCACGCTCTGTCTCTCTCTCTCTGCCTCTCAAAAATAAATAAACATTAAAAAAATTTTTTTTTAATCCAGTCTTGCCAGTGACCTAGTCTGCTGATGAGTGATTGCTTCCCCAGAGTACAAGGCCTTGACCCAGTTACAACCTACCAGGCCTTCTGAGAAATGCGTCTGCTGCTGGCCAGTGGAGGAGGCAGGACAGTCACCTCCCCTTCAGCACACCACAGAGGCCGGTCCCACGGGATGGCAGGGGTGGGAGGACCCCATTGCTTTTGGGAACACCAATCACTCATCCGTAAAATTTTACACACGGAAAATTTTTACTTTATCTTAGTAAAAAGATTTGAGATTGTTTTGCTTGAAAGTAACCGAAGTTCCATTTGAACTAGCTTTTAAGGGGGAGGGGTCGTATCATATTACCCCGTGGAAATAAGTGGAAGAGTAACGAATGACAGTCCCACTTTCTCTCCACCTTCTCCTTCTGCCTCCCGTTCCTCTCTGTTCCATGGGCAGAAAGCATGCACCCTGTCAGCCCCCGACAGGTACCTGCCCTTGGTTTAAGCCTCTCTTCCCTCAGTTCTAGCTCCTGGATACCAGGAAAGGACTCTGATGGTCACACCCTGTGCTGGTCCGTGGCATCCAGGAGCGGGGCTGCCTCATTCCAACACATGGGCAGCTCCTACAGGTCCCATGCATTTGAAGTGAGAAGGAAGGGCAGTTTGTAGAAAAGGTGGCATGGGGGGTGGTGCTACCCAGACAAAATAATAAGTGTCTGTACTAAGGGTCCCTAGACACCATTCATGACTTTATTCTACAGGTAAAGAAACAGGTCTGAAAGGGCTACCCAACTTACCTGAGCTTCCCTCCCTTGATCAAGGCAGAGCAGAACCGGAATCCAAGTCTTCTGGCTTCTTATCTGGTACGCTTTCCATTATACCAAGTCACAGTCTCCTGGTTCTAATTCTTTTACGGCACACGGGCAAAACAAGCCTCTTTTAATTTCCCCATTTGACAGCCGAAGGAAGTGGAGTTTAAGGAAATTAAGTAATTCCTACAAAGTCATACTAAGTTGTGAAGCTGAGCATTCAGGCAGTCTGCTTCTAGAAGCCGCCCTCTTCAACACTGTGCTGCCTGCTGCCCAACAGCTATTTCCTCTGCCTCACATCTCCTGCCCCCTTGTATTGTCTGCCAGGGTCCAGATGGGAAGATGGGCACCGGTCATCACCTGGGCCTCACACCAGTGGATAACTGGTGTGTGGCTGGTTTCCAAACTTGAGACTTCCTTCATTACAGAGAGGGACACACTGAAAGTTCTTCAGGAATGCCCCCCGCCCCCTGCCATGCCTGTGGGTAGTTGGGCTCCAGCAGTCTAGGAAAGAAAGAGAACAGTGCACAGCAAATGCATTTTAAAAACAGGATGATTTTCCACTCATAAGGCTGTCAAAACTTAACCATTTTGATAATCCCGAGCACTGAGGTTTTTTACTCTCATGCATTGCTGGTGTGAACCAGCTTGCAAGGCAATTAGGCCACGTCTCTTCAAACTAGGATCCAGTCCTAGCAAAACCACCGCACTTGTGCTCAAGGAGATGTATCTGAGAATATGCATCCCAGCGTCAATGCAAGTGAAAATCTGGGAACTGTGCAAATGACGGCTGATGGGGAAATGGCTAAATACAATGAGGAAGAATCATAGGACCGATAGATAAAGCAATTGAAGGGAATAAAACAGATCTAACATATTTGATCAGATCTGAGATATACAGTCAATTCTCATTATTCTCAGTGATTATGTTCTATAAAGTCCTGGTGGATGCTGAATTTGCAAATACTGAACCACGACTCCTGGGGGAGATAGGGAGCTAGGTTCCTACAAGCCTCTAGTCTCCACATTTTTGTTAACTGATCAATACATAAACTGTTCTATGTGTCTAGAGGCACCTTATGTGATACACACGTTGATTCATTAACACTGAGCTCACAGCCAGCAGCACTGTTGTTGAAGCCAGAGCCCGAAGTGTATCTAGCGCACTTTCACCTGTAAGGCGCCTGCTGCCTGCTTGCACCCAGAAGCACTAGACGCACATCACTGAGCGCGTCACATCAGCAAACGCTAGCACTTCGGCATTCTGCTCGGGGCCGTGTTAAACAGCAAAATCACCCACACAAAAAAAAGCCCAAAAATCGAAAAACGAGGCACCAAATAGACCTCAAAAAGGACAGTTGTGTACTGTCTGAGAACTGAAACAAGGAGGCCACCTCAGCTGGCAGTGCGCACATCGGGCGACTCAAATTTTTCATGACTGAGCCTGTGTTGATTTCACTGTGAGTATCGATTTCAGGGTTACAAATACATTTTAGTGAGTAGGCGAGTTCACAAATACGGAATCTGTGAATAATGGGGATCACCTGTTTGCAGCTTCACATCATAACATCTTTCACATTGGGGTGCATCTTAGATTCCCTGTAGATAGTATATGCATCAGTACAGATAGAATCTGCAGTTAGTGTTGAGTGAAAATCCAAGGTGACGACCACTACGTGTAGGATGAGCTCCCACATATAAAATAAGACAATAAACCACCACGCTTCCCAATGCTACATGCGGCTGTGTATGGAGCAGTCCCTGGGACACGGTTCTAAGTATTTTACCATCTTAATTATTTTAACCCTCACAAGGCTCTTATGAGGTAGGAGCTATTTTTATCCCCATTTTTTGAGGGGGCTGCAAAGGGAGAGGGGGAGAGAGGATCTTAAGCAGGCTCCATACTCAGTGTGGAGCCCCACGTGGGGCTCGATGTGGGGCTCCATCTCATGACCATGAGATAGTGACCTGAGCCAAAATCAAGAGTCAAACGCTCAACTGACTGGGCCATCCAGGTGCCTCTTATCCCCATTTTATATAAAATGGTTAAGAAAATTGTCCATGGTCACAGAAACATATTTTTTCACACCAAAGTAAAACTGATTGATAGGATTTAACTACTAACTTTCCAAACATTGTTTGTATCTTTTTTAAAAGTTTATTTATTTATTTTTATTCTTTAAGTGTAATTTATTGTCACATTGCCTTACATACAACACCCAACAAGTGTTGGGTGCCATCCCAACAAGTGCCCTCCTCAATGCCCATCAACCACTTTCCCCTCTCCCCCAACCCCCATCGACCCTTAGTTTGTCCTCCTATGGTTTGCCTCCCTCCCTCTCTGTTTGTAACTATTTTTTCCCCTTTCCCTTCCCCCACGGTCTTCTGTTAAGTTTCTCAAGATCCACATACAAGTGAAAACATACGATATCTGTCTTTCTCTGACTGACTTATTTCACTTAGCATAATACCCTCCAGTTCCATCAACTAATGAATGGATACATTTATTTATTTTGAGAGAAAGAGAGAGAGCACGTGCGTGTGTGCGCGAGCAAGGGAGGGGCAGAGAGAGAGGGAGAGAAAGAGAATCTCAAGCAGGCTCTGAACTATCAGTGCAGAGCCCGACAGAACCCGTCTCAAGGTTCATACCCCCAAAACCCTGAGATCATGACCTGAGCCGACATCAAGGGTGGGACGCTTAACCGACTGAGCCACCCAAGTGTCCCCATTATTTGTATCTTAACAGGAGTTAAAACACAGACTATCATAAACTCACAACAATCAATCTTAATCGTATTGTTAAAAATTTTTGAAGTTTTACTCCCCTACTTTATTTATTTCCCACTGTATTTCTTACTTAGAAGTAACCAGACATATATGTTAAGACACACCATCAGTTTCACCAGTAGCTCCGTTTTCCTAAGCACGGGATTAATGAGATTGTTCTTAGCTTTTGAAAGCCTCTTTTATTTGGGCTTCATAAAAATGTATTTCTACATATGGACATCTTTTTTGTTTATGAGAACACTTGCATAACTTGTACTCTGTTTATAATGATGCTTGTTAATTTTAAATATGTTCAAGTTGAATTATATTGAATAAAATAATAAATTAAGATGTAAAAAAAAGAGAGAGAGAGAATTTTTATGAGCTCCAGACAGACTTATGCAAGAATTGATATATCTGAAAGCTGAGGTACTTCAGATACTAAATTCAGTAATATTTTAAATTGACAGAAAGATTAAGGAAACATGGAACTTAGGAATGAATTTTTTACTCCAAAATATTGTGTATAACACTTTCGCATATTAAAAGATTGCTCTTGGGATTTACGGCCCCCAAAAATTGTTGACTCTTACCATATCTTCATTTAATAGCTTTTCCTACAACCCCATTGCTGCCTACTGAAAATCCACATGTTAGCCAAAGCCCCCTCTGGTATCAGCAAACTTTCTGATTCCCCAATTGAGTATTATTAATTGAACCATGAAATTTCTTTTTTGTAGATCATTTTTGACCTATTTTAGTGGATATTGGCAATTTCATATGGCACCTTAGCGTCATTTCCCTTTAACCTTCTGTGGCCCGTTATAGATTCCTGGTGGCATTTATCTAGAACTGACTAGTCCAATGAGAGGCTCTGAATCCCCTGGAGGGTAGGGACTGCAACTTGTTTTCCTTTGGGTCCTGCTTTCTCCCTCACAGAAGGTTCTGGGTGAATGTGGGTGGATGAAGTCAGAGAAGGTGTCATCATTGCCTTAACTTGCTGTGTCTTCCCTTACAGTGGTCCACATGTGCAGCATCCTGGAGCATAACTGTGCCCACTTCTGCATCAATACCCCGGGCTCATACGTCTGCAGATGCAGACAAGGATACATCCTCAACTCGGACCAGACTACTTGCAGAAGTAAGATTGCTTTGCTGGTGTATCTGCACTGTCCTCCTCTGCCCTCTGCTCTCTCTTAGGGCCTATTTAATTCATATGTGGCTCTTCGCTTAACCTAGTCATCATCTCCTTAAGGAAAGAAAGGAGGTTTTATAACTCGTGTATTTTGTGTCGACCTCCATCCTCCACCCCGCCATCATAGTGCTTGGACCAGAGCCAGCACAGCATATAGTAGGCCAGCAGGAGGAGTTTGGAAGACTGTTGGAGGCATCTCCTTAGAAATAGCCTTTTTGAATTCATGAGCTGGTGTCTTTTTCTTCCAACCTGTTCTTTAGGGGGAACCACTGGAGAGCCTTTTCATCCACTGTCTCTATGAACTGTACCCTGAGGAATTGTTTCTGTATTTTATTCTCTTCTCTGAAGCATTGACTTAGGATGAGTTGTTAACATTGGCTGGGAACGATTATGCCAGTTCTGTTTTAGAGGTGTGCAGTGATCTCCTAGCAGGGATCTAGTAGACCTATAAAGTCTCCTAAATGAAAAAGAAAAAAAAAAAAAAGGTCAAACAGATTAAAAGTGCGGAGAGAACTCAGATTCTCTTTTTTTTTTTTTTTTTTGGCCAAGCTCCCAAACTAGACAACATACTGACATTTGAACCAGCGAGAGGTAATCTGCCTCTTAGAGAATTCCCTATACACTGAGGGTGGTGCCTACATACGTATGTTTTTAAGTTGTAAGTAAAGCCACTGTGTTAGCCCATAGACAGCCAGGCTACCAAACCAGGCTTACTCAAGATGTGAGGAAGACCGGCGGGGGAACCTTGCTCCTGGCAGCTGAGGCGCGATGTGGTTCGAGATTCTGCCCGGGATCGGTGTCATGGCCGTGTGCTTGGTCATCCCCGGCATAGCCACTGCGCACATCCACAGGTTCTGTAACGGGGGCAAGGAAAAAGGGGTTGCCTTTATTATCCATATCATTGGAGTTTGATGCAAAGAGATAAGCGCATCTCTGGAGTTAATCGTTACTGTGTGTCAAAGGGTTTGGAGAATATTGATTAAAGAAGCCTTTTCCCGACTGATGAAGAATAACTCAGTTATGTTCATCTGCCCTTTCTGGAAGGTTATGCAGTGTATCAATGTAGTACATAATAAAAACAAAACAAGACAAAACAACAACAACAACAACAAAAAGATGTGAGGAAGACCGGCCCACACGGAGGCAAATAAAACTCAGCTAATCTGACACGCAGTTCATGCAACACATAATTGTTATTATACCTCATGGTAAGCAATTAAGCATTAATGGAAAGCATCTGCACAAATGGCTGTAATTAGTATTGCATATATAGAGCCAAACCACATTTTCCTGTTTTCTTCCCACTTCATTTTCGGGGTTGTAAATAGCTGGATAGAAGCCTCCTGCCCCCCAAGGTTAGGGAACATCTGCTTGACTCCTCCAGTTCTGTGGCCTCTGGAAACACAAAGCTTCCCGGTGCTATGTGTTCCTGGGCTCCTCCCAGACCTCAGGGTCCCAGATTTTTGAGTGCAGCCTGAATCATCCTGATCTTCTGCTTGAACCTCTGACCCTTCTTGAGTTTCCACAACAAAAATTGCTCACACCCACCGCTCATGGGTTTAATAGAATTCGCTGGGAAAATGGGGGAGCCCTGGCAAGGTCACCTCACACACTGCTCAGCAAACAACCTAAACATCTTTTTTAGACATCCCCTGACCCTCTTCAAGAGCTCCGCCCGCCCCCTCTCCCAGCCTCTTCGGGAGCTCCCCTCTGCAAGGTGTTGCTCTGAAGAATGCTCAGCCTTTCGCCACCTCGCTTACTCCCGTCATGCCCTTCCCTTCTTAGGAACACAAGAAAGTCCTCCCCTTGTCTTCTGCCTCAATGGCCTGCTGCAATCCGGGCATCTGCTGACGTCCATTTTCCATGGGCTGGCTTAGTCAAGTCAGAGGAATTTGGGGACTAGCAAATAAAGAATAAAAAAGTCCTCCCCCTAGTGTCATGAGCCAGGCCTTCCCCACACTGGGTTTTGTCAACCCCTGCCTGGTCCCACCTCAAGCCTGGAGACCCCTAGGCTCTCCCCAGTGTTGATCTGTCCTGGGATCCCCACTATAGGAGGAGGGCTGTGGGTGCAAAGAGCATGAAGCAGAAACTGCCTGGGCTTCAGACAGACAGGAGCAAGGCGGCCCGGGTCAGAGGTTCTCAGGTTCCAGTAACTAAGAGCCACTCAGGAAGCTGACCCCCGGGGTCTCACCCCCAGAGATTCAGAGTCAACAGGTTTAGGGTGGGGCGCAGGAGAATGCATTTTCAGTGAACTTCTGACGTGGATTGCTGCCACGCTCTTGAGATCCACTGACATCAGCAACGGGGGGACCGGAGGAAAGGGCCGGAGTTAAGGGAGAAGAGAAGGAGCTGGAGCCAGGGGCCTGCTGTCCCATCTGACCCAGCCCTCCAGTCACCCGGAAGCAGTTAACCTCCCTTCACTGTCAGCACCAGACTTAGCTGAGTAGGTACAGTCATAAAGAGCAGTTATCTCTCTCCCCGCCCCCCCCCCCCTTTCTTTCTCTTTCTCAAAGATAATCACTCTTGTCTGCATGTCTGAAATTCTATCTGGGCCAGTGGTATAGTCCACAGACTTCAATTTCAATCTTGACATTCAGGCTGTGCCTGTCTCACGCCGAGCTGATTATTTAAATTCCTTGACTCCACTTCCACAGCCATAAAATGGGAAGGGTGGTGACAAATTCATACCTGTCTCATCAATAAATCCCTGTCAGCCTGTGGTTTGGGTCTGCTGGACAGTTGAAAGTTGTGCCAAGGGAAGGCAGGGCCATACCCCGACTTCTGTTTATGAACGGCTGGCGGGGACCTGCCCCTACCAACATTGAGAGAAGCCAGTGGGCATGGAGAAGAATAAGACACAGTTCTTTCCATTTTTGAGCATATAAGATGTGCCAGGGAGCATGCAAACTACTGGGGAAAAAAATAGTGAATAAAACAGCAGTGTTCCTGCTCACTTTCTTGCATGGGAGTAATTCAAATAAACCACCAAGGTAATTGCAACCAAAAGCAATTGTGTCCCACTCCCAGCTCAGTGTGAGAGGTCAGGTCTAACTATAGCCACTGCACTTATTAAGTGCTCACCATGTTCCAGGAGCTCTCCTGGTGCTTTATATGTGTTATCTCATTTAATTCTGACAATAAGCTCTTAAAGTAGGTTTTATCATTCTCATTTTACAGAGAAGGAAAATAAGGTACTCCCCTCAAAACTTTAGACAGTTTACTCAAGGTCATATGGCTAGTACTATGACCAAACCAGAATCGAAATCCTGTTATGTAGGAGTCCATATTATTAGCTCTTAACCACCATTTGATACTGTCCCATGATCCTTGAGGGCCCCCAGATGGCAGTAGGGCAATCCTGCAACCAGAGAAATTCCTCCAGACCCAGGTTCACAGGCTCGCTGATCCCCAGGGAGACTCAGAACTAATTCAACAGGACTAACAATCAAATGATTGTCGTTCCCCAAGTCCACTGCTGTGACACTGTCACTATACAGAATGATTTGAGAGGACCTCTTAGGCAGTTGCCTTCGGACGCACGCGCGCACACACACACACACACACACACGCCCCCATAGCCACCATTTTTTATTCGTACCTGTTTGTGTGAAGAGAGGAGGCAGACACAACTAATTCAGAGATCCTTCCGGTGGAAATGGGTCCTGGCTGTCAGACTTTGAGCTCCCTCTCCCACATAACCCAAGAATTCTGTTCCCTCCTGGTGATGGCACATGTTCACCCACCACCTGGGATACCAGGTTGCTGCAAAGCACCTCCATCCCACCTCCAGACAGTGTGGACTAATGCTTGAGCTAAAACCCTACTCTCTGTGATTCCCACCTTTGATCCTATTCTGCCAGCTAAAGCTATATACCAGAAAGTATATTTCCTTTTCTAAATAAAGAGAAAACCCTTTGATTATTGAGGAGTGTCATCCCCCCCACCTCTCATTAATTTTCTCTTTTTCAGGGGAAGCATAAACACATCTTTAAGTAACTGGGTTTGGGATCTCTTTGTGGTCCATATTATCCTCTTCCGGACACTACTTGGTCAGTGTCTCAAAATGTGCTCTTCCATTAAAAGACTAGACCAAGCATATTAAATAAATATTGCCTTCAAAGTTCTGCCCATCTGAGCAATTTGGAAGGTACTGGAAGTCAACGTTGTGGATTCTTCTGTCCTCCAAAATGTCTTTCCCATCTAATACCTCTGTATGAGATATATGGAAAAGTGCTTAGCAGAGTGCATAGCCATAAGGCTCAAGAGAAGTTTATGTCCTTTGCTTTCCCCATTTTAAAAAAAATGGGGGAAAAACCCCTCATGAAGTATGCCTGTCTTCACGTGTCTGTTTCCCACCATTCCCCTCCTCTTGAATTCCTTTCCCACTAGTAGGAAAGAACTTTATCTTCTTTCCTTTTCTTTATTTATGTTTTTAAATAAGGAATTTTCCCTCCCTTCTCGAATATTTAATCTATCTGGAAAAATATTGAAAACACAACATTTAGAAATTTTCACTTGGCCAAAAAATGTAAACTGTCTTATCCAGCAATTTTTTCTCTCTCTCTCAAGAACCATATCAAATGCATTTTATTGCTTTCAGTCTTCAGATATGTTCCTGACATTATTTTTTCCAAGCTATGCAAGTGACTTAATAGTGTTTATTTTAGAGTTTAATCAAGGGGCATGATCCAGAAAAACAATCATATTATTGAAAAGAGAACAGAAAATCATAACCAACATCCTTCATGGATTCAGATGCAAAGATTCTTGAAGACTTAGCAAATGGAATCCATATTTATATACTGTAATCAAGACCAAATGAGGTTTATCCGAAGAATGCAAGTTTGCTTTAACGTTCAAAAAGCGATCAATATAATTCATCATATTTAAAAATGAAAGTTTAAAAATGAAAATATTTAAAAATGAAAACATATATAATCATTTCAGTAGATGCAGACAAAGTGTTGGACAATATCCAACACTCATTCATGACAAAAATTCTCAGCAAACTAGCAATACAAGGGAAATTTCTCAACCTGATAAAGGGTATCTATGAAAAAACCTATCATAAAATATCATACTCAAGAGTGAAAGACTAAATGCTTTCCTCCTGAGAGAAGGAGTAAGAGTATATTCATTCTCACCACTTCTCCTCAACACTGTACTGGGGGTCCTAACTGATATCATAATGAAATAAAAAGAAATTAGAAAGTCATACAGAAAAAAGAAAACTGTCTTTATTCACAGACTATGTGCTTGCTTATGTAGAGAGCTGGTGGAATCTTCAAAAAGCTACTAAAATTAACAAATGAACTTAGCAAGGTTGCAAGATACAAGTCAAGATACCAAATTATTTGATTATGTTTTTACATACTGGCAACACAAGTCAGAAACTGGAAATATGTAAATTAGGGATAAAGTTTACAAAATCGTGCATGATCTGTACACTGAAAAGTACAAAAGATTTCCACAATAAATTGAAGAAGACCTAAATAAATGGAGAGATATACTGTATGATGGAATCGAAGACTTAATATGGCTCAGATGTCAATTCTTTCCAAATTGATCTATAGATTCAAAGCAATCCTTATCAAAATCCTAGCAGACTTTTTAAGGTGGAAACTGACTATCTGACTCCTATATGTGTGTGTGTGTATATATATATATATATATATATATATATATATATATATATGAACATGCAAAAGAACTATCATAGTCAAATACAGTCTATTCTTACTATTCATTATTATGTTTTATAAGTCTCTGTGAACATTGAACTAATGATTACTAGATCATTGTTCCTAGAAGAAATACAGGGTTAGGTTCTTGTGAGCTTCTGGTCACAGCATTTCATCAGTGAATACATAACCTTGTTTTGTGTGTGCCTCTATTAATTTTATTATTATTTTTGGAAATGTTTTATTTGTGTGTGTGTGTGTGTGTGTGTGTGTGAGAGAGAGAGAGAGAGAGAGAGAGAGAGAACAAGTGGGGGAGGGGCAGAGAGAGAAGGGACAAAGGATCTGAAGCAGGCTCTGTGGTGACAGCAGTCAGCCTGATGTGGGGTCAAACCTCAAGAACCTCAAGATCATGACCTGAGCTGAAGTTCGATGCTTAACCCACTGAGCCACCCAGGCGCCCCTGTGTGCCTCTTTTGAAGACTCCTTATTGAGTATATATTACTGATTGGTTAACATTGAACTCACAGCTGACAGCACTATTACTCATGCCTTAATGGAGATCATCTAATATACATGTTTTCTTCACAAGGCATATCACAGCTTTCTTGCATTTAGGAACACTGGACAGCATTTCAGCACTATACCTGAGGGCCATTTTAAACAGTGAAATCACCAACAAAAAGCACAAAAGGCAAAAATCATGGCACTAAATAGAACACAAAAAGAAAGCTTGTGTGTAGTATGAGAGCTAAAACAAGAAGGCAGAACATTGCCTTTTTTGACCTTAACTGGGAACATATGCATCAGGTAGCTAGAATTTTTACCATTCTGTGCACATACATCAATGGTCATGAAAATGCTGCAAATACTGATTTGTGTTACAAGTAAATTTTAGAAAGTATATTAATTAGCAAATATGGAATCTGCAAATAATGGGATCAATGAAAACTCTAAAAAAAATAAAGTTGGGGGCTTAAATTACCTGATTTCAAGACTAATTATAAAGTAATAATGAACAAAACAGTATGTATAGGTGACATCAATGGACCAGAATATAGTTCAGGAATAGACCCATACACATATGGTGAAATGATTTTTGATAAAAGCGCCAAAGCAATTCATTAGGAAAGAATAATGTCATCAACAAATAGTGCTATAATGATTGGATTGTCATGTGTGAAAAAATGGACTTCATCCCTTACCTCACATCATATATAAAAATTAATTCAAAATTGATTTTAAATCTAAATGTAAGAAGGGAAGCAATTAAATCTCTACATGAAAATGTAGGAAAAAGTTTTTTGATGACCCAGGGTTTGGCAAGGATCTTTTAAATAGGATATAACACAAAAAAACTCAATAAATTGCACTTCATCAAAATCAAAACATTTACTTTTCAAAATATGCTACTACCAAAATGAAAAGGTGAACGAACCATAGACTGAGATAAAATATTTGCAAAACGTATATCCAACAAAAGACCTTAGAATATATAAAGAATTCTTAGAACTCAATATTAGGGAAATAACCCAGTCAAAATGGGCAAAAGATTTGAACAGACACTAAGCCAGAGAAGATAGATGGATGGCAAAGAAGCCTGTGAAGACATATTCAACATTATCAGTCATTAGAGAAATGCAGATTAAACCCACAGTGACACGCCACCACGCTTCCACTAGACTGGATAAATTTTGAAATATTGACCCTAAAGTACGTGTTGGCAAAGTTGGCAACAGGAACTGTCATTGTTCCTGGCACAATGGTTCATCCACTTTGGAAAACAGTTTAACAGTTTTCTACAAAGCTAAATATGTACCTACAATATGACCCAGGCATTCAATTCTTAGGTATTTACTGAGAATAAATTAAAGTTTATGTCTAAACAAAGATTTGAACACAAATGGTCACAGCAGCTTTATTTGTAAGAGTCCCAAACTGGAAACAACCCAAATGTCCATCAGTAGGTGAATGGATAACAAATTGTGATATATGCATACAATGTAATGCGACTAGGCAATGAACAGAGTGACTGTTGACACATGCAGCAAGCTAGATGAATTTCAAAATAACCATGTTGCATGAAATAAACCAAACAAAAAAAGAGTACACACTGTATGATTCCATTTATAGAAAATTTTAGAAAATGGCAACTAATCTATGTGACAGAGAGTAGATTAGTGCTTGCCTGGGACCAGGGGCAGGGGGGCAGGGAGCAGGTAGAGGGATTACCAAGGGGCATGAGGAAACTTTGGGGATCTGGGGGTAATGGATATGTTCATTATCTTGATTATGATGATGATATGTTGACATGTCAAATTTATCAAATTGCATACTCTAAATTTATGCAGTTTATTGTATGTCATTTATGATTCAATGAAGCTAATATATATATAGAGAGAAAGTCAGAACAAGGTGGTTTTGGAAGGTGAGTGGTGCTGAGACAAAGCCTGCAAGATAAGAGATTGGAGAGAGAATCATGGAACAATCAGGGGAGGCGTTGTGGAGGAGGGGGTTTTTCTAACAATGCAGGGCTTGTTGTCTTTGAGGGTTCTAACTAGACCAGACGGCCTGTCTGAAAGGGTTTGTTTGGGGCATTGGTGGCGGATGAGGGAAGGAATGTAAGCTGGAACCAATTATGGAGCAATTCGATTCCCAGCAGCAGTCTTTGGTGGGTAGGGGCACTGAGCACAGGGTGTCAGGGGTAAAACTACCTTGTAGTAAATTGAGTCTAGCAGTAACATATGCGTGGGATTCAAATTAGGTACCGAGTGGGTGGGGAAGTACCATCCATCCATCCATCCATCCATCCACCCACCCTACGTCCATTCACTCATTCATTTATTCATCCAATACTTATTGGTTCCTTCTAGGGGCCAGGCACTCTTACACGGTGGTGGGAAGAAAATGAGTGTTTCTCTTATATGTCTGAGACCCAAGAAACACTCAGATCTTGCTGTCCCTTGTGCTCCACACGTGTGGAGCAGAAGGTGAAAGATGCCATCAGTTTACAATTCTAATCAGCTCGGTCAGTTCAGTGCATGCTTCCTTATGCCCGCAGAATTAATTAGGAGACCATAGCAATAATTCCCACACCAGGGAGGAGTTTATGACATAGCGAGGGGATAAGGGGTGTGGGATGGTCGCACGATTTAGAATGACAGATCACTTCAGAGAAGAAACCTGGCTTTAAGGGAAAACTAGTGAATCTGGGAAGGAGCCCACACAAGTGGTTGGATGCAGCTGGAGAGAGGGGTTAGAGTTCAAGGAAAAGCCCTGGCTGGATGTGCTTGGTAGTAGCAACTGACCCTGAGAATGGATAAAATCTTGGAGGGAGAGAGAGAGAGAGCGTGGAAAGGGAAGGTCAGGGTCTGAGCTTCGGGGCAGCCCACAAGGAGAGCAAGGAGCCAGAGTGGAGGAGCAAGCAGGCTGCGCCCACAAACAGCCAGCCCGCAGCTTCTGAACAAATGGCCTGCCTGGCCCCAGGCTCTGCTAGGACCGCCCTGAGCAGAAGAGGAGGACGCTGAGCAGAGGGCGTGCGGTCACGGAGCTTCCTCTCCACCCTGGCTGCTGGGCCCCGGAACTCGGAGAGGGTCCCGTGCAGTCTGCTCGCCCTCTGGCTGGGCCAGGCTACAGGGTTAAAAAACAAAGAAGAAGAAGAAAAGAAAGGAATCTGGGGTGAGTAGCGTTCTCATGGGAGAATTGAGTTGACTGCATGTGAGCAGAGAGCCGGCCATTGGGAAAGGATGACCACACATCAGGGGAAAGCGAGTTTGAAGCTCATAGAGCTGCTTTTCTGCTTTCCTCTTTTCTCAAGCACCTAGAAAAGTGGTTCTCAGAGTGGCCCCCCAGACAGCAGCTCAGCTTTGCAGGGAAACTGGTTAGAAATGCAAACTCCCAGGCCTGACCCTAGTGCTACCAAATCAGGGATTCTGGGGTGGGACCTAGGAATGTGTGTTTCGGGGGCACCTAGGTGGCTCAGTCCATTCATCGTCCGACTCTTGATTTCGGCTCAGGTCATGATCTCATGGTTCGTGGGTTCGAGCCCCGCATTGGGCTCCCTGCTGACAGTGCAGAGCCTGCTTGGGATTCTCTCTCTCTCTCAAAATAAGTAAATAAACTTAAAACACACATTCCTTTTTTTTTTTTTAACAAGCCCTCCGGGAAATTCTGATGTAAGCTCAAGTTTAAAAACCACTGACCTACGCACTTTGAACTAAATCTCTCCCTGAGAGGCTCCACTCAGTAAGGAATTTATATTAAGAACGTGATGATGTGACAGCCGTTTGGAAATTGCAAAGTGCTCTATAAGAATAGGGCATTACTTGTGCATGTTTATTTATTTTGATCAACCTCATTCGGTCAGATTTACTTACGTGTTAAGGCTTTATTTGGGGGGATATCCCTTTAAGAGAATGAAAATTCTGTGAGTGAATAGGAGGACTGATTGAAAAATAATTCAGCTCTTGGGGAGAGAAGGATTCGAGGCCCAGCTGGGGTTTGCCCAAAAGGACAGGTTTGTTTTTCTCAGTGACATTGGGTTTGTTTTGTTTCTTCCAGCGTAGAAGCACAAGGCTGATGACTCACATTTACTGTTGAAAGTCTTAAAATCCGAACTGCAGCTGTCAAAATAAGATTAGTGCTTTCAGGCACCATGAAAGAAGGGGGATGGTCCTTGAAACACAGGCTTCGGTTTGTGGAGTCTTAACTCTGGAAGGGCTTCAGACTGGTGCAGGCAGAACCCCATTGTTTCCCACTTGAGTGAAGTAACAGCCCTAATAATACATTTCTCTTCTCTCTTGCTGCGAAAGATAACTTCTGATTTCTACATCTCAGGCTAAATAACAGCAGGAGCTGTTTGAAAAGTGGAACGTGTCTTTAAAGGTGTTCATTTTGCTTTAGCTCCAAACTAGCTTAAACTGTCGTTGGTGTGAACAGCATGCAGTGTGGCTTGTCTCAAACTCTGAAAAGCCAGTAAAAACCCTTTGATTTCGCCTGGCATGATGTCAGCCACAGCAGCCACAGTCTTTGTCCCGTGCTTCTCGTCCACTGTAACCAGATGGGAGGTTTTCCAAGTTCTCCAGCCAAGGCACAGCGCCAGGGTTTCGAGAGCACAAACTAAGGAAGGCACTTAAATCTAGGGTGCGTGCGTGCCTCGGAGCAAACACTAGGGTTGGATTTGAGCACAACTGTGGGGCTCTTACTTATCAAACCCTCAGTGATTTATCTCACCTGGGAAGACTGAGCAGCTGAAGTTAGCATCGCTCCCTGTAAGTCACAAGGAACTAAAAGAAGCAAGTAAATTCTGTCAGCCCTGTGCTAATGGTCGCCTTCTGGTAAGGCATTGCTTGCGTTTGGTGAGATCTTTTGTTATAAAATTCACAATTGTCTACTTTGCCGTAGCAGATCAATTCAGCAGAGAGTTCACAAACCACAGCTTAGTCAAAGATACGTTGACATTATTTAAAGAAATCTGAATCTATGTCTGGGTGTGGAATTTTCACAGGCACCCATAAAGTGACACTATATTGCAGTTGTGATGTAGGCAAAATTCTCAGTGAGACCACCTTCTGGCTATACAATATAAAACAGAAGTTCCCTTCTTTCCACACGCCCTACTCCCTTTTCCTGCTAATTTTGTTTGGCAGCACTTAAGAGATCTAACATACGGTTTTACCTGTTTATTTTATGTCTGGCCCCTATCAGTGGTGTGCTGGCAGATGTTTAACAACCAGATCTGCAGGGGGAAAATGCTCTGGTTTCTAATGTTCACTGACTCCTGTGGTGTAAATACTGACACCGTGGCCGGTTTCAAGCCACCTGCCTGGCCTTGCTAACTACAGAGTAGGGGAGAGGCTGGCACTATCTGTCATGGGGGTTAGTGGGAGCTGGCCCCCTACACACCACTGGCTCCCCATTTGAATATTGGCTCCGTGGGCACAGAGATCCACTGATAGATTTTTTACCTCTTTTATTCACTGTTATTTTCCCAGTACTTCGAACAGTTTGACAAATGGATGAATCAATGCAATCATTCAGATATTTTTTTAGTTTGTATTTATTTAAAAAATTTTTTAATGTTTATTTTAATTTTAAAAAAAAATTTTTTTTCAACGTTTATTTATTTTTGGGACAGAGAGACAGAGCATGAACGGGGGAGGGGCAGAGAGAGAGGGAGACACAGAATCGGAAACAGGCTCCAGGCTCTGAGCCATCAGCCCAGAGCCCGACGCGGGGCTCGAACTCATGGACCGCGAGATCGTGACCTGGCTGAAGTCGGACGCTTAACCGACTGCGCCACCCAGGCGCCCCAATGTTTATTTATTTTTGAGAGAGAGACAGATCTTTAACAGGGGAGAGGCAGAGAGACAGGGAGACACGGAATCCGAAGCAGGCTCCACTCTCTGAGGTGTCAGCACAGCCCAGTGCAGGGTTCGAACCCATGAACAGTGAGATTGTGACCTGAGCTGAAGTCTGACGCTCCACCGACTGAGCCACCCAGGCGCCCCTCAAATATATTTTTAAAAATTGACCATCTGCCAGACACCGTGCTAGATATTTGAGCTGGAGGGCTGAGCAAAGTAAGCCCTGCCCTCAGACGGTAGGGAAAATAGGATTCAGTAATCATTGTAAGTGGAGTGTTAAATTGTGGTTGTGGAGATCATGAGGGAGAACTTGACCTCTAATGGGGAGCAGTCAAATAAGAGCCACCTGAGTACTCCAGGCTGGTGGCGGTCAAGTCCAATCAACAGATGTCCACTATGCACCTGCTGTGTGAAATGCATGGTATTATACAGGCATCCGGAGGAACTCCCAGGCTAATCCTGTCCCTCTTGGAGTTTTCAGCCGAGGTAAGATTGATGAGGGAGAAATACCTGACAACCCCATGCTTATGTAGCACGGACATGGGTTCATTCTCTCATTCGTAAGTCTTTACCGAGCCAGGCACCGTGCTAGGTACAGGGATGCAGCAGATAACAAGGCCGCCAGTTCCTTAGCTGTCGTGACCACACTGGCATCTGCAGCTGGGGGCTGGCTCCCAGATGTCACTGCACTCTGGGCCCCCTTCTGGTATGGGAACACCTCTTTCTGAGGACAGGGAGAGGTAGAGGCTCAGGAGGAATTTTGTTCCCATGATACTCATCCTGCCAGGATCCAGTTTCTGATGTAAGAGAGTATTTTTAGGAATCTAGGAGCATCCCTGTTGGGAGGCAGGGAGTGTGGACCCTTGTCACTCTTCTTTCAGCAGATGAACACTTACGGAGCACCAAGCACACGTGCTAGGACAGTGGGCAAGGCTCTGGGAAATCAGTGAGTCACATCAGCTCACATTCCAGCGGGGCAGGCAAACGTGATCAGGTCCTTCCAATACCATTGGATAAATGCGTAAGCGCTGGAGTGGCTCCCAGAGGAAGGAGCCTTTAAGCCCAGCCAACCTGGAGAAGGCTTCTTAGAGGAGGCGACATTTGACTGAAGTCATGAGCCATGATGGGGGTCGCCAGGTAGAGAAGGCTTGGAAGGATCATGGGAACTCTGAATTCAGGGCTTCTCCCATCCCTCATGGTTTTATTACCCTTCAGTGAAACCCTCCGGCTGTGAGAAAAAGAGGCACTGTTTTTCAAAAGCATCAGGAGTCATTCAAAAATATCTGTGTTTGTTTCAAATGGAAGTGACCACTGCCAGAAAAACAATGTTGTTTTGTCAGAGCCTAGTCTGCATGTATTCCTTTGTCTTTGTTGAATTAAGTTAATCCCTCAAAGATTTCCCTGGGGACGGTGCAGATCACCAGTGGCCATAAATCCCCAACATTATAAAAACATTATGAAAGTACAATACACACGAAGCCAACTGGCAAGCTTGCTCTTTGTGGGGCCGGACTTCTGGAAAGTGAGTGATAAGCCTCCTGTTCCTACCACACTCCGTGCCCTCACGTAGTGTCTGCGATTCTGTCAGCCACTTTGGAGAGGGAACCAAGGACAGCGGTAATTCTGAGATTGGTTTAAAAGAGGAAACTCAGCCTCACAGTCTCCGTTAATAAAGGGGGGAGACTGGCCCTGGATCTGGGCACCTTCCACTTGGATGATTGTAAGGGACTTTGTATCCAGTTCGATGACACTCAACCCGGCTGCACACTGCAGTTATTTGGGGAGATTTCGCCAACCCTGCTGCCTGCATGCCACCCTGGCCAGTCTGGTTTAAGGAGCGGGGTGCCCTGGGCATCAGGGTTTTCTAAAGGTCCCCAGGTGGTTCTGATGGATAGCCAAGGTCAGACGCTGCCGCTCCTGTAGACTGGATCTTACAGTTATTCACAGGCCGTTCTGTGGGTGTCCCAGCCCTGTACCAAAAGGAATATGCATTGCCTCTCTACCTACCCTCTGGGGAGAGGTCTTTTGGAAAAAGAGATGGTTGCTTCGAGCTCCTGGTTCCTTGCTTTCAAAATGCTGCTTTCAGAGGGGTTCTTTTGTAGCATGTTGGGGTTTTTTTTTTCTCATTATTATAAAAGCTCCTGTTAGAAACTCTTGTTAGAAAACTTGAAAGCAGATCATTATAAGAGCCTAAAAATCACCTGTACTCCCACTATTCCTTTGTAACCGCTATTAGGTGGGGTTCCTGCTAGATACCAAAGGAGGCAAAGCAGCAGCTAGAGCAGAGAAGGGAGACCCAGGTGAAGAAGCTCATGCCCCCTCACTTTAGAGAGGGACTTGGGATTTGGGGGGTAGGTTGTTCCAGTGTGTTGGGGTGACATTTTCCAGTCATGAGGCTTTTGTGCAGGCACTGTCTCATCCCCACTAGGGAGCTTAGTGTCTAGCAAGGGCAACAGTAAATACATGGCTACTTAAATGCCTACACAATTGGGGCACCTGGGTGGCTCAGTCGATTAAGCGTCCGACTTCGGCTCAGGTCATGATCTCGCGGTCTGTGAGTTCGAGCCCCACGTCGGGCTCTGTGCTGACTGCTCAGAGCCTGGAGCCTGTTTCAGATTCTGTGTCTCCCTCTCTCTGACCCTCCCCCGTTCATGCTCTGTCTCTCTCTGTCTCAAAAATAAATAAACGTTAAAAAAAAATTTTATAAAAATTAAAAATAAATAAATAAATAAATGCCTATGCAATTAACATTGTGATACATGCCAAGGGGAAGAGTGCAGGCCTGCACTGACAGCCGATAGGGGAGGCGGAAAACTCTGGCCCTGAAGAACAAGCGAAGGTCCTCATATCAGGAGGTTCATTTTTCCATCCGTGTGCAGACAGACCAGAGCTATTTCGGCATGGAATTAAAAAACAAACAAACAAGCAAACAAAAAAAAACCTACTGCTGTTCCCAAACAAAGCAGTGATTTTATTTAACAGCTAGAAGTCCTCTAAGTTTCCCAGAGCCGAAGAAGCTGCCAGATCCCTCCTTCTAAAGGACAACCCAGGTGGCATTGCCCTCTCTCTCTTTTGATGGATTTTACCCTGACTGGTCCCCATCACCTGCTTAATCGGCTTGGACTTCTCAGCCTACCTTCCAGCCTTCTGCCATCTGGTGTCAGTTGTCCTTCTGATCCCCCCTCCTGCTACTTCCCTTGGAATTCTCAGCATGGGATTTAGCTACCACAACTGTCCTACTTTCCTCATTTCTGCACATTCACTCACACTGCTGCCGCGGCCCATAGTACCTTTCCCGTTTTCCATTCTCTCGCCTATACCTGCCAGCCTTTTCCAGTCTACCCTTGACGATGGGGCTAGTTTATTCTACCTCAGGACCTTTGCATTTGCCGTTCTTCAGTCAGAAATGCTCTTCCCAGAGCTTCATGTTACCCTTAGAATACAAGCTGGGTGACAGCAGGAACTCCTTCCTCTGTTTGGTTCACCACTGTATCCCCAGGGCCTGGGACACTGTAGATGCTTCATTTATTGATAAATGAAGAGTATCGGGTGATTCAGATTTTTCTTAGGTCTCTAGCTTAGGCTTGTAACTTAACTGTAGGTTTTATCATTCTTTAATGATTCACTATGATTTTTACATGAGCTGAAGTTTTTTCTGGTTATTGGTGTTTTTCTTCTATCTAAATCCAATGGAACTCTCGATTGGAGTTCCCAATTGGAAATCTAAGGTAAAATATACTGGTAATAGAAGAATTTGCATCTATAATTTTCTTCATCTACTTTATTGATTTGAGAATGAAAATACTTCTTTTTAGCACTTGAAAGCCCGAGTCCTTATTTGTGGAATATTAGGCATAAGCTTTTTTTTTAATGTTAAGAAGCAGATTTTATTTAAAAAAATTACTTAATGCATTTAACAGAGGTGATGAATCAATCAGCTTTTATCTTTTTATCAATTTTATGTATTTGTCTAAAAGCATAATAAATAATACAACTCAGTGACACAGGTGATTACATTGAAGTGTAGCCATTGGATTGATTCAGGGATCAATCAGGCTTTCTAGTTAATTGAGTTTTTATTGTAGCTTTCATAGTGATAACTTTTAACCAGAGAAAACTCTTTTTAATATATTCAATTTCTTTAATGCTCTTTGATTTTCTCCAACTTTAATGGTAAAGTCACTGGAAGAGCTAGTTAAGAAACCAAGGCATTCTCCTAGCTGAGAAGTAATGTTTATCGGGTCAGCCTGTTTGTGCAAAGGAGAGACTGAGTCAGTGATGGATTGAAAATGCCTTGAACCTTTTCATCCTCTGATATACTTTTAGTTTCATTGCAGCAAACACATTCCTGTGAGTGCATTCTTACATTGCATTTGTGTGAAACCCCAGGGCTCAGCACTTTGTGGACGCATAATAAATACTTGACCGACGTAGGCTCACTAATAACCATACATCCATTTATCCCTAGTAATCTTTGTTACCTCTACCTAACCTCCTTTGGCTTCGCCTTTTCCTCGTGTGTTGCTGGCGTGAATAAATGAAGCTCAAGGAGGATTTCCAAAGATTGTTCTGGTAGACAAATGGAATGAGGAGAAGTACGTCCAAAAAGACAGATGTAGAATTGGGACCTGCCATTTTTTGGGTGGAGTGACAGGTCTTCCCACTGTGCTCTCTCTCAACTTCCCCATCTGCAAAATGTCAAAGACAGTGCAGATTATCTCCTGTAAACCTGTGGGACTGTGATTACGAAGCATTTTCGTTCTCGAAGAACAGGAGTGGTACTTGGTGCTGACCGGTACAGATGCCTGCTCATGATAACTTCTAGTTCTCGGGAACCATCGGAATGCTTCAGAGCACTTTCATGAACATGAGGAAAAGACAGACCTGATGTCAATTCGAAATTATTCGATGCATTTAATAGAGGTGAATGATTCCAACTTTGAAAGATCTGTTTTTATTTACACATAAAAATCCACTGAAATGTTAATCGTGGTTGCCTCTGGATGGTAGGATTACAGTTATTCAATACGTTAAAGGTTATTCCGAAGGTTATTTTAGCAAGTGCTTGTTGTCTGGCCACGCGCGGAGGGTGGAGGGTCACGGAGGTGTCTTCTGACGGTGTGACTTTGCCCCAGTCCAGGATCTCTGTGCGGCAGAGGACCACGGCTGTGAGCAGCTCTGCGTGAATGTGCTGGGCTCCTTTGTCTGCCAGTGTTACAGCGGCTTCATGCTGGCCGAGGACGGGAAGAGATGTGTTGGTGAGTATTCATCTGCCTCGTTCCATGAGGAAGGGCAAGTTGAGCACCGTGAGGAGGGAAGGGGAGCCCCCCAGGGACCCAGCTGCTCTCTCTTGAGTTTCAACAAAGTGCTCAGGTGTCTGGCCCAGTTTTGGTCAGAATGCGAACTCTGAAGACTTCATTTAGGGCTGCAGCTGGCATTTTCTCCTACTGGGTCCTCAGCAAAAGGCATATTTATGGTAATCTACGTAAATAGAATTGTCCCTTTATATACTACATCGCTTGAAAAGGACTGGGCTGGTCTTCAGCCAATGCGGAGGCTGTTTGGGATGGCCTGACTTCAGGACAGCTCATGTGTTGCACACTCACTTGCCGGTGGGCGAGCTTGCTGAGTGGTCCCTACGTAGGCAGCCTTCCTCCTAAGTATAGATCTGCAGTTCGGTGACAGTCCCAAGTGGCCGCTAGGTGTAAAGCCCAGCTGTATGCAGGAAGACACCATTGTCAGAGGCAAGGAACAGTGGCCTCAAATGCGGACCCCAGGGAAGAAGTTTCAGGGGCAGTGCTTAGAATTTCAGGCACCAACTTGCCATCGGGTGAGTGACTTCCCACTTGAGCAACTCCACATTGTGTGACCTGGTGGGAGGTAGGAAAGGTGGGGTGGCATCTGATTTCTTCAGTGAAGGGTGATGGTTCTCCTCAGCACCTGGAGAGCGGGCCAGCACATCCCTCACGCCCCCGACCAGTGGGTCTGCAAAACACCTGAAACTCGCATGGTCTCTTTCGTCCTTCCTCCAACAAACAGTGCCCGGCAAACAGTAGGTGTTCCATTAACTGAACTCAGTACTTAGGAGGCAAAAAATCTGGAGGCAAAGGAAGGGAAAGGGCTCGACTCACACCAGACCTGGAACCTGCATTTTTCTGACTCTAAATCCTGCGTTTTCTCTTCTGCCCACACCCCATGGTTTTCAGGGGCCTTGTATGTCTTCCTTCCCATAGTGAATGATTATTATTTTGCACATAGAATTGACATTTTCCAGCACACTTTGATACTTAGCTAAGGATGTGGAAGGAAAAAGCAACAAAGCAAAAACATGGGTGTCCTGTTCTTCGCAGGTGAGGATAGAATGGGTTTGCTTGCTTGTTTGTACACACTGATGGGAACGAAAACTCCACTCGTCACAGATGGAATTGGTGTCCAAAGTGGTTCTGTTTATTTTTTTCTTTTTTCTTTTCATTTTTTTAAAATGTTTATTTATTTTTGACAGAGAGAGAGACAGAGCACGAGCAGGGGAGGGACAGAGAGAGAGGGAGACACAGAACCCGAAGCAGGCTTCAGGCTCTGAGCTGTCAGCACAGAGCCCGATGCAGGGCTCGAACTCATAGACCACAAGATCATGACCTGAGCCAAAGTCGGACGCTCAACCGACTGAGCCACCCAGGCACCCCTGTTTATTTTTTTCTTAATCTGCTGGTGGGGACAGCGATAGGTGGCAAGGCACCACATCCACTAGCACGGGCAACAAAGAAGCCGACATGTAAACACCAACTCTTACTATTTTTGCTTCATTCATTTGTATTCTGCAAGCAACATACTTTCGTTGAGGATGAGGATTAAACACATGAGGAAATCCCTGCTAATCGTTTGTTGTATTATCTGCTGGACTTTCCCCCATACAAATGTCTAATTCAAAACATTTTGTTAATGTTTAACAAAATGAAGTCATACTATTTATTTTGTTTAACCTATATTTTTTCCCTCACCAGTTGTTAAATGGGTAGAACTTTGGGTGCTATTGGGTCAGAAGGAAATCAGGCCATTGGGAATAAGGCCAGGGGATAAGCTTCAGGAAAAGCGGTGAGGGTGACTGCTTAATTCGGTGAGGGAAGGAGCAGGGAAGGCCCAGAACATGTGTGAGTGATGGGGTGGAGGCGGCAGGGGGGGCGGGCAGTAGGGGCCATGGCTGGGGCAGGAGGCCTGCCTTGGCCCTTGGGAAACTGGAGGGTGGTGAGGAACCCAGTTTTCTGAGTATTGCCAAATAATCGCCTAATCATCCCTGTGTATTAGAGGACCTTTGTGTCTCTAAGGGTTTTGCTGTAACTTTGGGGGTTTGACATTTGCTGAAGAGCAACAAGCATGAGAGTAGATGCTATGGTTGCCAGGGAGCTGTTGTGGACTGTGTTTATCAGAGGTGGGCATTTCTCTGCTGCTGAGTGTATGTAGAATGCCTTTCCTTGGGGGGGCATCAAGGCAGAAGAATGGGAAAATGGGGAGAGACTGTGTGTGACCCAGGCGTCATCCACCAGATATTCCTGTCATCCTCCTCCCCAACCAAGCACCTGTTGGGGGCTGGGAGTGAGATGATTACGTGCTGGTGGGCCATTGTTGCCAGTTTCCTTGGTTAGGGATATGTTACAAATTTTCAGAAGGTCAAGTGCTTCTGATGGGTTTATGCTGAGTGCATAACAAGTGGTGACGATAATAGAGGCTACAGAAGGTCAGAGAAGAGGGTCGTTATGACGGCTAGCGTGGGGGGACATCTGGGCAATGCAGGAAGGGTAGCCGTTGGACAAGTGTCCAGGGCAAGGGGAGATATTGAGGGCAGTAATGGTGTGGGGACAGCAGTGGTCATTGGGAGGGGCAGGCCTTGCTCCTGGGAGCTGGTGGAGGAGGGGGAGACTGTCACAGGAATGCCACACTGAAAGCTTAAGAGGCAACCTGACCTGAAGACATCAGTCTGAAGGGGCTTGTCAAAGATGAAGACCCCGGGTGTCAGACTTAGACAGGAAATTTAGGGAAGCAAAGGCTGGTAAGGACTATGGAAGCATTCCATCAGCTGCTGCTAGTTTGGGTGGCCCATATGTAGATGGGAACGTTTAAGAATATGGGGACCATAAATCCCAGTTAATCCAGGACAATCCCAGTTTATGCCTTGTTGGCTCAATTCTCAATAGCCCTCCCTTTCACTTTCAAAGGGGTTCTATTTTGGGTGATAAATGATAGGATCACCCTAGTTAAGACCAGTCTGACTTAAACAATGGGAGAGACCAGCTCTGCTGAAGCAGACAATTCCTACAGGTGTGAAGTAGAAGATGAAGATACCAGGTGGAACCATAGTGTTCAGGGCTTTGAAAATCAGGCTGAAGAGTCTGGGCTTCATCTCTGGAAAGGAGACACTGACGGGTTTCTAATTGGGAATGGCAAATGCAAAGCCTCATTTTAGGAAACTTAATCTCCTTGTGGTGCACTGCAGGATAGATTCCAGAAGGAAGATGGTGAGGGATGGAAAGACCAGTTAGGAGACTCTGGCAGCCTTCAGGGGAGAGGTGACAAGGGCCGGAGTTTGAGTGGTGACTGAAGAAATGGAGAGGGAAGGAGTAGAGATGAAGAGAGGCTGTAAATAAAGGGGAGGAGGAAAAGTCAAAAGTGCTTTCACTTGAGTTTGAGCTTCCATGACTCTGAAAGAGAATGAGTAGTTTTAGACCAGGTGAGTATGAAGTTGTGGTGGGACCCCGACAAGGATGTGTCCAGAGGGAGGAGAAAGGAGCACCATGTGGAGAGAGATGGGTAGAGCCATCGATGTAGCTGGGAAGCAGCTCAGTCCATTTCTTTCTGAATTTTAATTTCTACTTATTTTTTTACTTTAAACATTTATTTGTGTGTGTGTGTTGTGTGTTGTGAGCCCAGGTCTTACTGGGCTCAAACCCCAGTTCTGCTGCTGGCTGGGCATGGGTCATTGCATTTCTGAGCCTCAGTTTTCTCACCCATATCGTAGAGTAATAATGCCTACATCATAGTGTTTTGCGGGATTAAATAAGGTAACGAGTAAAGTCTCTCATACACGTGAGACAGTTATTACTATGATAGGCATATATCATCATCATCATCATTTCCTGGCCATCATGAAGTATGGAGTGAGGAGAGAGTGAAGGCCTGAACTTTGCTGGCCTGAGCCACATGTAGGGAGCCGGGGGGGGGGGGGGGGGGGTTCAAGTGGGGCAGGAAAAATATCCCTGAAGGAACAGCCTAAGGTTGGGGGCAGGGGTGGGAGTGGGAGAGGTGGGTAAGAAAATCAAAAGTCATGGGATAAGATGAGAAAGAGAATTTCTAGGCCACGGCAATATTAATGTCATGCTCCAGCGAGGCCAAAGGGAACAGAACTTAGGGGAAAAGCCGTTGAGTTGAGTCACTGATTCATCTCAGCAAATATTTCCTAACTCTCTGCCAGGCCCTCTTCTGGGCATTAGGGACACAAAGATGACCAGGAGCCCACTGATGATGATCAAGAGGGGTGGGATAAAGGGCAGATTTCAGGAGAAGGGGTAGGTGGTAAGACAGTGGGGGCAGTAAGCCTAAACTATTTATTTAAAGATGTGCTAGAAATTCACCACATCCAGCTACGGGTGAATGGATGCAATTGTTTTCGGTTTCAGCATCTTCAAAGCTGAGGTTCTAGTACTTTGACTCATCCCAGAAGTATGACTATGACCTGCATGAAAATTCAATTCGTAGCCAGACTCAGGACTTTTTAGGCAGCATTTCCACACTTTGGAGTTAGTAGAACATTAAATTCCAGTGTCGAAGTCCCATTTCCCTAACTGCTCATTTCACTCTGGACAGGACTGAATTTATTTCCACATTCAGGTGATTGAGAGTAGATTCCCAACTAAGGTCCTTTTTTGTATTGAGTTTCCTGTATTTGTAATCCATCAGCTACCACTAAAGCTGTGTTAATTTCCACCCAAAACAGCATTTTTCAGAGACCATTTATCTCTATCTTTAAGGGTGAATTTCCTGCTGTGCTTGTTTACCTCTGGTGTTTACCCACTGCCTTGTCTTTGGGGATAACTTTGATCCTGTTTGCATCTTATCTGCCTAAACAGATTGTAAACCCTTGGGGATAGAAGTCAATGATCGTACTTTTCATCTTTCAGCGTAGACTTGCGGTATGTCTCAGTGCATTGACTGAGGCTGAGTGATTGATCACAATCTCAAGCACTCGTGTATTTTTAAAAAAATCTTGTCCCCTTGATTGATTTTTAAATTACAAAATCAATTTTTGCATATTAAAAAAATTGTCGGAGTATAGATGTGTATAAAGTCAAAACCTGAAAGTCATTCCTCCCCACTTTTACTTTCTGGAAGTAATCACTGCTAAAAGCTTGGCTTCTCCTTTCTGCCTTTTTTCTAAGATGTCTTATGTATAGTATTTGCTTGTCGTCACCATCCAGGGTTTAGCATAATGCCTGATTGTATAGTAATTAATAAATGGTTGTGGAACAAATGAATGGCATTAAAGTATCCTATAACCCCCAAATTCAATGGTATCTGAATAAAGATGCAGGGCAATAAAAATATAATCTACATTTATTGAATGTTACTAAGTCATTGAAATACTTTATGTAGAATTGCAACAACCCTATGAAGGAGGTACTGTTGTTACCACATTTTGTAAATCTCTTAAGACCTGTCTCTGTTTGACTTTATCTGTAAATTGAGGATAACAATAATACCTATTTCAAAGGATTGTTGTGAGGGCTGAGTTAATATGTGTAAGGCATTGGGACAGTACTGTGTTTGTTAATATTATTACTATCATTATATTGTCTGCTACATGGGCAACAGATAAACATTAGCTAAGTCTGAATTTCTATATCCTTTATAAATTTTTGTCTTATGATTGCTTGCATTTAATAGTACGTCAGGTGTATGCCATTTGCAATGACACGAACAGAACTAGAGTGTATCATGCTAAGCGAAATAAGTCAGAGAAAGACAAATACCATATGATTTCACTAATATGTGGAATTTAAGAAACAAAACAGGTGAACATAGGGGAAGGGAAAGAAAAATAAAACAAGATAAAAACAGAGAGGGAAGCAAACCATAAGAGAGTCTCTCTTTTTTTTTTTTTAAGAATTTGTGCTTTTTAATTTTTTTTTTAATGTTTATTTATTTTGGAGAGAGAGAGAGAGAGACAGGGTGTGAGCGGGGGAGAGGCAGAGAGAGACACACACACAGAATCTGAAGCAGGCTCCAGGCTCTGACCTGTCAGCACAGAGCCCGATGCAGGGCTCGAACTCATGAACCATGACAAGATCGTGACCTGAGCCTAAGTCTGACGCTTAACCTACTGAGCCACCCAGGCGCCCCAAGAGACTCTAGAGGACAAACTGAGGGGCGATGGAGGGGTGTTGGGTAGGGGGATGAGCTAAATGGGTGATGGACATCAAGGAGGCCACTTGTTGGGATGAGCCCTGGGTAATATATGTAAGTGATGAACCACTGAATTCTACTCCTAAAACCAATACTACACTATGTGTTAACTAACTTGAATGAAAATAAAATCTTGGAAGAAAAAGAAATCATCCTGAGGCCCATACTCAGAACTGTGGTGGCACATAGCTTGGGGATTTAGCACAGCGTTACTGCTGCCTTCAGAGATATTTTTTTCCACTAGATTCTCCTCTACCAATTGCCCTCAGTAAGGAGGGGATTGTTGATAATTAAGTGGGGGACAAGTGTGGGAGGATCCATCTTTATATTGAAATGTCAGGTTTTCAGTTCATCAGATAACTGCTCATGTTTGGAGCTTGACCTCCCCCATCTCAAGACATTAAGTATTGGATTTGTCCCTATACTGGTTTCCTAAAGCTTCTGTAACAAAACTGCAGACCGAGTGGCTTTAACATTAGAGATTTCTTTTCTCACAGTTCTGGAGGCTAAGGTTCCAAAGTCAAGGTGTCAGCAGGCTTGTCTTTCTCCTTGGCTTGTAGAAGGCCACTCCCTTGCTGTCTCTGTATGTGGTCTTTCCTCTGTGAATATGCATACCTGGGTCCTCTGTGTGTCCATATCTCCTCCTCTTATAAGGACATCCGTCAGATTGGATTAGGGCCCACCCAAATGGCCTCATCCTAATCGAATCACTTCTTTAAAGATCCTATCTCCAAATACAGCCACAGCCTGACTGGCAACAGGACTTAAACGTACAAATTTAGGGTGGAGAAGACAATTCAGCTCAGAATATTTCCCTGTTGTTATCAAAATGGATAAGAAACTTTCTCCAGGTTTCGAGATCCTGAATAGAGAAATCCAGTTGTGCCCTGGTGGGAGAGGTTTTGTGAACCTGACTCTATACGTGTTATCTTCTGTATACTCAGCAAGTCAACTGCTTCTCCAATTTCTCTAATGATGAACTTGGTTTTTCTTACTCTGTCATCAACAAGCTTTAAAGCCCAAATGCTCCTCTTTGAAATATCCTGTTTCTACTAATGCCATCCCCTTGCAGACTGATCCCCACTGAGGCAACTTTGGATTGTGACCACATTGTAAATCAGAGACCATTGATCTTAGGCTTCATTACCTTGCACCAAAGTATCGTTTATCCTTGGACACAGCTGAGTGATTTTGCACATATTAGGCAGAGACTGAATGTGGCATGACTGGCTTCTAACGCTGAGATTTTAACACTTTGTGATCTGGAGGGTCCAATTCCCTACAGCCAGGGAATTACCCTTTCTGCTTATAAATGAGAGCATAGATATGTCAGGCAAATAACTGAGAAAGGATTTTATTGAAGGAGATGAGGACTTGGAACAACAGAAGCATTTCTGAGTTACACACATAGAGCACATCCATACATCTGCTCCCTAAACTTGGCCTCTCTTATTACAAGTACAGTTTTGCAACCAAGGAAGTTATGCAAAGAACCCAAAATGTGTGGCAAAGGATGTCAGAGTTGAATGGACTGGATCTCTCTTGGTCTTAAAAAGCCTTTAGGTTCACGTGCCTGGAAGCAGGCTCCCCGACATGTAATGTTGTACTGATGGCCTCCGCTGCTGTGCCCAGCAGCCTGGCAGTAAGCTAGAGAGTGGCCCTCAAATCAAGGTGGGATTTGACACCTTGGGGTTTTACAGTCCAGGGTCTTAAGACCCAGGAATGCTTAAATCCCGCCCTACCAATCTCTCCTCACCCTTTCAGTTCCCCATATTACTGAGCACACAGCAAGAGAATCAAAGTCCAGGAGAAGCCTTCTTACTCTATGAGATTGGGCCTGTGGTTGGCTGAGAGACGGAAGGTATCTTTCAAAGAGTGGAATCATTAAAAACTGCATATCCAGGAGCGCCTGGGTGGCGCAGTCGGCTAAGCGTCCGACTTCAGCCAGGTCACGATCTCGCGGTCCGGGAGTTCGAGCCCCGCGTCGGGCTCTGGGCTGATGGCTCAGAGCCTGGAGCCTGTTTCCGATTCTGTGTCTCCCTCTCTCTCTGCCCCTCCCCCGTTCATGCTCTGTCTCTCTCTGTCCCAAAAATAAATAAACATTGAAAAAAAAAATTAAAAAAAAACAACAAAAAAAAACTGCATATCCAAACTTATCCTAACCTTTTTATTTTCATTTAAAACATATGAATGTACTTTTAATAAAAATCACCTTTACTTACAGCTTTAAAAATTACTAATTTAAGTTCATTTGTTGAATGCATGATTTAAAATTTTTTTCTTGCATAAAACATCCCCGTAATGTATGCTCCATGATTTTCAATTTTGCTTTCTTTAAATTGCAGCAAGGATTTGAAGACTTCTATAAAGCAATCTAAGAGCAGAATCCTTATAATTTTTTTTAAGATTTTTTTTTAAGTTCATTTATTTTTGAGAGAGAGAGAGCACACATGCATATTTAGTGTGCTCTGGGCATCAGGTCCTATATTTTCAGAAGGAATGAAAAGCATTGATGGATTAGGGATTGGTTAAGTGGAGGTCAGTTAAAACAGCTCATCTGCAACTTTATTAACCCCTGATCCACCCCTGGATGTTCTAGAGCATTCTGGAAAAAGGCAAGTTTGGAGTATAAGGCTCAGATTTTAGGCCTAAGCAAAGCCTCCAACCTGTCCTCAGTCTAATATGGGGCCAGCATACTCAGGGGTTCTTCTGAGGGACATAGATGGCTGGACTCAGAAATTACACCCGCATGGTACATAAAGAGGAAGTTTCAAGAGAGAGGGAGAATCTGAGCTCCTGCCTTCAGGTACAGAGACCAGCTCACTCCTCATTGTAGTATTGTCAATTTCCTGGAACTTGGAAGTCAGATCAACATCTCTTCTCTTTGGGGGGAACACTAAAATGTAGGTGGCCTGAGATGGCATGGGCTGACTGATGGCAGATACCCATATCAGGGGTTGGGAGATTCTTAACATGAGGCCCAACACAAGGAGGCTGGAGGTGGGAAGTGCCTACTGCCAACACAGGTCAGTGCGGGCCACTGCATGGCCCGATTCTGTGACACAGACTCGGGCACGTGCCAGGGCTTGGTGTCCTTGATCTCTGTGTCCTCCGTTTCTGCAATTCTTTGCCTAATGTGACAATGGTTCTTGAATGATGAGCTATTAACTTTTAGAAGGATTTGGTGCTACGGCAATGTTTATGCTTTGACTCAACTCCAGCCACTTGCTAACATCCCATGACATGCAGATCCTGTAACTATGTGAATGTCCTGTTCCCACAATGACTTGTGTATTAAACCCTCCATTATTAGGCGCTGTTAGAACTCTTTGGGGAGGCGAAGTCACAAAAATGATACTTTAGACAGAGAGTTAATGAAGCCTGGAAGCAAAGGAATAAACAAAACGCAGGTTATTACCCTTTAAAACTGTAGACTTTGGGGCGCCTGGGTGGCTCAGTCGGTTAAGCGTCTGACTTCAGTTCAGGTCATGATCTCACACTCCGTGAGTTCAAGCCCCGCGTCGGGCTCTGTGCTGACAGCTCAGAGCCTGGAGCCTGCTTCCGATTCTGTGTCTCCCTGTCTCTCTGCCCCTCCCCTGCTCATGCTCTGTCTCTCTCTGTCTCAAAAATAAATAAAAACATTTAAAAAAAACTGTAGGTTTTCCCTTTGCATCTTTAAAAAACATTTTAAGTTATTTATTTTTAATATAATTTATTGTCAAATTGGTTTCCATAACATTTATTTATTTTTGAGAGACAGAGCATGAGCAGGGGAGGGGCAGAGAGAGAAGGAGTCACAGAATCCAAAGCAGGCTCCAGGCTCTGAGGTGTCAGCACAGAGCCCGACGTGGGGCTCGAACCCACGAACCGTGAGATCATGACCTGAACCGATGTCAGACGCTCAACCCACTGAGCCACCCAGGCACCCCTACCCTTTGCATCTTTTTTTTTTTTTTTTTTTTAATTTTTTTTTTTCAACGTTTATTTATTTTTGGGACAGAGAGAGACAGAGCATGAACGGGGGAGGGGCAGAGAGAGAGGGAGACACAGAATCGGAAACAGGCTCCAGGCTCTGAGCCATCAGCCCAGAGCCCGACCCTTTGCATCTTTTGATCGCTGGGTTAAGTATGTCCTTGCCCTAGCAGCGCAGGGTTTTGTTTTTCAAGTCACACATGTGTATTAATTGCAGAGTCCATTTCCTTTTTATTATTTCCAAGTTTCTGATGTCAGAATATCCTAAAAGTGATAGAGGGAAATGTTTTTTAAAGGAGAAACAAATCATCCATAATCCCACCACCTTGACACAGCAAGAATTTTTATTTCTAATTCCCAGGCTTCAGGCATGCCTTTGGAGCTCTGTTTTACCTGGGTGTCACCTCTGTAAATATTCAGTTTGAGATCTACTTTTTTCACCACATTTTGTCTGTCTTCCTATTTACAATTATGTTAGGATTATAATGTTAACAACTGCCTAATGCCCGAATCTCCTCCCACAAAACCCAGTGCACCTGTGCCCCCGGCCCCCCCGTCAGTTTACAGCCACTCCGCCCTCATGCCAGATCCCCCAAGTCAGCCTCAATCCTTCTTTCTTCCTCCTGGCTCACCTCTATTCCGGCAGGACCCCCACTGGCCCCACCTCAACTCATACCTGGTGTATTAGCTTCCTAGGGCTGCCATCACAACGACCACAAACTGGGTGACTTACGCCAACAGAAATGTGGTACCTCCTAGTTCTGGGGCTAGAAGTTCAAAATTGAGGTGCTGGCAGGGCCATGTTCCCACTGGAACTTGTAGGGGAGAGTCCTTCCTTGTTTCTGGAGGTGGCTGTTGACCCTTGGTGTTCCTCAGGCCGCAGCCACATCCCTCCAGCCTCTGTCCTCACATGGTGTTCTCCCTGTATGTCTGTGTCTTCATGTGGCATTCTCCTCTTCCTATAAGGACACCGGTTGTATGGGATTAGGGCCCACCCATATGACCTCATCGCCACTTGATTGTATCAGCCAAGACCCTATTTCCAAATAAGATCACATTCACAGGTACTGGGGGTAGGACTTCCGCATTCTTTTGGGGGACACGTTTAACCAGAACACCGCTCCCCTGTCTCCCCCCCCGCCCCCCGCCCCACCTCCGTCCTGCACCAACGTGGTTGAACCCTCCACCATTCCCCACTGGGATTATTGTGCTAGGCTTCTAACTGGCTTTCTACTGTCACATTTGCTCTCTATCATCTAGTCTCGATTCCTTTGTTCGGAACCTTCCGGTGACTCCCTCCTCAATGAGAGTGAAAGCCAGAGTCCTCGTAGTGGCCTCAGTCCCTCCTGACGTGCACTCATTCTCCTCTCCCACTTGTCTCTGCTCCAGCCACCCTGGCCTCCCTGCTTGTCCTGCAGCATACCAGGCGTAGTCCCACCTGGCAGCCTTTGCATTTGCTGTTTCTTTTGCTCAGATGCTTACTCCCCATTATCTGCTTGGCTCAACCCTCAGACCCTCATTTAGGACTCTGCCCAACAGCCGCCTTCTTATGATGCCTTTCCTGACCACTTCGGTCACCCTCTACCATCCTTCTAGCCTCCCCATGGTAGCTGTGGCTTTTCCCCGCTTTATTTTTCCGCAGGGTACTCTCTCCACCTTCTGCAAGCCTATCTTATTTACTTATTGTATTTTTTGTCCACCACCACTACTATCCAAGTGTAAGTTCCTTGAGGCCTGGAATTTTTATTTGTTTTGTTATTTGCTCTATCCTTAGCACCTAAAACAGGGCCAGGCCGGGAGTAAGGTGTTCAGTAAACATTTGTAGATTTTTTTTTTAATTCGTTAGTAATTTTATTTTATTTTATTTTTTTCAATATATGAAGTTTATTGTCAAATTGGTTTCAACATTTGTAGATTTAATGACAAATAGGACAAGGCATTTTCTTATAAATTACTAAGCCATTTACCATTATTAAATGTCCATCTTATTTTCCAGATTTTTTTGTCACTGTAAATAATGCTGCTATAAATAGCTTATTTCATATGCTTAATTTCTCCCTTTTATCAGTTATTTCTTTGGGTCACATTTCCACAGTGAACACTGTCAAACGTCCTTCCAAGAGGATTTTTTGTCAATTTATAATGCCACCAGCCCTGACTCTGTTTCCATGTTGCCTTGCCACCATCGGGCTTTATCCCTTCTTTATTTTTGCAGTTTGATAGTTATTAGTGTCGTAGGCTTTGTGATTGTTTTGATTTGCATTTCTTAAGCTTTAAGAATTTTTTTTAAATCTTTATTTATTTTTGACAGAGAGAGACTGAGCATGAGCGGGGGAGGGGCAGAGAGAGAGGGAGACACAGAATCCGAAACAGGCTTCAGGCTCCCAGCTGTCAGCACAGAGCCTGACTCAGGGCTCGAACTCATGAACTGTGAGATCATGACCTGAGCTGAAGTCGGATGCTCAACCGACTGAGCCACCCAGGCACCCTGCATTTCTTTAACTTTTAAATACAATTGGTCATGTGTTCTTTAGCTTATCTTCTTTATACCTGTATTTTTTTTTTATTTTTTAATGTTTATTTATTTTTGAGAGAGAGACAGAGCTCGAGTGAGGGAGGAGCAGAGAGAGAGGGAGACACAGAAGCAGAAGCAGGTTTCAAGCTCTGAGCTGTCAGCACAGAGCCCGACGCAAGGCTCGAATTCACCAACCGTGAGATCATGACCTGAACCGAAGTCGGACGCTCAACCGACTGAGCCACCCAGGCGCCCCTCTTTAGTTTATCTTCTGAAGTAAATTACTGATCTAGACCCCTGATTATGTTTTGGGTGGTCGCGGGGGAGGTGCTTTGGAATCCTATTTATTCATCCGCACTTTTTGGGACAACCATCTTAATCCTCGTTGATATTTGTTATAAGTATGCTGTTATTTCCATTCCATCCTATTATTCCCTTTCCTGTCTGTGTGTCTCCTTCAACTCTGTGTTTTCATATTTACAGCCGTGGACTACTGTGCCTCGGAAAACCACGGATGCGAACACGAGTGTGTGAATGCTGACGGCTCCTACTTTTGCCGGTGCCCTAAAGGATTTGCTCTTAACCCAGATAAAAAAACATGTGCAAGTAAGTTACCTACAAAAAGAGTTTGTGTGTGTGTGTGTGTGTGTGTGTGTGTGTGTGTGTGTGTGTGTGTGTGTGACAGTTTTTGGCTCGCACATTTTATTTATTTACTTATTGACTTACTTTTAATTCCCGTGTAGTTAACATAGTGTTACATTAGTTTCAGGTGCATAGCACAGTGATTCAACAACAAAAACTTTCTTTCCTGCTATTGCTGTGGGCACCGTGGCCGGGGAATTCTCCCAAGCGTATCGTGGCACAAGATGATGTGCTGCGGAGTCTGATGACTTCTGCCCCATTCTTCCTCTGTCAGGCCTTTCGCCACTTGTCCTAGGACCGTAGTCCACCCTGTCTCAATATCACCCTTCAAGGCGTTTGACAGAGGTGTCTTTCATTGGAGACCACACGTGAGAATGTTCTTCCAGCATCTGCTGAACGTGCTGACGATCAGACCATCTGACTTCATGCTGGCTCAGCCGGGCTGTGCCCATCAGTATTAACAGAGCTTAAAAAACACTTTCACTGAAGCTCTGTGGCTTGTGGGCTTTAGCTCTGCCTCCACACGAGCATAAGAAAATCGCTGAGCCTGAAGGAGTTGAATGTGGTTGCTTCAGGGTGGGGGAGGGGCGGGTGGAGGGTGGTTTGCAGAGAACTGCTCGTTCTTTTGTTTGATATATTTAGTTCTATTTGATTTTAACTACGCACATACAGGTCAGAATTCACTTGAGCTCCCAACATCTGACCATAAGAACTTACAAACTAAAGATGTTTTGCGAAAAGATTCCAAAAGCGTTCTTTTACATGTAAAGGTATGTCAGAGCACTTAAGGGATTGTGTAAGGGCGATCATCCTGTTGAGGGATTCACTTGAGAGAAGGCTGTTTTTAAAGGATTAGGGCCCAGCATTTTTAAAAAGTGCAGCTGAATACCAGGTTAGTGTACGTTATCTCCGAAACATACATCAAGGAGAAAATAGGATTTCAATTCGTAAAAAGTTCATGTACCCACCGCCTTTCCAAAACACATTGATTATGGAAAGCAGGATATACGTGGACAGTTTTTTAAAAAGCACCCCCACAAAACTCCTGAAACCTAAGCTTGCTCTTCAACCCTAAATATCAATAGCTTAGAAACGCCGGAGCTGGAGACAAGGGTGGAGCCTGGAATTGCAAGGAACACGGCCAGTCAAAATATGCATTTCTAGAGCCCTAACCATGTGCCAGTAACAATGGACAAGGCGAAGGCCTTCCTGGAGGAGGTGATATTTTGGCTGAATCTTGAAGGCAGAGCTGTCATTTATTCACCGGGCAAAGAAGGCTGAGACCAGGGTGGCCGGGAGGAGGAAAGATGTGCCAAGATACAAGCCAGACAGGCTCAGGCCCACACCTGGCACACGACTGGCATGCGGCTTATTGAGAGAAGAAGCAGGTGATGAGTGGCCTCCTCTGGTCCTGGTCTCCCTTCCCTTCTGAACATTCTGAACCGTAAATCAGCAACCCGGGCTGTGGTAACAGCTGGGAAGGTGGTTGCCAGGTTGACGGGTTGGTCTGTTCCTCAGAGAGGAGGCCATGTGCTGCCAAGGGCAGTCTCGGCCTCAGAGCAAATTCTAGCTCTTCTGCTTTTTCCCTGGCTGGCCTTGGGCAATCGATTTGCGCTTCAGTTCCCTCAACTGTAATAGGGGATCATAATACTGCCTGCTTCATAGCGTTGTCTTGAAAACTAAATGGGGTAATCCATATAAACCATTTAGCAAATTGTCTGGTGCTGAGCAAGTTCTTTTAAGGCATGATACTGCCTTCAACGACTTTAAATTGGTATTTATTGAGCATATACCACATGCCCGAGCTAAGTTTAATAGTGCATAAAAAACTCAAGACTTGGCCCCAGGCTTCCACTGGGATGAGACCTGGAGGAAAACACGCGTCCTATCCAGTCTGCCTCCTGCCTCCTCAAAACTCCTTCCCTGCCTGAGACCCCCCGATTCCCACCCCCACCCCCAGTTCCCAGAGGCTCGCCATCACCCCCATCCTGTGGCTCAGTATGTCTCCTATCCCAGAATCCCTGGGGACGCGGAGAATTACGGGCCCCAGGATGATGCAGGCAAGGAGACCCTCCAGTCAACACGGAAGCTCAGGCGCACTGGGAGAAGAGGTCTGGCTGGGAGGCAGGGGAGGACTGGTCCAGCTGGGGGGCCTCGCCAGTGAGGCACGGAGCCCAGCAATTCCAGCGTGTCTCTGGACCCTGTCAGAGTCGAGACTCAGAAGTAGGCAGGGCTGGGTACCCAGAGGGGTCTGGGTGGGCAGCATCCAGCAGATGTGTCCCCTAGAAAAAGGACCCCCTTCCTATCATGCTTGGGGGCAGGGTGAGAACTAGACCTGGAAAGGCTACTGCCAGGAGGAAGGAGACCCCCCCCCCCCGCCCGGCTTTCTTGGAAAGCTGCGAGAGTGGGAAATAAAGTGAAGCCCAGCAGTAAGAATGGAGACCCTTGGGAGCACCCCACATCTGTGAGGGACAAGAGCTGTGAAATAGGGGCCAGTTAAAAAGACAGAAACAGGATGGAGGTGGAAACTCAGAATCAAGACAGTCATCCTGTTAGTAATTAATGAGGCATCACATCAGCTTCCAGCCAAGTCGGCCTGGCTGCTGCTGTGGTGTTGAGAGGTTTTTTTAAAACATTTTTTCCACTTCTCGTAAACTTGCAAAAAAAAATGAAATAAAACAAAAGATACTCAGTTCCTTAAATTTCATCTCTATTTTTAACCAAAAGTATATTTGAAGGCTAACCCAATTAGTAAGTGTAATTATTGTCTGAAAATGTAGACTGTCAATGTAATATACCAAACGTGATTAATTTATGATTAAACCAAAGTGTATATAATAGAGCCTTATGTTCCTGAACAAAGAGCATAATTTAAAATATGTAAGTATTCAAAAAGCACCACTTAAAAAAATTTTTTTTTAATGTTTGTTTATTTTTGAGGGAGGGTGAGCAGAGGAGGGGCAGAGAGAGAGGGAGACACAGAATCCGAAGCAGGCTCCAGGCTCTGAGCTGTCAGCACAGAGCCCGAAGCAGGGCTCGAACTCACAGCCCGTGAGATCATGACCTGAGCCGAAGTCAGACGCTTAACTGACTGAGACACCCAGGTGCCCCCCAAAAGCACCACTTTTATATCAGTTCTTTCCCCTAAAGCAACCTATCCAAGTCTATCTGAATATTTTGTAGAAGGGAGAAGAGTGGAAACATGCAGGTATGGTTACTTTGCAAAATATTGCCAAGACTTTTTTTCACTGTGGGAAAATAGACGTAATATAAAATTTACCACCGTAACCATTTTAAAGTGTAGAGTTCAGTGACATGAAGAACATTCGTGTTGTTATGTGTTGTTATGCAACCATCACTGCCATCACTGTCAGAATTTCCTTCTTCTTTAAGGCTGAATAATATTCCATTGTATGTATACATCACATTTTGTTTACCCATTCATCTGTCAGTAGACACGTGGGTGGTTTCCACCTTTTGGCCCTAGTGAGTAATGATGCTATGAACATGAACGTACAAGTATCTGTTCAAATCCCTGCTTCCAAATTGCTAGATCATATTATGGCAAGACTTTTTAAGGTCTGATCTGAAACCACTACTACTGAGCCAGGCACGAGAACATTCTCAGATGTTCAGGGTCTTTTCCTGAGAAAGATAGAAGACTTCAGTCCACTGGACAGGGATTCATGTCTTTGGTATCAAGGAGACTGGGGGTTTCAAGTCTAATGCTTAATCATCTAATACCTGTTCTAGTGAGTAAAGGTAATTGTAGACATTTATAACATATAATAGCATGTTGCTATTTATTATTTACTGACTTTGAGATCATTATAGTCATTATTTTTTAGACTCCATTGATAACTTGGTTGGCATTTCCATCCTTTTTCAAGTAGGAATGCTTTGCATAGAGGAAAGTACTACATGAATATTTATACTTGCTTTAAAAGTGAAACCTGGAGGAAGGAAATAATTTTATACTGAATCCAAAGCATAAAATATAGAATGTATAGAATTTAGGTTTCATAGCCAACTTATGGTTAACCTACTGTAATATGCTACTTACTTTTGTGAGATGAATTTTTGTACATGAATCTAAGATTCTCAATTGGAGGGGACCTGAAAGTTCAAACTAGTTCTAGCCCAACCACCCATCTCACAATATTCCCATCATGCTGTCATCCATCCTGCACTTAAATACTCCTACTGACAGGACACTCACTACACCCCATGCAGTGCATTCCATTTTGTGCAGCTCTGACTCTTAGAAAGTGGTTCATTAAACTGAGCTGAGAATGACTTCCTTGTACTTTGAAACTAAGAACAAATTAGGCTTCTTGTATTTTCTTGGTCATTAGGACTAAGTCATATCAGAATAACTTTATTTCGCTTAGTAGACTAGCTAGGCCTGGAAAACGTGGTAGGGACTATCTGTACTTTCACAGACATTGGACCGATTTGCTGATGAAGGCCCTATGCCTCATAGACCAGATGGAGGAACGTGTGCTGGATGAAAGAATAATTAATTGTTTGCATCTATAACTGGCTGAATGTCTGTACCCAGAAGATGTTAATTGCTGAGCTGAGATCCTCACGGAGGGAGTTTTTTAAGCAGCCTGCCAAAAGAAGCCTGAAGAACTATATAAGAGCTGTCTTATATCCTTAGTGACCCCTTGTTGGTTCCTAGTGGGCGGTGTTTGCATCTAAACCCTCCAAAACACTCCATTGAGAGTAGTACTGATAATTGAGGCACCTGGGTGTCTCAGTCAGTTGAGCATCCGACTTAAGCTCAGGTCATAATCTCACAGTTCATGAGTTCAAGCTCTGCATTGGGCTCGCTGCTGTCAGCATAGAGCCCACTTCAGATCCTCTGTACCGCACCCCCATCTTCTCTGCTCCTCCCCCACTCACACACGCTCTCTCTCTTTGTGTCTCTGTGTCTCTGTCTCTCTCTCTCAAAAATGAATAAATATTTATATGTAAAGAAGAGTGGTACTGATAACCGTTTTTTCATTCAACAAATATTTGTCGAGCACCTACTATGTGCCAGATGCCATTGGAGACACTAAGCATGCAATGCTACGTAAAACGAACCAAAAGACTTCTGTTTTTTTGGGCAATAGCTTACATTCTGTTGGAGCAGAGTAGATGAGAATACAGGGCTCACGAGAAAGTGGAATCTGAACAAACACTTGAAAGAGGTGAGGGAAGGAGGAGACTTTTGAAGCAGGGGAAATACAACACCAGTGCAAAGGCCCTGAGGCAAGAACTGTGAGACCTGGCAATGATGAGGGACGATAAGGAAGTCCATATGACTAGAACAGAGTGAGTCATAGTAATGTAGTGTGGTCCACAGAGCATACAGCCTGTCCTCTCTATAGTCATAGGTTTGCTCCCCCAAATTCCAGTGATACCTCTGAGCTCATGGCCACTTCCCTATACTGAAAGCCTAAAATGGCTTTGTTTGGTGGCTGTATTTTATGTTTGGGTATAGACATAAGAAGCTATACACGTTGTCCCCAGCAATTTTCCCTGATTATTTTCTTCTCCATTACTGGGCACTTCCCACACTGTTCTTTTTTCTATTTTTTAATGCTATTTTCCATGGCAACTAGTTTCACAATTATGAATGTACATACTTGTTTTTAATACCTTTCCTGACTGCAAAAGTAACATATACTTACTGTAGAAAACTAGATCATATAGAAATGAAGTTGTATAAAATGAAATGATCTGTCATCACCCAGAGATAACCATTGTTAATACTGACTTGCTACATTTCCCTCCAGCCTTTTTATGCACATGAATATATTTTTATAGAGTTGAGATCATACAGTATAACATTAAATCATGAGTATTTTCACATGTCATTTTAAACTTTATCAAAAACATTTTAATGTCTTCATGATAATCGTACGTATGTATCACAAAGTGTTCAATAATTTTTTTGGCTACTCTGATTGTATTGTGATAAATGTCCTCATATGTAAGTCTTTGCATTTTCTAATCATTTTCTTAGGAACAAAACACAAAAGGAAAGTTACTGAGTCAAAGTCTGTTAACAGTTTTAAGGCTTTTGATGTATATTGAAAGTTATTTCCAAAAAGTTTTACCAATGTATACTCTACTGTAAGCGTTTTGAGGAGGCAATTGAAAAAATTTTTGCTAACTTAAGACAAAATTTTTTCTCACTGCTCTTTTTATTATCATGTCTAATTACCTTTCTTCATAAAATTAGGTAGTAATATATAGAGATAATTGACAAATACATGTTTTTTGGTGTTATTTGATTGATGAATAGTCTGTTCTAATTAAAATTAACTGAAGAAGAATTAGATCATATGAATAAAGGCCTCTGTTTATTAAAGAAATTGAACTTGTTCTTATAAACCTTCCCACAAAGAAAACACCAGGACTAGTTGGCTTAACTGGTGAATATAGGATGAAGAGCTAATATCAATACATAAATTCTTCCAGAAAACTGAAGAGGGAACATTTTTCAACTTATTCTATGAAGCCAGTGTTACCCTGATACAAAACCCAGGAAAATACATTACAAGAAAACAAAACTACACATAAGTATCCCTCATAAAATTCGTGTAAAAGTTGTTTAAATATTTTTAGCAATCAAATCCCACAATATGTAAAAAGAATAATGCATCATGACCAAGTAAGATTTATCCCAGGAATCGAGAGTTGATTTAACATTCAAAACGTGATCAATGTAACACACAACATTAACATACTAAAGAGCAGAAACCATAAAATCCAACTCAAAAGATACAGAAAGAGCATTGGACAAGACCTGACATTCAATTTTGATTTAAAAAATTTTTTTTAATCTTTATTTATTTTTGAGAGAGAGAGAGAGAGAGGGAGACACAGAATCCAAAGCAGGCTCCAGGCTCTGGGCAGTCTGCACAGAGCGCCATGCAGGGCTCAAACTCATGAACTGCAAGATCATGACCTGAGCTGAAGTCGGACACTTAACCGATTGAGCCACCTAGCCACCCCTCAATTATGATTTTTAAAAGAAAAAAAAAACCTCTCTGCAAACTAGGAATGATAAGAACTGCCTCCATCTGATGAAGTGCATCAGTGGAGAAATCATCAGGCAACACCATACTCAGTGATGAAAGACTGAATGCTTTCCTTATAGGATTAGAAACAAAACAGGATGCCCACTTTCACCACCTCCTTTTAGTATTGTACTATAGGTTCTAGCCATTGTATTAGGGGTAAAAAAAGAAGCGCGGGGGGAGAAATGAAATCTAGGTTGGAAGGGAAGAATTGAAGCATCTTTATTGACAGACAACAGGGTCATCTATGTAGAAACTTCAGTGGAGTCTACAAAAAGGGGCTATTAAGTGAGTTTAGCAAAATTGCAGGATACAAGGTCTATATACAAAAAACAACTAGTTTTTACATTTTTTTCAATGGAGAATCAAAAATTAAGATGAAAAAAACCATTTACCATAGCATCAAAAATATGTACTACCTATGGACAAATTTGACAAAAGATGTAAAAGACTTATACTACAAAAACTACAAAATATTGCTAAGGGAAATTAAAGAAGACTTAAATAGATATATCACATTCATGGATCAGAAGGCTTAATACTGTTAAGCTGTCTGTCCTTTCCAAATCTATATATCAAAGCAATATCTATCACGATCCTAGTATGCTTTTTTGCAGAAACTGACAAGCTGATTCTAAAATGTGTGAAACGCAGGGGCGCCTGGGTGGCGCAGTCGGTTAAGCGTCCGACTTCAGCCAGGTCACGATCTCGCGGTCCGTGAGTTCGAGCCCCGCGTCAGGCTCTGGGCTGATGGCTCAGAGCCTGGAGCCTGTTTCCGATTCTGTGTCTCCCTCTCTCTCTGCCCCTCCCCCATTCATGCTCTGTCTCTCTCTGTCCCAAAAATAAATAAATGTTGGAAAAAATAAAATAAAATGTGTGAAACGCAAAGGATTAAAACAGTCAAATGGATTTTGAAAAAGATGCCCAAAGTTGGAGGACTTAAACTACTTGATTTTAAAAACTACGTGTTTTTCCCTTTAAGGATATTGTGGTGCGCCTTTCTCTTACTCATTTTGTTTCCTCTGTTACAGGCTAGGAAAGTCTTCATTATTAAAATTCTTCATTATTAACATGATAGCCATAGGTCACATATTCTGTAATATAGTAAAATCCTCATCAAAACAAAAATATTTCTTTTATGACCCCATCAGCTGCTATTTACTTCAGGCAGTTTTAAACAGTGTGTTTAATTCCATAATAGCAAAATAATCAGACCCTTCAATAGAAGTCTCTTTCCCTATCTAAAAATACTCATATAAGTAAAATCCCATTATAAAAAATCCCATGTAACCTTTCTTTTCTCTTGGTGTTTTGATTTAAATTAACGTGTACCTAGAGATCACAATCTCTGACTGTGCAACCTTGAGAAAATCTAAGTGCAAATGAGTCCCGTGATGTAACAAGCTCAGTACTCTACACTGAGAATATCTCTGTCATTCATTCCCTCTTTTTCCCAGGATCTGACTTTGTGTCCTATTGTTTGGCTCAGTGTCTGAGGGGTTTAAGTGGTCTGGAGTTCGACTTGGGGAAGATTGCCATTGTTTTAACTGCATAAATTCCATAAAACTTTGAGCTAAGCTCCCTCTTCCCAGCTTGCGAGACAACAAACAACACTCAACCACACTTTTATTTTAGTGGCTTTTAACGTGAACCCAGACAAGGAAAGCATCTTCACAGATTCACTTGCTGCATAAACATTTTGTAACATGTTGAGAAAGTTCCCTCTGGGAGGCCATATCCCTAAACATGGAGATAGCCTCACTGAGAGATCCCTTCATAGCAGGACTGTTTGAGGTTACAGGAATTTATTATTTAGGGAAAATTAAGAATGAAATCCCCTTGGTTTTTCTCTGTGATATTTATTATTTTGTTCACCATTCTTACGATTTTTCTCTTTCCAGAGATAGACTACTGTGCCTCACCTAATCATGGATGCCAGCACGAGTGTGTTAACACAGATCACTCCTATTCCTGCCGCTGCCTAAAAGGTTTTATCCTGAATCCAGATAAGAAAACCTGCAGAAGTAAGTTGCACTGGCTGTAGAAGGGCTAGTTCTGATAAAATGCTCTGCTAATTTTCCTTTTCCTTGCAAAACTTCAGCAAGTATACGTGTACTCAGCATTTGTGCTCACTGATACTATTCTGCCCTTTATTTTACCTTTTGTCACTCCCAGTTCTGTGATGGAGATGATTTTTAGAGATTGACTAGACTGAGTCTGCCTATGGGATTCACTGAGCAAAGTCGAGGCCCAAACCAAAGCTCTAACCTACATGAAATGAGGGCGCACGCCCTCCCTTCTCCTTAGCCCCACAGCATGTATTTGGGACCTTGCAAAAGAAAAGCCTGGGCCCGGAGACAGGAGGTAAAAGGGATCCGTTTCTTCCGGTCCTACCAGATGAGACACTTCCTGGCTGCTAAGAGGGGAAAATTGCTGCTCTATCCTCTTTGACATAAAGGAAGGAAAAAAACAGGACTCTGGGGTATTTCCGCAGCTTTCGAGAGGTACATGGTGTCAGCAGGATGAAATTAATGATGTGCTGAGTGACTCAAAGGCCTGTCGGCTGGCACATCAAGGGGGATCTAGAGCATGAGCCCCAAATGGAATCTCTTTACACTAGACTATCCCTGAGAAACCACTAGAATGGGAAGTCCACAAGGACAAAGATTCTCCTGTTTTTCTCACTCTTGAATCCTCAACACCTCAAGGGTTTGGCACGTGAAAGTGCGACACAAGACGAAGGAATGATTGAACGAGTGAGTAAATGGATCTCTCTGAGATTTATCATCCTGGAGAAATTGCAACTCTTATTTGAATTGCTCAATCTTGTTAGAAAGATGGCCCTTTTGGGGCGCCTGGGTGACTCCATTGGTTAAGTGTCTGACTTCGGCTCAGGTCACGATCTCGTGGTTCATGAGTTCGAGCCCCACATCGGGCTGTCTGCTGTCAGCACAGAGCCCACTTTGGATCCTCTGTCCCCCTCTGTCTCTGCTCCCCGCCCCCACCCCCACCGTCTCGTGTGCTCTCTCTCTCTCTTTCAAAAATAAATAAACATTAAAAAATAATGAAGAAAGATTGATAAGCTAATATCAATCTTTGAAGCCATACAGGTTGTGAACTTTTTAAAAGTATTTCCATAGTCAGTCCACACTTATGTACGCTGAATTGTTTGTGTTCTTCTGGCAGTGGTGTTCGTAGAACTTTCTGGAGCCTCCATTTAGGGGTGTATTTTCTTATGCGCTTCTTCACCACCTCTTCTTGCTGATTATGTATGGCAGTGCTCTGCCTCAAAGCAGGACTGAATTTTCAAAAGTTTGACCATGTATTTCTTTTGAAAAAGCACTGTGGGCTATGTCACTGAATCCAGACAAGCCACATTCTGCTCCCAGCACGTGTGGACTTACCAACTCACTCTAATAAGTGTTTGACCTTGGATGGTGGCAGATGGTTGTAGACACCACGTTTCGAAACTGGTGCCTTACAAAAGGTAATCCCTGCTGCCTAGCCTCGATGCAAACCCTGGAACCATTTGAGCATGAAATGGGAATTTTAACCGATGGCATCATTCAACACACGAAAACAATGAAGTGGAATATTTTTCATTAGACCACACATGCATAACTATGGTGGAAAACCAACTTTTCTGGACTGGCCACGCCTCTCTGTGCTATTTACACCTTCTTCTGGGTCTAAGTGTGTTAGTGGCTGACTACACCCAGGGAAAATCAGTCGCAGGTGGACTCGTTTGTGGACCGAAAGCTCTTATGTGGGGAATAATTAGATCCGGTTCAACTCAGACACACACATTGTGGAGGAAAAGGGGAACAAGTTAGGCACGTGGCCATCAGGGCAGGGGAATATGCTTGAAACTCTTCACCTCTTACCAGTCATCTAGGATTCCCTCGACCTCTGCCTCACATCCTGCCAGGAGAGGCACATGCACTAAGAGAGGGGTCCAAGGTGGTACATGCATGCATTGTTATCAAGAGGGGAGGGAAGTGGGGAACAGAAGGGCCAGTGGAGAGGCAGTGACCATTGGGAGCAGTTTGACCACCACAGACGGGCCTGTTCGCGGGTCGTGGCCCTCTCCCCAGTCCCCAATGCTCCTTCATATATGTTGAGTGATTATAGCTCCATTTCCTCTTTAGCCAGGTGCCCTACTTTTTCATCCAAGAAAAATGGAATTTGTGTCTAAAACCCGATGTCCTCATCAGCCCTTCTCCCAACATCCTGCCTCATCGTTACATTTTCCATTGTCTGCTGCAAACCCAGCCCTGGGCTCCTGAGGTCAGCCTCCTAGAGCTGCCCCTGACTTCATGTTTGCACTCAGTCGATTATGGCAGACAGCTGTTCACGGCAACGAGCACTCACTGTCTCTCTAGAGCATTACATGGAAGAGGGAAGCAAGAAATTAGATTTAAATCTGGAGTTTGTTATTAGGAGTTTGAGGATCTCAAGAGCATTACAGATCTCAAGCTCAGGGTACAGCCATTTACGTTTAATAGACAGTTGATGGATGTGGGCTATTTTCAAATCTAATAAGACATCTATTTTTCAGAGGAATTTGACGTTATCCAATTAAGGTGGAAAACACAGTTCAAGGCAGAATTCTACTGAAGAAAAGTCTCTCGGCCGGGATTTATTCTTCCTCCTCATCTGGGCACAATTTCTTTCTCTGGAAAGTAGTGTCATTGATTTAAGGCATAAATTATTAAGGCGGTGGTGCAAAGCACAGAAGCCAGGACTGGCCTGGCTGTCGAGGGGGGGCCCGAGGGTGGAATCATATGTGGGTGTGACCCGGGGAGCTGGGCTCCAGGATTGCTCATGTTGGGCACCATAGCTGGTTTTCCCTGGAGCTGGAGGCATCACACTCTGAAGAGACAGGATGGAGATGGGAGGGCTGGTCTTAGCATTGTCACTCATACTGGCTGTGTGGCCTTGAACAGGCTGCTTTTCTTCTCTGGACCTGGGTTTGCTAAACCAAAGGAACACGGCTTTAACGTTTTGTAGCCTAACCAATTTTTCTGAGACCTGCTAACTGTGCCACTCCATTGGCATAATTTACTGTCCAGGGTCACTAATCTTACATGTTTTGATGTCTTACCTTCTCAGTGAAGTCTCCAGCTTTTTACGAGTTGGCACGCATGAGCTCTGTTTAAAATGTGTTGTCGGAGGGCCAGCTGGGTGGCTCAGTCAGCTAAGCCTCCAACTTCGGCTCAGGTCATAATTTCACAATTCATGGGTTTGAGCCCCACATCAGACTCTCTGCTGTCAGATCCTCTGTCTCTCTCTCTCTCTCTGCCCCTACCCCATGATTCTCTCCCTCTCTCTCAAAATAAATAAATAAACTTAAAAAAAATAAAATACAATTTTTTGTCTGACCGTTCTGCCAACTGACCTCTCATGGGGCTCACTGGACACTCCGGGCTTCACCAGATAAAGCTACCTGCAAGCCTGTCCCACATGTAGTACCATACATTTAGCGAGGAGACCAGACCAGACATGGGGCACATTGTAGGTGCTCCGTAAATACTAATTAAGTAACATGCGCATAAAGAAATGTAACTTAAGCATGTAAAGAAAGCAGAGATCTGCAGTTACTTTGCCATAAGTAACCATTTGGAGTCAGTGTTGAATTGCTGTTTGCCAGATAGCTGAGCGAGAACATCTTTAAGAATCTAAATGTTTTTGGGGCGCCTGGGTGGATTGGTCGGTTAAGCATCTGACATTGGCTCAGGTCATGATCTCGCGGTTCCTGAGTTCAAGCCCCGCGTCGGGCTCTGTGCTGACAGCTCAGAGCCTGGAGCCTGTTTCCGATTCTGTGTCTCCCTCTCTCTCTGCCCCTCCCCTGTTCATGCTCTGTCTCTCTCTGTCTCAAAAATAAATAAACGTTAAAAAAAAAAATTAAAAAAAAAAAGATTCTAAATGTTTTCAGTTTAGGTATTTTGTAATATAAATCTTTCTTAAAGACAATGCAGGCTTTTAAAAAATTGTGAGAAAATATATATAATATAAAAATGGCCATTCTGACCATTTTTAAAAAATGCTTATTTATTTAGTTTTGAGAGTGTGTGTGAGTGCCAGTGGGGGAGGGGCAGAGAAAAAGGGAGAGAGAACCCCAAGGAGGCTCCGCGCTGTCAGCACAGAGCCCAGAGTGGGTTCCATCTCACGAACCGTGAGATCAGGACTTGAGCCGAAATCAAGAGCCGGTCGCCTAACCGACTGAGCCACCCAGGCACCCCTGACTATTCTAATACACTTCAGTGGCATTAAGTACATTCACATTCTCTTTTTTTTTTTGTTTAATGTGTATTTATTTTTGTTTTTTTTTTGTTTTTTTTTTTTATTTATATATGAAATTTATTGTCAAATTGGTTTCCATACAACACCCAGTGCTCATCCCAAAAGGTGCCCTCCTCAATACCCATCACCCACCCTCTCCTCCCTCCCACCCCCCATCAACCCTCAGTTTGCTCTCAGTTCTCAACAGTCTCTTATGCTTTGGCTCTCTCCCACTCTAACCTCTTTTTTTTTTTTTTTTCCTTCCCCTCCCCCATGGGTTCCTGTTCAGTTTCTCAGGATCCACATAAGAGTGAAACCATATGGTATCTGTCTTTCTCCGTATGGCTTATTTCACTTAGCATCACACTCTCCAGTTCCATCCACGTTGCTACAAAAGGCCATATTTCATTTTTTCTCATTGCCACGTAGTATTCCATTGTGTATATAAACCACAATTTCTTTATCCATTCATCAGTTGATGGACATTTAGGCTCTTTCCATAATTTGGCTATTGTTGAGAGTGCTGCTATGAACATTGGGGTACAAGTGCCCCTATGCATCAGTACTCCTGTGTCCCTTGGATAAATTCCTTACCTACGTTTTCTTCAAATCTATCAACACGAGTTGCTCTTTGTAA
>NW_024412417.1:9827633-9970167 GCF_014898765.1 Herpailurus yagouaroundi
CTTCTGCATGTTGCTGTCCAGTTCTCCCAGCACCATTTGTTAAAGAGACTGTCTTTTTTCCATTGGATGTTCTTTCCTGCTTTGTCAAAGATGAGTTGGCCATACGTTTGTGGGTCTAGTTCTGGGGTTTCTATTCTATTCCATTGGTCTATGTGTCTGTTTTTGTGCCAATGTGTATTTATTTTTGACAGAGAGAGAGAGAGAGAGAGAGAGAGAGAGAGAGAGAGCGAGCGAGCATGAGTGGGGGAGGGGCAGAGAGAGAGGGAGACACAGAATTTGAAGCAGGCTCCAGGCCCTGAGCTATCAGCACAGAGCCCGAACGGGGCTCGAACTCACGGACCGTGAGATCATGACCTGGGCTGAAGTTGGACGCTCAACCGACTGAGCCACGCTGGCGCCCCAGTACATTCACATTCTTATACAACCATCATCCCCTTAAACTCCAGAACTTTTGCATCTCCCCAAACTCAAACTCTGTACCCATGAAACGACGACTCCCCGTTCCTGTCTCCCCCCCAGCTCTTGGCAACCACCATTCTATTTTCTGTCTCTCTAAATTTGCCTGTTCTAGTTACCTCATATAAGTGGAATCATGCAATATTTGTCCTTTTGTGTCTGACTTATTTCACTTAACATAATGTCTTCAGGCCTCCTCCATGATGTAGCATATGTCAGAATTTCCTTCCTTTTTAAGGCTGAATTCAAGTCCCTGCTTTTGATTCTTTTCGGTAAATAGCCAGAGGTGGAATTGCTGGATCATATGGTAATTCTGTATTTAATTTTTTGGGGAAACTCTGTACTGTTTTCCATAGTGGCTGAATGCTGCCTTTTTAAAACTGCGTTTACTGAAAGTAACTTCACCCCTCTCTAAGGCGTTAACAAAAGGATTCCTGCAGACCCTCCCCTATGTGGCTCCAGACTGTAGCACCCTTTGTACTCTGTCTCTCTGTCTCTCTCTCTCTCTTTTTTTTTTTTGTCTGTTGGTATGTGGCCAGTGTTCTATTGACAGGCCCCTTTTCCTTCACTGAAGCCCCTAGTTTTGTGGCATTGTATTCTGCTCCACACAGGTAAGGTTGTTGACAAGTTCGGGGCTGATGAACTGAAACCACACACAGCTAACGATTTTCTGGCCCCCCTCATGAGGAAGGGATGAGTTACAGAAAGTTCCCAGGGGCCAGTGACCGTTGTGGTGGCATCTCTTCTCCAAGGCCATTCCCTGTGTGTGGTGAGAGTTCTCTCCGTGTGCTCAGTCTGCATCCACTTCTGCTCAAACTCTGTGCACGTGGCAAGTTCCATCCGCCGGTCGCCTGGGAGGGCACATCACGGACCCTTGAAGGGATGATTGCCAGGCTGGCTGAGATCAGTCATGATTCATGGCTGTGGGGTCAGGGCGCTAGTCCCAAGAAGACAGGGTAACGGTTGTTGGCAAGGCAACCCACAGGGTCTGCCACATCCCTACAAGAAAGAACAACGCAGTTAAACAGATCCGGCTCAGCCACAAGAGGGACGATTTCCTCCAGCACCAGTCTCCTAAAGGCCCCCCACAAGCTCATTTTATTTCCTTTTACAGTTCTCCATCTCCCCCATAACCTGCTTTTTGGGGGGGGGTGTCTTGTGGTTTTAGCATTTTCTACCAGCAAATGAAATGCTAATTGGCTCCTGCCTATGATGACGCTCCCACCTGCTGGCAGAAACACAGTCTGGACGGGGGTGAATGTCGCCATAGGACGAACTGCAGCAATCTGGGGGGCACCAGATGTGTCTTCAGCTGCTTGATATGGAGGCTGTCATGATCTCACCCCGAGCGAGGCTGAGCATTTGGACCCTTCTTAATGTAACTGCCGTGTCCTGCCTCTCCTAGAGAGTTAGATATCTTACACCATCCGTTTTTGTTTACTCTGCCTTGCGCTGTGCAATGTCATTGTCAGGTATCATTGAAGACAGCGGTTCCCTACATGCTTTGAGCCCTAGTGATGAGGTTAACTCGAAGGAAAGCCCAGTTGGATTTTCCCAGCTTTTCCTTCTTTCTCGGGAAGCGATGGGCTGGGATTTGGGGTCCTCAACCCATTTCACCAGCTCTTGGCCATCATAGGGGAAAAAGACCCATGCTGGAGAATCTAGACTTCTGATCCCAGGGTCTCCTTCCAGCCAGCTCCCTGAGAGCAGGAGCTCTCTTCTCCATCCAGTAGAACACCTTATTTACTGAATATTTGCTGTGAGGGGCTGACCTCACAGCCCTGGGGGAGACCCAGAACCTGCAGGAGGTCTGCCCTTTCTCTCTCTCTCCTCAGGAATCAACTATTGTGCACTGAACAAACCGGGCTGTGAGCATGAATGCATCAACACGGAGGAAGGCTACTCCTGCCGCTGCCGTCGGGGCTACAGCCTGGACCCCAACGGCAAGACTTGCAGCCGTGAGTGTGCCGTGGCGGGGGTTCCAACGGGAGGGTGCGGTTCACATGCAGGCTCACTTCTGAAGCTGCTGGGTTTCCTGTGAGCCTGACGGTCCAACAGGCTTCGCCTTCCTCACCTCAGTTTCATCATCCATAAAATGGGACTGTTCGTGCCACCTACCTCATAGGTTTGTTTGTGGGGATTAAAAGAATCAATACGTATAAAACACTTAGAAAAGTGCTGCTACAGGGTGCCTGGGTGGCTCAGTCGGTGAAGCATCCGACTTCGGCTCCGGTCATGATCTCGTGGCCCATGAGTTCAAGCCCCGCGTTGGGCTCTGTGCTGACCGCTCAGAGCGTGGAGCCTGCTTCGGATTCTGTGTCTCCCCCTCTCTCTGCCCCCTCCTCGCTCATGCTCTCTCTCTGTCTCTCAAAATAAATAAACGTTAAAAAATTTAAAAAAGAAATAAAGAAAAGTGCTGCTGAATATTAATAAACATTCTGTGAATATTAGCTAATGTTATTATTCGCTGTTGAGAGCACTGATTAAGTCAGACCCATCGGAATCTAAATCCAAGCTCTACTACATACTAGATGTGTGGCCCTGGGCAAGTTATTTAACTTTGCCAAGCTTTGATTTTCCCATCTGTTTTATTTATGTATTCATGTATTTATTTATATATTTAATATCATGTTTTTTTAATGCTTATTTATTTATTTTGAGAGAGAGTGCTAGTGCAGGGGAGGGGCAGAGAGAGAGGGAGGGGAGAGAATTCCAAGTAGGTTCTGCATATCAGTGCAGAGCCCAGTTTGGGGCTCAAACTCATGAACCGCGAGTTCGTGACCTGAGCTGAAACCAAGAGTCGGATGCTTAACTAACTGAGCCGCCCAGGCGCCCCGATCTGCGAGGGTTTTTAAGGGGAATAGTCAGGACCGATTTAGGCTCTTAGCCTGTGCCTGGGCCAAGGAAAGCACAATGAAAGATAACCGTTCATTATTCCCACGGAGCCTGGGAGAGTGACCAGAGAGGCTCCGGGCTGGGACAAGAGGCCAAAAGAGACAGACTTCAGAAAGTACATGGGCTACCACAGGGCTGATCTGAGGGCGGAGCTGGGAAATATGGGACTTTTTGTTAAGCCTTTCTTAACTGTCTTGTGTAAGAGGCACAACAAACCCCCATTCGGTGATGTAAACGCACGGAAACTTGCAGGCTTTGCCAGCTGGCGGCTTCTGTCCTGTTTTATGAGGCACGGTCTCCACTGGTCCAGGCCAGCGGGGGCGGGGGCACACGAGCGCCGCGGCCGATGCCTGGGACCCTGGTCTGCTGGGAGAGGGGCTCCGTGACATGGCCAGCGCAGAAGGGACCCTTTGTGTGTGTGGCTTTCCACACGGCAGGCTTCACATCTGCTCCAGCTTTGGGGACAGAGATAGATTGTGAATGAGAACAGGGCAGCTGTTCAGCATTTGGACCTCAAACTGCCAGAGGGGAAGTTTCACAGATGAAGTATTAGGGGCAGAGCAGTCCTGAGGAAAACTGGTTCCCCTTCAGTCGTTAGCGGGAACAAAGTACCTCGATTAGGCTTTCTAAGGACTGATCCCAGAGGTCAACTTTTGAACTAGAAAGTTGGCACTGCTATGCATTTGCCTCCGGAAGTCTCTGAGGTCTTATGAGAAGTGAGTGGGGAGCTGGAAGTCTTCCATTTGACAAGGACACACCCTGGTCAAGGTGGATCTGGGTACAGTCTGCCTTCTTTCGGGGGTACAGGGTCTGCCAGCTGACAGCCCTGGCAAGCATCCCAGGACAGGCCGGGCATGACCTGGTTGAGCCCACATAGAGCCCCGGAGGCCATAGCCTCTCCTCCCTCCCAGCATGCCTTGAAGGAGCCTAGAGGAGCTCAGGGGGAGGGGGCCAGAAGTGATCGGGCTATACTTTCTCTCTGGGGATCTCATAAGAAAGACCACCTGGGGGCGCCTGGGTGGCTCAGTCCATTCAGCATCAGACTCTTGGTTTCGGCTCAGGTCACCATCTCACCATTCGTGGGTTTGAGCCCTGCATCAGGCTCTGTGCTGACAGCTTGGAGCCTGCTTGGGGTTCTCTCTCTCTCCCTCTCTCTCTGCACCTCCCCTGCTGTCTCACTCTCTCTCTCAAAATAAATAAACAATTAAAAAAAAAGTGAAAGGAAAAAAGACCACCTAGTCAGCTTCAAGAAAGTGTAAACCAAGTGATCTCTTCCTAGGAGTTCCCAGAGAACCGTGGTATCCTGTTCCCCTTAAGGACTCAGGGAGCCCCAGGCCATAATGACAGCCAGCCCTTATGAGGTGCACACTCTGTGAGCACTTCCCAGGCACTCACTCACTTTATCCTCACAATAGACTTTTGAGGCATCTACATTCTTGTCCCTATTTAAAGACGGGGACACTGTGGCACAAAAAGATTAAGTCACTTTCCCGCAGTCACACGACTGGTTAACGGTGGAACCAAGATGTGAATACGGGCTTCCGGCTCCTGAGGTCCTGCAAGCGTTTGCAGTAGGCACATCCGCCAATGGAATGTTCCAGAAGGCACTAGCCCCAGGCCCTTCAGGAGTCCAAGAGGCCTACTTGATGGCCCTGCACAAGGTCCTCAGTGTCTCTCCAGTCCTTGGGTGTGCTTTTTCTCCATCAAGGAAATCTGGGAGGCAGCCTGCAGGGCCGTCTGTGGGAGCGGTTCGCCACAGCTGTGTGTTCACTGTCCCTCAGTGCTCGCTGCCCAGAGGGGCCAGCTGCACAGCGTTCAGGTGCCAGGATCGGCCACACATGCAGGCTGTGGCTTTGGTTTGTTTTCAGAATCTGGGTGTCCTGGGTATGAGGGATAAGAACACTTTTTCTGTGTCACTTCCAGAGAAAAACGAAACTATACAATGAGTTCTTTCCCAGCGATACTTAATAAGCATCCAGTCGGCGATTACTGTGTGCCAGCTACAGTTCTGAGGGCCTTACGTGTATCAACTCCTCTCCTTCTTGCCACATTCTTCTAAGAAAGCGCCCATCGTCACCCCCCTTCCTCCAGTCGGGAAATGGTGACCCAGAGGCCAAGCGACTGACTACCCAGCATCTCTTGGCGAGGAAGGGGTTGGTGCAGGTGGGATTTGAGCCCAGCTGCTTTGATGCCACAGCCTTCAGTCTTAAGCACCATCAGCTGTATGGCTTTGGGCAAGCAGCTCGGCCTTCCTGAGCCTCGCTTTCCTCCCCGAGATGGGGCTCACGCCTGCCCTTAGCCCTGAGGACTGCAGATTATGGTGCCAAGGCCCTGGCACAAAGTGCTGCTGGCTTTCACACCAGCACAGGAGTCACGCGCACTTTACTCTCTAAACCCAGACACGGGAAGGAAAACAAGCAAACAAGGCTGATTCTCCGGAGACCAGTTGCACCTGGTTGCACAAAACCCTCCAGCACTGCTCTTTGCGATGCCCTTGAAGTCAAAGGCCCCTATAGGCTCCCCTCTCCAGGGAGGTTTGTGTTAATGCCCCGGTGCTGGTGAGTGTTGTTCCATCAGGTTATTTTGTCTTTTCCCGTGTGGCAAACGCAGGAGTGGATCACTGCGCGGAGCAGGACCATGGCTGTGAGCAGCTGTGTCTAAACACCGAGGAGTCCTTCGTCTGCCAGTGCTCAGAAGGCTTCCTCATCAACGAGGACCTCAAGACCTGTTCCAGTGAGTCTCCCTCTATGCTTCTCTTACATGGAAAAGGTTTGCAACACGAGTGGAAAATCTGACCGCTGCAGAGGAGGGCGCCTCGTGGTCCTCTCCTTCTCTGCTCTGGGGAGATTGTGGGGGATGTCCCCTGGGGACCGCATGCTTTGGTGGAGTGGGTGGGGGGCGGATAAGCAAGACTGTGGTCACTTGACTCCCCTCATCAGTAGCTCAGAGGCTTACTGACCACCTCGGCTGGCTGTCTGGTTTTGCAGGGGTGGATTACTGCTTGCTGAGCAACCATGGCTGCGAATACTCCTGCGTCAACACGGACACATCCTTTGCCTGTCAGTGTCCCGAGGGACACGTGCTCCGCAGTGACGGGAAGACCTGTGCCAGTGAGTGCTCTGGGTCTGGTGACCAGCGGGACTTGCCACCGGCGGTCTGTGGGTGGAGCATGTGCCAGGCTGGGCTTCGCGGGCACTGAGTGTGGGTTAAAGGCCGCTCTCAGTGATTTGAGCCCCGGTGCCGCTCCCCCTGCCTGGGAGCTTCCTCGCCCTACGCCCCAGCACAGCTTTTTCCTACTTCTGCCGTCTGCTGCGGGGCCATTTCGAAGCTGGACAGGGCCCTATGTCTTGGCCTCGTCTTCTCTACCACAATCTGGCAGAAAGTGGTAGCTGGCCTGCAATGCGCAATAATGATGGTGATGTGGACCCCTTGTTCAAGGCTGACTTCATGCCGGGCACTGTGCTAAGCACACACAACCCCGAGTTCCAGCAATACTGTGGGACCCCCATCATGCGGTGAAACTGCAGCTCGGGTTAAGGAAGGAGCCTAAGGTCATCCCTTTTAGAGGGGTGGGTTCCACTCTGGTCTGTGTAACTCCAGAGTCAGTTCTGGGAGAAGGGGAGACTCCTGGGAAACCTTCCCTCTCCCATCCTCATAACCTAGCACCAGATGGAGAAGTTGGCAGTGATGTTTCCTGGGTACATGTTTCCTTACAGCTGGCCCCAACTCCTGCTCCATTAATTTAAAAAAAAAAAAAAAAAGCCCTTGGACCTCCCACTCTCCTCACTCAAGAATCTTGTGCTTTCTGCCCTCCAATCCAAGCAGACTAAGGTAAAAATTTTAAAAATGGACACTTTGACAGAAGGTGTCAGCAATGGAGGAGAAGGACTACCATTTTCTTTCCCCGTCCTGCTGGTCTTTCTGGTTACAGGGCTGGCCTCCCTAACTACTGAGACAATTGTGGCCACAACCTGATGTATCTACCTTTTTCTGTTGTCCATTCACATGGGCAGGTGGACTGATGCAGAGCTGGGTGTGCCCCTCCATGCAGACTGTGAGAAAACATTTCCCTAGTTTGAGGCAGATTCTTGAGTCTCGACAAATGGATTATCCATTTATGGCTAACGTGTGGCTGCCTGCCTGCCAGCTGCCTTCTTGGACCGCTGCTGCAGCCAGCACGGAGAGGGTGTGGGCACTGGGGTGCAGAAGGAGGGTGGGTGCGTGGAATTGCATCGACATTTGACTGCATGCCGGAGCCAGCTGCGTGGGTTTTTTTTATTGGTTTGCTTTAATTTTCCATCATCTTAGATTATCCATGCCCTTCCTTTGTCCCCTCCGCTCACTGTGATCATCACGGGCTCACTATAAACTGGCTGCAGGACTTCTAAGAAATTCTCACGGCCCTTCCCAACAAGCGCTGTCCCTTTTCCTTACAGTCACATGCCCCCTTCCCCTCCTTACCCAGGTCCACCGCTGATTTATGGCACTGACCCTTTTAAATGTTGCGCGTTTTCCCTTTAATTGAAGTACAATCAGAAGTGAGTTTTGATGTGTATATATCTATGTACGGTTGTGACTGTATGAAAACTTGTGAGATCCTCAGATGGGTTAGAATTATCCTTTGGGAATGGTGGTACCTAAGAGACGGTGGTACCAGCAGCTGATACACAGGCGTTGAGCTATTCCCCTAATTGAAGGCTGTCTGTCTGCCCCGGGATGATTCAGTCTGGCTGCCCTGTCCTGTAATAATGGGCTCTGTTTTCAGTGTGGCCATAGTTAACTGGGGGCTACGTTTCCCAGCTCTGTGCCAGATGACAAAGAGCCTGATGACATGACTCCAACTTTTTGGAAAAGCCTGCTGAGCTGTGGAGCAGGGGGGCCTGCTGGGGGCCCGCCAGGCCTGGCTCACTGTACGAGGGTGTCCTTCGCCCTTCAGAAAGGCAGCCTCCACTTAGAGCCTTGATAGCAGATGGCCTGAAGAACCCAGAGCAGACCCAGGGTCCCAGGGCTCTGGAACTAAGTGGGCATTGTTACCCCCACACTCCTGGGCTCTCTGGCCTCTGGGATGAAACCCATCCTCCCTTCATCCTGAACTTGGCCTCTAAGCTGTGATTGCCTAGATTCTCCCCAGGAGCCTTCCTTGCCTTGAGAGGTTGATGCACATACTAGGGGGTCAGGTGGGGAGGGTAATGGGGCAATGAGGTAGTGTCTTCTATGAGCTGCAACTGAGAGGCCTCTCCCACCCTCTAGCTCCTGGTGATTTCCCTGCAGTAGACCATTGGCAAGGGCATCCCAGCCTCAGGCAAGTCCACAGTCTGGATGTGCTCAGAGCACCCAGCCCACTGCACCTCCAGCTGCCCTGTCTCCACGCAGCACAGCCTTCCCTTCCCACTCTTGCGGGTGGAAACCAGCACTCCCTGCTGGCACAGCTGGCCCTCTCCTACCCAGGACTCTCCCTGTGGTATGGGACTCTTTGTACACATCTGAGAACTAATGTGGCAGAGTAGAAAGGATGCTCAACTGAAGAGCCCAAAGGCTGGGTTCGAACCTTGTTGCTTCCACCCTGGGCAAGAGAGTTGACCCTTTCTGGATCTGATCGCTCAACTGTCAACTTGGAATGATTATTCCTGTTGCCAAGTGGCACAGGGAGAGACAAAAATTGACGTGCTTTGGGAACTTGTAAATTGACATAAACCCCTAAGGTATGCTTGCTGTGGTCTTACCTCTCACTCTCACGGTTATGCTGCCCTGTACTGAGAAGACTGAGGCAGCGCCTTGCCCTGCGGCGTGGAGGTCTGCTTCCTAGGGCTGGGCCTGCTTCTGTGGGAGGGGTCCTAGAGATGGACCACTCTGGGGAAGGTCAGACTCAGGAGCCCAAGGGCTGCCCTAGGGCGGCCCTTGCTTCCTTGTGGCGAGGGGAGGGTGCTGGCGGGGATCTGGGCCAAAAGCTGCAGAGCACTGGGAATTCTAGTCCAGCCACCACAGGTAGGTCTGTGGAAGCCTTGTCAAGACCTGATACTCCCCAGCTTGACTTTGAAGGGAAGCAGCTCCAAGCAAAGGTAAATGGGGTGTTGTAATCTGCTCAGGCTGCCATAGCAAAGTACCATGGGTTGGGATTTTCTCACAGTTCAGGAGGCTGTAGGTCCAAGGTCAAGGTGCCAGTGTGGTCAGGTTCTGGTAAGAACCCTCTTCTTGGCTTGTGGATGGCCGCCTTCTTGCTGTGTCTTCACATGGTGGTGGGTGAGGAGAGAATAAGCTCAAAGGGCACTAATCCCATCATGGGGTCTCCACCTCGTCTAAACCTAACTACTTCCCCAAAACCCCACCTCAAATGCCACCACACTGGGGGGGTAGGGCTTCAACATATGAATTTGGCAGGGAGGGTGGGGGATGGGGGCACAATTCAGTCCATAGCAGGGAATGAGGGGAGAAGACCACCCTCACCCTCAATGTATTATAAGTTCGATGGAACAGAAGGAAGCTTAGAAGTCTTGCATTTCTTTTGTGGTAAAGAAGCAGAGGAAGGAAACTGGTGCCTCCAAGCTGGCCCTGAGGTTCGGTGGAAGAGTCAGGAATAGAACCTGGGTCCTCTGATTCAGGACCTCTTGCCCAGATTGAGATGCCCTGTAAAAGTAGGTCTCACTTCAGCTATTTTTTTGGTTTGTCTCAGCAAAAGCCATTACAGAGTCAGCAAATGATTGGCTGCTCCTAGTTTTATTATAAAAAAATGCCAGAAAATGGTGTAATTCTATCTCCCGGGCCTCGTTACCCTCTTGGCAGGCCCCTGTGGCTCTCCTCCCTCTGGGGTGGGGTTGGTTCAACAACCTCCTACGTGGAACCGCAGACACAGGATTGCCATCTGTCATCACCGCAGAGGTGCGAGTCCCCGGAACACGTGACCTTATGATCGCTGTACCACAGACATCCGTGACTCATCAGATGTGGGATCCAGATGTGAGCGCTCAGCCCGCATCCGGACGCAGGGCTGCTAGATGTGGGTCCTAAAAACCTAAAAACCTGTGCTTTGTCCCGAAATGTGCCATCATCCTCATCACAAATTGTAGATCTCATTCACGCTGAGGGTTTAATTACACGTGTGGACCTGCCTCCTGAAGGTTGAAAGGTAGAGGAGGCTGCTGTTGGAGGGAAAACGTTTTCTTCCCACATCCTGAGATTTCTCGAATGTCTTCTCATCCATTTCCTGTAAGTGATGGTTCCCAATAGAATTTGTCCTCGCTCTCGTCTCTGGATTTAGTCTGGGTACTTCTGTAAGCTCTTGGTCCGTTTGTTCCCATCCTCCACGGGTGTTTACCCTGTACCGTCAGTGGGCTGGGCGCATCACGCTGGGCGCTGGGCTTCTCTGGGGTTGATGCCGGTTCAGTTTCGGCCCTGACAGAGTTTAAAGTTTTTTAGGGAAGAAAGATATTAGAAACCTCTCTCGTGATGTGGAAAGAAGAGGTACCACAGAAGCGTGCACTGGGGCGGGGGGGCCTCAGCTAGTCTAGAGAAAGTTTCCGCAGAAAGAGATGTTTGACGGGCCATCTGGAGACTGAAGGAGAGAGCAAGCCAGAGATGGGGGGTGTATTATGGACTAAATGTTTGCATCCTCCTAAATTCATATGTTGAAATCTTAACCGCCAAAGGTGATGATATTAGAAGGCGGGGCTTTGGGGGTGATGAGGTCCTAAGCATGGGAGGGCCTTCATGAATGGGATTAGTGCCCTAATAAACCAGATCTCACAAAGTCCCCCCCCAGCCCCTCCCGCCATGTGAGGATACCAGGGGAAGTCTACAGCCTGGGAGAGAGTCCTCACGCAAGCACACTGGGACCCTGATCTCAGACTTACAGCCTCCAGAACTGTGAGCTATAGATTTCTGCTGTTTCCCAGCCACCCAGTCTGTGGCGTTTTGGTTTAGCAGCTGGAACAGCCGAAGGCAGAGGAGGAAGAGCATCCCAGGCACAGGAAACAGCGTGCAGAGGCCCAGGTGCAGAGAGTGAACTGGAGGAAGTTGAGTGTTCGGAGTACTGAGTACCGAGCATTGAGTGCCAGAGGGTGGCGGGTGAGAACCGGACCTGGAAGGATAGGAGGGGACAGATCACCGGCAGCGTTTAGACTTCCACTAAACTGTTTGGAGGCCTGGCCTCCCTTGAGAAAACTATTTTCTTTTGTCTTCTGCGAACCTCCCAGTCTGAGTAGACTCCACCGAGCCAGGATGACCACTGCATGTGCCACTGGAAACGCGGGGGTGGTGGGTTTGTGGTCTAATCACACCTTTGCCCCCAGCCCAGCTGACACGATTCACCTCTGCAGAGGGACCCTGGGAGAGTCACTTCCCGTCTCTGGTCATCGGCTTTCTCAACTGTAAAATAAAAGGCTGGACCTGTTTATCGCCCAGGCCCCTTCCAGCCCAAAGATGAGGATAGTGCTCCAGAAACACCTGCTGAATGAATGATCTCCTTGCTGGGGTACCCACCGTTCTCCCGGGGCTGAAGTCACCCCATGGTCATGAGTCAGGGATGGTGGCTCGCTTTGCCTGTTGCTGAACCACTGGAGTCCTTTCCTATAGGGGAGTGTCTGGCTCTGGGCAGAAGCTGACTCCAAGCTGGTTTCCAGACTTGGTTGAATAGGAAGCAGCTAGAACCCGAGCTCAGGAAGGTGACTACAGCCCATCTTCGGCATTTTCTTTTTCTTTTTTAAAGTTTTGTTCCTTTAGGTAATCTCTACACCCAACATGGGGCTCCAACACCAGACCCCAAGATCAAGAGTTGGATGCTCCTCTGACGGAACCAGCTGGGTGCCCCCCACATTTTGGCATTTTCTAATTTACCACAGGTGGTTCCTTAATTTACGAGTGACCCAGAACATCCCTGACATGCAGAAACTGGACGTCTTGTTGAGGAAATGTGAAGGGCACACTTTGCAAGGCTGGTGTAGGGGAGAGAGTGAGGCCCACCAGCATCCACCCTCCGCAGGGTTCTCGTTTAAAACATCTACACCCGGGGCTCCTGGAGGGCTCAGTCAGTTGGCCTTGGACTTCGGCTCAGGTCATGATCTCACAGTTCGTCAGTTTGAGCCCCACGTCAAGCTCTGTGCTAACAGAGCAGAACCTGCTTGGGATTCTCTCTCTCCCTCTCTCTCTGCCCCTCCCCCACTCACACTCTGTGTGTGTGTCTCTCTCTCTCTGTCTCTGTCTCTCAAAAATAAGTAAACATTTAAAAAATTAAAATAAAACATCTACACTAAACCCCTGGGAGGAGGGTCTTGTTACCCTTGATTTTCAGAGTAGAAAACTGAGAAAATGTCTCCTGTTACTCACCGGGTATTTACAGGGCCTGTTGTGCGTCAGGCCTTGCGCTGGGCGCTGGGAGATGAAGGGAAGGGCAGGTACGGTCTGTGGTCCCTTGATCAGAGCCCATGGGAACACAGTCCGATGAGGAGGCGGGCGAAAACCTAAACCAACATATGACTACCTGTTCAGTGACAGTGGTGACGTTACCAGAGAGGCAGATGCCTGCTGCTTGGAGGCCCTGTGTGGGGAGGTCCGGGAAGACCTCCAGAGATGGTGGGGGAGGAAGGAGAGGCAGATGGCCGTGCAGACCACAGTGGTGGGAGGGCCCTGGCTTGGTACTGAGGTACGCACTGAAAGACGGCGCTCAGAGCTGGGGAGGGCGGGCAAGATGAAGCTGAAGGGAAGCTCCTGGGAACCTTGCCAAGGATCCTGTGTCTTTTCTGAAGATCCTCAGGGTCTCAGGCAGAAGGAGGGAGTGATGGGAGAAGATGCGCCTTTTAGAAAGACGACTCAGGACGAGACCGGAGGGTGTAAAAGGTGTGTGGGAACAAGTTAGTGGATGATGCAGCAGCCCAAGAGGAAGACAGTGGTGCTTGGTTCGTGGTGGTCGAGGTGTACAGTAATCTAGACACTTAAGAGGGTCTCTGAGCATAAGGTCTGAGTCTCCTGCCACATCCCACCCCTGGTAGTTTATTGGCATCATCTGTGGGGCTTTTAAAACAGCCAGGCATCCAGGAAGCACCCTAGCCTCCCTGAAGCAGAGAGCATCTTACGCTGATGTAACCTCATTAGAAGACAATTTGGAAATGCTCTTACCTTTTAACTAGACACTTCTGCTTCTGGATATTTATCTTTCAGATATACCTTCACATTGCATGTAAAACCATGTGCACAAGAATATCCACTGCAGTGATGTTCATAATGCTAGAAGACTAGGCACCACCTAAATGCCCATCCAATAAAACATTGATTAAATGAATTATGGCCCGTGCTTTAGAAGTAATGAGGTAGGGGCACCTGAGTGAGCATCCGGCTCTTGATTTTGGTTCAGGTCATGATCCCAGGGTAGTGGGATCGAGCCCCACATCAGGCTCCACAGAGTGTGGAGCCTGCTTAGAATTCTCTCTCTCTCTCTCTCTGTCTCTGTCTCTCTCTCTCTCTCTCTCCCCACCACCTCCTGCCCCTCTCCCCCACTTACACTCTCTCTCTCAAAAAATTTTTTGTAATTTATTTTTTATTTTTTTATTTTTAAATATTTATTTTTGAGACAGAGACAGAGCATGAGCAGTGGACGGGTAGAGAGAGAGTGAAACAGAATCTGAGACAGGCTGCAGGCTCCTTGCTGTCAACACAGAGCCCAATGCAGGGCTTGAACTCACAAACCATGAGATCATGACCTGAGCTAAAGTAGGACGCTTAACCTACTGAGCCACCCGGGTGTCCCCCCACCCCCACCCCAAGAATTTAAAAAAAAAAAATTTTTTTTTCAACATTTATTTATTTTTGGGACAGAGAGAGACAGCATGAACGGGGGAGGGGCAGAGAGAGAGGGAGACACAGAATCGGAAACAGGCTCCAGGCTCTGAGCCATCAGCCCAGAGCCTGACGCGGGGCTCGAACTCACGGACCGCAAGATCGTGACCTGACTGAAGTCGGACGCTTAACCGACTGCGCCACCCAGGCGCCCCAAGAATTTTTTTAAAAAAGTAATGATGTAGACTATCAAAGGTGAGAGAAAAGCATGCTCTTCATTGTAAACATTTTGTTTCCCATAAGAATTTTTATTTAAATTTTAACTTATTTTTAGAATAGATCAGTGGTTTACATGGTTGAAAAGCCAAAACAATACAAAAAGACATACACTAAGAAGGTTTGCTCCCCCTCTTGCCTTTCCATCCCATTCCCTACCTCCAGTTCCTATCCATCCGTGGTGGTAGCCAGCCTCCAAGATGGCAGCCGGAGATCCCCATCTCCTGGGATTCACACACTTGTGTAGTCCCCTCCTTCACTGTTGGTCTGTGTGACCAATAGCATATGGAAAGAATGATGGCTTGTCACTTCTCAAATTAAGTTATAAAAGACACTGTGGCTGCTATAGTGAGTGTTCTCTTGTTTCTTGGATCATTCAGTTTGGGGGAAGCCTTGTTGTAAGCTGCCCCGTGGAGAGGTCCACGTGCTGAGGAACTGAAGCCTCCAGCTAATAGCCAGTGAGAAAACTAATCCTGCCAATAAAGACGTGAGTGTGCTCAGAAGCACGTCCTATAGCTTCACTAGAGCCTTGAGATCACTGCAGCCCCAGCCAACAGCTTGACTGCAGGCTCATGAGAGGCCCTGAGTCAGGACTGCCCCGATAAGCCACTCCTAGATTCTAGACCCCCAGAAACTATGTGAGATAAGAAATGTTATTTATTTTAAGCTGCTAGGTTTTGGGTAACTTGTTCCATAGCGACAGATAGCTTATACACCATTTTCATTCGTTTGTTCTTTATGAAGATGTTTCTTTATGTGAGTAAAAGCCAATATATTATTTCCTCCCTTTTCTTACACACACAAAAAATGGTATACTGTATATACCCCATTCTATGACTTTTTTTTCTTCACTCAACGATATATTGGACATTTCATACCATTACATAGAGAACGTTCTCATTCTTTTTGCGGCTGCTTACTGAATATTTACTCAGCTAGTCCCATGTTGCTGGGTGCTTGGGTTGCTTCCCCCTTGTCATTATTACAAACAGTGCTGCCTCAAACAACTTGAGAGTATATCTCTTCATATGGTACAAGGGTATCTGCAGGAGAGAATTCCAGAAGCAAAGTTGCTAGGTCAGAGGTACATTTTGTGACTTTGACAGATATTGCCAGACACCCCTCCTTAGGGGAAGTATGCCCTTTAATACATTTGCATTCTGAATCGTGTGTCTGTTTTGCCTTTAAAAAAAATCTCTGCCGGTGATTCTGATGCTCGTGTGAGATGGAGAACTCACCACTGCTCTACGCTTAACTGATCAGATGCTCCGAAGGGGCAAGGAGGGAAAAGGTTAAAAACCCAAACTCTGCACATGCTTTAAAAGCATGCACCCAAAAAGGTTTCAAACAGCTGCTAATAGGAATACCCAGGAGAACTCAGAAGCTGGGCCGGGAGCTCCTGTGATGGTCTATAGCCAAGGGTGACGTAGACAGTGGCTTTGGGCTCAGCAGGCTCCTGATAAAGGAAAGCAGCTCCCATCTGCCGGGGGCAGGTGCGGACCACCATGGCTCAGGCGGTATGTGGGAAGACTCAGCCACTCTTCTCAATGGCAGCCTGACATGAAGCTCAGAGGACAGGACAGGGCATGTGGGGGGAAGCTCCAGAAAGAAGAGGTGTGGTGGGTTGAGGGGGTGAGTATTTGTCTGGATTATGGCTTGACAACGCTGGACTGAAAGAGTTATAGCTATTTTATTATGTTGGAAGATGGAGTATTCTTGGTATAAATTTACGGTGGAAAAAAATGCTCACCTCCACAGCCAGCCAGCTGTCTGTATTACGGATCACTCAATTATATTTCCACTCAACACTATGTGAGGAACTACCCCAAGCCATCGGGGAGTGTTCTGCATTAATCAAGAGTCTAGATTGTGCTCAGAGAAGTAAGTCATTTTCAGAGCAAACGGGACAGCCCAGCTCTGCTTCGACTCTCTTCTGCAGTTATCATTTTAGTTACTGCAACATTTTCCCATCGGTCAAAGGTTCTGGCAGCACTTCCGCCCAAAGGAAGACATAAGCAAATTTCCCTCCATGTTTGAAAGCTCACTTTAGGAGACAGCAATGCAGTGTCGTTGGGGAAAACGTGCAATTTATTGTCAGAAGATTACATTTTGAGTCTTGGCGGTATCACTTAGTAGCAATTGACCTTGGCAAGCCATTAACCTTCCCAAACTTCGGCTCCCAGCTGGTAAGTGAGAATAACAACAGCTGCCTTCACTACCCCACAGGGTGCTTCTCAGGACTCCCCTCCGAAAAAGAAATACTGCAAAAATGGCTTAGAAATAAATGTGTGGTCTGTGACTGATTATAGCAGTGATTATGTACTTCAGAGCCTTTATTTAACCACGTCAGTGCCTCTCCATTGTAAAATTCTTCTCGATCTGAAATGATTGGCGTCGACTCTCGGAACTGGGTGTCATTCTTATAAAAAGTCACTTCCCACATGTCCTCAGTGTCAGACTTCTCCAACGTCAGCTTGGTTTGCACAGATGCACTAACAGAAGCCACGCCAGCCATGTGGACGGCAAAGCCATTCGTTCTGCTGTGTCCCACAAGCTCAGTGATCCGTGACTCTTCCGTCACATCCATATGAAGGTGGTCCCTTCATATCATCCCATCAGCAAAGCGTGTGGGCTCTACCTTCAGTAATCAGCCAACAGTCTGACCACGTGCCACCATCCTGGTCGGGGCCACCAGGCATATTGTGGGAGGTTTCTTCCAGCTTTCCGTCCTCCATCTTTGCCCACGCCGAGGGCTCCTTTTTTTTTTTTTTTAAATTTTTTTTAGTGTGTATTTATTTTTGAGACAGAGGGAGACAGAGCGCAAGTGGGGGAGGGGCAGAGAGAGAGGGAAACACAGAATCCGAAGTGGGCTCCAGGCTCCGAGCTGTCAGCACAGAGCCCAATGCAGTGCTCGAACTCACAGACCACGAGATCATGACCCGAGCTGAAGTCAGGCGCTTTACCAACTGAGCCACCCAGGTGCCCCGGCTCCTTTTATAACAAAGCCACTTGTGTCCCTGCACTGCTTAAAATCCGCCAGTGCCCCTTTCTCACTCAGATCCCCCTGCTGCCTGCGAATCCCACATGGTCTGCCACTTCTGGCCTCACTGGCCTTGTCGCCTGCCAGGCTTGCATTGCTGGGGTCACACTAGTCTCTTTGCCTTTCTTAAAACATGCCACACACACTCCTACCTCTGCAGTTTGCAAATGCTGTTCTTTGCTGAGGGTGCGGTTTTCTCCAGGTACCACACACTCACTAGTCTCATCAGGGCTCTGCTGAGTGTCACTGTATCTGACTGCAGCGGGACTTCCAGCCCGGGCACGTTCTCACTCCCTTATCCTGCTTTTCTCCGTGGCGCTTTGCCCATCTGATACATAGATTTGTCTATCTGTCTCCCCCCTTCCCTTCCCACACCTGCTGTCCAATATAAGCTTCTCAACAGCAGAAACTTTGTTTTATTCCTTTTGTTAAATCCCCAGAGCCTAGGAGGGTGCCTGAATGGGAGTAGGGGCTCGGGAAGTAGTTGATGACTGAATGGACAAGGGTGACACATATGTGCATACATGAGTAGATATGTAGATAAGTTCATGTTACAGTCATATATGATAGCCAGTGAAGTTTAACTTATTTTCTAGTATTTATAAGCCATTTATATCTCTCCTGTTATGAATGGTATTTCATGTCTTTTGTTCATTTTTCCTATGGAGACGATTTTGTCTTATTCACTATATATGAACAATTTTTGTTCGTAGACACGTTTTCTGTTTTGAAACATGCATTGTGGGATAAGACACTGCCTTAATTTAAGGTGTCTAAAATGTCTTTTAAGATTGAATAAGTCACTGATGTATGTATGAATCATTTCCTTCTTCTGTTTTTCTTATTCCAACTGGATTCTCAGAATTGGACCCCTGTGCTCTGGGCGACCATGGTTGTGAACATTCGTGTGTGAGCAGGGGAGACTCTTTTGTGTGCCAGTGCTTTGAAGGCTATATACTCCGAGAAGATGGGAAAACCTGCAAAAGTAAGTTTCCGCTGGAGTTGCCTCACATTCCTGTGTCTGCTCTCTGCATGAATTCCGCCTTCCTGATCTCTGTTTAAATCAGTTATCCCCCGGAGCCAATGCCACACGACTACTAAATGTAATGTGGGGTCCTGGATGGAATCAGAAAAAAGGTAAAAACTAAGGAAATGTAAACCAACCAGGGACTTTAGTTGGTATTCATGTATCAGTATTGGTCCATTTATTGTAACAAATGTATCACACTAATGTAAGATGCCCACACTAGTGGAACTGGATATGGAGTCTGTAGGAACTCTCTGGGCTATCTTCCCAGGTTCTCTAAATCTAAAACTGTTCTAAAAAATGAAGTCTGTTGAAAGAAAACAAACAAACACATGGACGAATGAAAAAAGTCAATGCTAGAGCTACAAGTGAAGTTGCTTATTTATACCCTGTGGCAAGAAGCAGTGATTTAGCGGTTATGCTCTAATAGAAAGACAGTGTGAAATCCAAGAAATCCCAAGATCATTTATTAGCTGGACAAGTTGCTTAACTTCTCTGAGCTTCTCTTTGCTTATCTTCTTTTTTTTAAGTTTATGTATTTATTTTTGAGGGAGAGACAGAGAGACAGACAGAGAATCCCAAATGGACTCCACACTGTTAACACAGAGCTGGATGAAGGGCTCAGACTCATGAACTGTGAGATCCTGACCTGAGCCAAAATCAAGAGTTGGACTCCTGACTGAGCCACCCACGTGCCCCTGTTCATCTTTAATAATATTGTTATTGCTGGTAGCACGAATCTCTCACAGAGACTACCTTATGATGAGTCTATTCTTACATCCCAGAAAGCAAAGTCTCTTCGAGGGGCCATGATACACCTCTAACCCAAAGGGGAGCGTGTAACTCTGAGCAAATGATTTTCATTCCTATCGGTCATTTTCTCCACAAGCTTCTCAAAGCACTTTACAAAGAGCAACTCGTGTTGATAGATTTGAAGAAAACGTAGGTAACTGAAATTATTACAGGAAACATAAGGCTCCAAGAGGTTAAGTGATTCTCTAAAGTCATGTGTCAGGGACAAAGCCAAAATTAGATTTCAATGCCACTAATCTAAATTGAGGTTTAATCTTCTAAGTAATCATGACATACCAAAGGTGTTTCCTTTTGATATCAGAAACTGCATCTGCAGAAAGCTGATGATTGAATGAATTTAATGAGACACCGAAGTAGGTGCTGGTGAGTGGGGGGGGGGGGGGGGGGGTGATACTGAGGAAGTTTGAAGAAGCTAAATTAGAGCCACTGAACTTCATCCTTAATTTTATCTTCCTCCCATGGACCACTGAGCTCAAGGAGCCCCGGGGTATGTGGTGGCCGAGGTGGATGGATCCTCCAAGGTGAAGCCTGGGGGAAATTTCTGTTGGCGAAATTGTTGTAACTTGCTGTGCTGTCCCCAGGGAAAGATGTCTGCCAAGCCGTAGACCATGGCTGCGAGCACATTTGCGTGAACAGTGATGAGTCGTACATCTGCAAGTGCCGGGAGGGGTTCCGGCTTGCCGAGGACAGGAAACGCTGCAGAAGTAAGTGGCCTCAAGGTAGAGATGAACTTTTCCATCTGTGGGACTTGGACAGTTACATAGCTTCATTTAATACTTAAATCTTCCTTTATAATCAATGTTACAATGACAAGTTCCTGCCTTGGGTGCTCTGAAAGTGTTTGTTGGGGAGCAGCCTTAATTCTTCAGGATTTTCTCGGTCAACGTCCTGAGCTGTCAGGCTCTTGGCTTCTGTCCGTTTTCTCCCAGTTGCTGGCCCTTCCACAACCATTATGTGGATGCCCAGAGCCTCCCACAGAGCCTGGCTAATCATTGGACAGTTAGAATCTCTGCCAGCAATCACTATGAGGATCCAAGGATAATTACAGTGCTTTTTCTTCTTGGAAGACCTTATAAGTAAGGGTAGAGGGTGAGAGAGGGACTAAGGGATTTTCTGTGGGTTTTAGATATTTTTTTAATGTTTATTCATTTTTGAGGTACAGAGAGAGACAGAGCATGAGCGGGGGAGGGGCAGAGAGAGAGGGAGACACAGAATCCGAAGCAGGCTCCAGGCTCTGAGCTGTCAGCACAGAGCCTGACGTGGGGCTTGAACTCACGGACCGTGAGATGATGACCTGAGCCAAAGTCAGACGCTCAACTGACTGAGCCACCCAGGCGCCCCTCTGTGGGTTTTACTTATCCATTTTCCTCCATCATTTTCTTCTGTATGTCACTCGGTACAGATTGTGAGAGTTTACTTCTTAGAAGGTGTATTAGGGCTTCCCCAAAGAAACAGAACCAATAGGGTGTGTGTGTGTGTGTGTGTGTGTGTGTGTGTGTGTGTGTGTACGCATATTTACAGAGATAGAGGCAGATGGAGAGAGAGAGAAAATCTGATATCAGGGCAGGGTAGCAGACTGGAGACCTAGGAAGAACTGATGTTGCAGCTTTTATCCAAAGGCAGTCTCGAAGCAGAATTCCTTCTTCCTTGGGGCACAGGTGACAGGGATTCAGTCTTCTTTCTCTCTCTCTTTTTTGTTAAAAATTATTTATTTTGAGAGAGAGAGAGAGTGAGAGAGCTGGGGAGGGGCAGAGAGAGAGAGAGAGAGAGAGAGAGAGAGAGAGAGAGAGAGATTCCCAAGTAGGCTCCATGCTGTCAACACAAAGCCTGATGCGGGGCTCAAACTCACGAACCATGAGATCATGACCTGAGCTGAAACCAAGAGTTGGATGCTTAACCGACTGAGTCACCCAGGCTCCCCCAGTTTTCTGTCTTTTAAAGCCTCCAAATGGTTGCATGAGGCCAGCTCTATGGACCGTATTCTGCTTTACTCAAAGTCGAATGATTGACATGTTAATCTCATCTAAAAAATACCTTCATAGCAACATCTAGACTGGTGTTCGACCAAATAGCTGGGCACCGTAGCCTAGACAAGGTGACAAATGAAATGAACCATCACAGCATCCAGAGAGAGACAGATGGAGACACATGCACCCAGTGGAGTGGGCATTAGGAGAGCACAGGGCAGGGATCTTTCTCCACTGTGAGATTCTGAGCTGCTAATCCCTATTTGGGGGACTTTTGAAGCCGTCTTGCTTTTATGAGACTCTGCTCCAGTGGGCAGGATGGCTCTGTTTTAGTTAAGACAACATCAGTGCATTTGCTTTTGAAATTGATTCGGGGGAATCTCCTCCCAGACTCCCTTGAGACAACTGGGGGCATCCCACATGTCAGCAAAGCCGGGTTGAGTGGAACCCACGTTCCTCATCCCTCCACTGGGAAGAGGGGCTTCTACCTTTAACAAGAGTTCTGTTGGAACGGCTGAGTCCAGGGATGCCCGTGGGACCCTGGCGGAAGTCTGCAGGCCTCCCTGCTCCCTCCTGTCTTGCCTTCACTCTGCACTGTGGGGACCACGTCCACGGCTCTGCTCCTTGTGTCTGCCCGAGCTGTTGGCTCATGATTTTATTTCTGTAAACGCAGGCGTCCACACGGATACCATTTGTTCCTGCAGCGTGTTTTTCGCTCAGTAAGTTGAGCGGTTATACACTTGTACACCGGGCACGACGCCTACTTCTTGGAATTTGGTCACTAGGTCAGACACCCCCATTCCCACTTCTTTGGGGATCTGGAGTGACTAACCCCGTTCTACCGGAAGCTTTCTAGGGAGCTAACGACAGAAAAGAGCCCCAGGCTTTCATGTGATGGGGGAGGAGTGCACAGGGGACAGCTGTCTCAGCCGTGCTCTCAACTTGCCCTGTTGACCTCGGGCAACTCCACGACATTTTCTGAGTTTCTTCATGTATACACAGCTCTAATTGTGCCTGCTTTCCTCTCCTCACAGGACATTGTGGAGCTTGAAGGGTGTGACTACTCTGAAATGTTTAAAGTACCTCACACATTAGAAATGCTCATTAATTAAGGCTGGGGTATTTGGGATATCTACGGGGAAAAATCAGTAGCTTGGGAAAATCAAAACCCAAAGCAACTTCATATGATTCCAAAAATTAATAAGAAATACAGGACACCCGCTCACCCATCTTACCATTCAGGCTTGTGGGGGCTGGGGCTTTCGGAGAGGAAACTCCTCCCTTTCCACTCCCTGTCCTGAGTATTAAAACGAAGAAGGTCTAAGAATGCCTGGGTGGCTCAGTCGGTTGAACGTCTGACTTCAGCTCAGGTCATGATGTCACGGCTCGTGGGTTCAAGCCCCACGTCGGGCTCTGTGATGACAGCTCAGGGCCTGGAGCCTGCTTTGGATTCTGTGTCTCCCTCTCTCTCTGCCCCTCCCCTGCTCGTGCTCTCTGTCTCTCTCAAAAATAAATAATAAACACTAAAAAAAATTCTTAATAAAAAAGGCTTAATTCTCCTTTATAATAAGGATGGGTTTTTTAAAAATGGATTCCTTCTGTGATCTGTCCTGACTTGACCATTCAGTCCGGCTCATTCCTGCATGGATGGGGTTTCTCAACTCTCTGCATTTCCCTCAGGGAAGGATATCTGCAAATCGACCTACCACGGCTGTGAACACATTTGTGTTAATCGTGGCAACTCCTACATCTGCAAATGCTCAGAGGGATTTGTTCTAGCTGAGGATGGAAGACGGTGCAAGAGTAAGTGATCTGAACTTGGATTTCTGCTTTAATTTGGTTTGGGAGCAATTGCTCTTTGGAGTATTTTCAGGAAACAAATCCCTCACCTCTCTGCTTGTCTCATAATGGAGCTTAACTAAAGCACCTGTGGAAAAACTTTTGGTTTTAGTTGACAGCAAGTTCACTATCAGCCAAAAGGCTAGAGTAATCTTAGGGTGAATAAGAATATCTGGAAACAAAGAGGTAAGACTTGTCTTCTGCTCTGTGCCAGGGAATGACACTCAGTTCTGGGCATTGCATTTTAGGAAGAGAGAGATAGAGCAAAGTTTAAACATTAAAAAACAAACAAACAAAAAACCAATAAAACAAAAACAAAAAAAACCCTCCAAGGTAGCAGAAAAAAAACTTAAGAAAATTATTTTATAATCTCAGAATAGAGAAGACCTTTCTAAACACAACATAAAACATAAAAACCATTTTTAAAAAAGAGCTGATGTATAGTGATAGATTAAAGCTGTGATACCTTTTTTTTCTTACCTATTACAGAGATCAGAAAGGTTGATGAGTCCTTATGTTGACAAAGGTCTAGTGTAATAGGCAGTCATAAAGTTATCAACTGGGTGTCTGAATTGGTACCAACATTTAGGAGGGCAGTTGGGCAATATTTTATTTTAATTTAAAGTTAGACAATACAGGTTGGGGAGGGCCAGAGAGAGAGGGAGAGAGAGACTCCCAAGAAGGCTCCACACTGTTAGTGCAGAGCCCACAAAGCTGTGAGATCATGACCTGAGCTGAAACCAAGAATCGGACACCTAAATGACTGAGCCACCCAGGGGCCTCTGGCAATATTTTAAAGGCAATTCCACTTCTATTTGTATTATGTAAATATAGAGAGATATAGATATACACACACATACGTATATACATATACATATACATATACATATACATATACATATACTATATATACCCTTTTGTAATGTTTGAATTCAGTTCCAGTATATGTATTATTTTTTAGGAAAAAATATTTAAAGAAAAAGGATAGTGACAAGCAAGATTTAGAAACCATCACAGTGACAATGTTCATTCAGTATGATGTCAAGTAAAAAATAAAGGAAGAAACGGGATCTTTATAGAAAAAGACCTAAGGTACCGTTCAAATGCCAAAGTGACAGTGACTTCATTCATGACCCATAACATAGCCCCAGGGAAAGAAAGAACAGTGAAGAGAAACTACAGCCCAGAAGCAGGACAGAGACACTTTCAGGGAAGCCGTGTGATTAATTAGTTAAGATCATGAGCTTTGAGTCAGGCAGACCTGGACTTTGACCCTATTCTTAGTACTCGTGTGACCTTGGACAAATTATTTAACTTCTCTGGGTCTCCGTTTCTTCAGCTATAATATGAGGATAATACCTCACAGAAATGTCATAAGAAATCAATGAGATCAGGTATTCGAAGGTTCTTAGCCCGGTGCTGGCACATACTAATTGCTTGACAAGTGGCAGCTCTTGTAATCATCAACCGCAGAGATGTCCAGAGATGGGGCTTCAATGGTGAAGTGATGACTTCTCCATCAGGAAAGGTGTTCAGGTCCGGGCTGAACTGGCTGCTGGGTAGGGATATTGTAAAGATGCAAGCAACAGGAGGGCTGCACGAGTGACTTTAACGGTCTTGTCCAACCCTGAAATTCTGGAACTCTGTGAAAATTATGTTCTGAAAGCAAATCACAGCTCCATTGCAGTCTCCTTGACTTAACTACCAAAAGAAAATGCTCAGCTGCAGTTGGAGTGACCGTCCTGCAAACGAGTAGCCAGCAAGGGAGCTATCATTCTTCCCAGGTCTGAAAGCAAAAATCTAGCACTTTTTGCCTTGTGCTCTTCCACTCTAACTAGTGTCTTATTTCCTGGAGAAGCCTTCTGTGCCTCTGTGCATGGAGGCTGCAGGTACTGATTTTGTTCCGTTAAGAAGAGTGTGTGGGGGAGGGGAGAAAACAGACCTACTGCTGGAAAATTATTCCAGTCTTTTTGCAGTCTGCTAGAGAGCCCTGTGCATGACTCCTGAGAGTCTTTCTTCCTTCCTTCCTTCCTTCCTTCCTTCCTTCCTTCCTTCCTTCCTTCCTTCCTTCCTTCCTTTCTTTTTTCTTCCTTCCTTCCTTCCCTTTCCTTTCCTTCCTTTCTTTTCTTTCTTTTTTTCTTCCTTCCTTTCGATTCAAGAATAGGCTATGAATGTAAATGAAGCTCTGAACTGACCTTTCTTCTTTTACTAATAAGCAATCAATAAGTTAAATAATAGGGACAAGAACTTAATGGGAAAGGAGAACTCAATCCCCCAACACGCACACCCGCGCCCCCCCCCCCCCCCCACACACACACTGCATATTATTTGGGCCCATGCCCAGAAATAATTTTGCTTTTGTGTGTCCGTGTTTATATTGTTTCTATTGTTGTGCTCTACTTTCAAATATTAGACAACTGCTTGATATATAAAAGATAATGTTATATCACATACTGTAGACCGTTTGAAATGAGATCATTCATTCAGGATCTGTAAATTTGTTTTATGCGGTCCTAAATAACAAAGTCTGTCCACGGCCAGATTGCTTAAGTAGTCACGTAGAGCTTTCCTGCCAACCGTCTGAGTTGCCCGAATAGCTTCCATATAGATCAAGAATTCACAGTGATGATTCATTTTTCAGCTTGAATAGGTCAGGAGGCTACTTATAGGTGTGCTCCCCAATGGGCACCACCTCTTTCATTTAATCTGCCAACAAGCATTTATTGAACAACTGCTGCGTGCCAGGTGTGGGGGTACAGAAGTGAGACCAGAGGAGGAACTTGCAGACCAGAGAGATCGACACATCCTCAGATAGCTAGTGTGCCGTGTGGACTCTGTACCATACCCTGGACTGTAAGCACTTTCATGAGGGGGATTTTGCCTTGGTCCCTCTTGCAATCCTGCCTGCTGCCTTGCGTGAAGCAGGTGCTCAAGAAGCCAATTTTCACTGAATACATTAGCCGTTATTAGGAGTACACAGAGAGAGAGTAATACAAGCTGGGTTCCTAGGGAGAACTCCCTGGAAGAGATGATGGCTGAGCTGAATTTAAGAATTTCCTTCTCTGCCGTCTGTCAGAATGCCAGCACTGGGGTGATGTCACCCTCCTGGAGGGAAGTTATAGGAATCTTTTGGAAGCTGTCAGGCCCTACAGTACTCTAGACACAGTCCCTGCCAGGCTTGGCTGTCAGTGACCCAGAGTACGGTGTGGACCTGATTCCCCTGACGATTTGTGCCTCTGTTGTGTGATTTTGCTTACGAAAAACACTCTTTTTATGAATTTAACAAGCCACATGGGAAGGCAAATGTGAAAATTATCGTGGCTCCTGACTCCCACACCTTCCGCCTGCCCCGTGTATTATCTGAAGAACAAAGGTAGTTCTCCAAAGTGGCTCGGCCTCCAACTGCAGCGTTAGTTTTCTTCTATGTGACCCTTTAACTACCTCACCTTTCCTCTCCTTCCTGCAGGATGCACTGAAGGCCCAGTTGACCTGGTCTTCGTGATCGATGGATCCAAGAGCCTCGGAGAAGAGAATTTTGAGATTGTGAAGCAGTTTGTCACTGGCATTATAGATTCCTTGGCGATTTCCCCCAAAGCTGCTCGCGTGGGACTGCTCCAGTATTCCACGCAGGTCCGCACAGAGTTTACCCTGAGAAACTTCAGCTCAGCCAAAGACATGAAGAAAGCGGTGGCCCACATAAAATACATGGGCAAGGGCTCTATGACCGGGCTGGCCCTGAAACACATGTTTGAGAGAAGTTTTACCCAAGTAGAAGGGGCCAGACCTCTCTCCGCACGGGTGCCCAGAGTGGCCATCGTGTTCACAGATGGACGGGCTCAGGATGACGTCTCGGAATGGGCCAGTAAAGCCCAGGCCAATGGTAATAAGGGATGGAGGTGTGGCTTACATCACTTCAGGTTTGGGTTTCTTAAACTCACCGGGTGGTCAAAGGGTGGTGGGTGACAGGAGTGAGAGCCTCTGAGCACTGGGAGAGGCTTCGCGGCAAGTGCTCATTCACCTGTGCTGCACTGCCACCTAGAGGCTGTAAAGGGAGCCCGCAGGCGTCCAGGACTTGGGAGGCGGGCGTCTTGCGGGCTGTGCTGTTAGTCTAGACACCAAACACTCCTGAGTAGTCACCAACTGCGATTTCCCAGTGTGTGACCTCCAGGGGAGAGAAGCGAGTCTGCATGTGCTGTTTAACCGCAGATAGATATATGACCGTTTCCAAACACTGGTCTGGTGGCTTTAGAATCACCTCAAGAGTTCGGTAAAAATAGATTCCTGGTGGGAGGAACTTTTGCTGATACTTTTTTTTTTTTTTAAACCAGTGCTTCAGGTGAACTCTGAAAGCACAATAGCCTTCTGATAGCGAACACTCTTGTGTTTGTAGGAGGCAAAAGTTAGCTTCTGAGAAAATCAAAATGTTGGAAGAGATTACCACTCTAGGCTTTTATTCAGGCAAGCACAGCCATACAAGCACAGTGCCTAAGGTGGGGGAGACGAGGCTTGAGCTCACGTGAGTTGTGCAGAGATGTGAAGTATGGCAGAGGAATACGGCCTTCCGAAAAGGAAACCCAAAAGCTAGGATGGTCGAAAGAGGTAGCGTAAGGTGAAGTGACTGGATTCCTCGGGGAGATGAGGAAACTTGAGACTTTGCAGCAGTTTGCTTGAAAGCCACTTTCTTTAAGAACTTGTTGAGGGTGCATTGCTTTAACAAGTCCTATAAGGGGGGAAAGGGTGTGCAGACCAGGCCTTCGCCTAAGACTTTACGGAGCCATTCCCTGACCAGGCACGGCACATAGGACGTGTGTGACTAATCTGAGTCCATGAACAAGGAGAGAAAGTACTAGCAATCCCGTTAGTGAACGCCATTCCTCCCCACAGAAAGGCTGGCTCACACTGACATTCAGCGATGCTTTGTGAAGGAGGCCATTTTATTGGTATTGTACCTCCTCTTTCTATTGTCCAAGAATAGAACATTGACTCCTTTTCCTCTAGCCCAACAGAATAGTAGCCACAAAAAGTGTCCTGTTCTAAATCATCTGAGTGGACTGTGAAACTGGCTGCTCATACTCAGTTCCTCTGCTTCCAGACTAGCTTGCTAGAGCTCATGTCAAACCCATGAACCCCACTAGCCTGCATTTTTTAAGTTTATTTCTTTATTTTGAGAGAGAGAACAAGTGGGGGAAGGGGCAGAGAAAGGAGAGACAAAATCCCAAACAGCGCAGAGCCTGATGCGGGGCTCGAACTCATGAACTGTGAGATCCTGACGCCAGCTGAGATCAAGAGTTGGATGCTGAATCTGCTGCACGACCAGGTGCCCCACCTCTACCCTGCATTTTTAAAGTGCACACGGGGAAGCATCTTGTTTCCAGAGACAGTGGTTAGCCCTCTTATTTGTCCCATTAAGACCCATCTACCTTACTCTTTCCCCTACTTAAATTTCCACAAATCACCCAAAGACAGGTAAGTGGTAGGTGAAATTTGGTTCTAAAATCAACAAGATATGGGGCGCCTAGATGGCTCAGTCAGTTAAGCATCAGACTTCATCTCAGGTCCTGATTTCATGGTTCGTGGGTTCGAGCCCCGCATCGGGCTCTGTGCTGACAGCTCAGAGCCTGGAGCCTGCTTCAGATTCTGCGTCTCCCTTTCTCTCTGCCCCTCCCCAGATCACGCTATGTCTCTCTCTCTCTCTCAAAAATAAACATTAAAAAAACTTTTTAACCAACAAGATTTACCTGAAGTGACATCCTCTGATGACTTTAATTATTCCTATGCATAGCTAATATAATCTTAAAATAGTAGTTCTCCTTTTTAGGGAGTTTGATCAGGTCACTGGGCTCCTGGACAAATATGTTGAACTCGCCTATTGACCTTATACAGACTTAGAACAAGACATAACTCTTTCCCCTTGGCTTAAAGAGCCATTTTTATGTATATTTAAAATAAAAAAAAAAAAAATCTAGCCTAATGAATTAGCCAGAGCAAGATATCAGTGCTAAAAAAATGTTGAAAATCAGGCAGAATTTAAGTTCTTACCATGTTTTACTTTCAAGTGAAGCACCTATGGAGGAAGGCAGTCTAGTGATTTCTGTTGTTTAGAAAAGCTTTTGGAGCAATTTCATGTCCCTGTTGAAATCTAAGGTTGGTACTTGGGTTTGTTCTTTCTCTCACACTTTGGGGATTTCCACTGGTCTGCAGCTTTCCCTTTTCAGTTTAGCACCCCTCATAAGGCTTTGTCCTTCCAAGAGATGTGAGTGGAGAGCAGCTTCCCCTGCCCCGCCCTCCCACCCCCTCCTTTAAGGATCCTGTCCTGTACCTTGGAGAAGTAGAATCTAGGTTAGAAGGTCATAAATTGACCTGTTTCTTAGAATTCTCCCCGAAGAGATTCCCATTTAGTAAGCCATAAAATAGTGCTCTTTTCTACTCTATCCCTAAGGCTAATTCAGGCAGAAGCTGAAGGTTTGTTAAATGACCTTGCCCTGAGCTGAGCAACAGGTTGGTGGTCTAGCTCCCAACTTCCCCTAGAGGTTTCACCTTCCTCCCTCTTGGAAACCCCTCATTGTTTTCCGTAGGGCCAAAACAGAAATGGTGGAGAAACAAAGGGAGCGGGACATGGACCCCTCAAGTCACACCACTTAATCCCCACCTGGCTCTGGGTGCCGTACAGACAACTTCCAGACCCCGGGAGCACAGCTCTAACTACCTTGTTCTTAATTTGCTCTGCAACTTAGGTATAACTATGTATGCTGTCGGGGTAGGAAAAGCTATTGAGGAAGAACTACAAGAGATTGCCTCTGAGCCCACGGACAAGCATCTCTTCTATGCCGAAGACTTCAGTACGATGGGAGAGATAAGTGAAAAACTAAAGAAAGGCATATGTGAAGGTACTATCGCTTACCTATAGGAGAGGTCCTCACATCACACAGGACGGCATGGACCCCTGAATGAGAAATTCTCAACCTCTTCCTTCAAAGTGCTTAACAAAGTGCCTCCCTGGTGTTCAGGGCCAGTAATGCCTGGAAACACTAAGCACAAAAAGGGGAACGGGAGAGAGAGAGGACAAAAGGAACAGCTAGAATTGATGAGTGCTTGCTGCGTGCTGAGCAGTATGATAAATCTTTTGACACACCAGTATACTTAATCCCCAAAAAACCCCCACAGAAATGATCATTTAACTACGAAACAACCATTATACACATCAGAGAGCTGATGCGCAATTTCAGGATATGCCTATGATGGAGTGGAAAGGGGTTCATATTTCAAATTTTTAAAGAATGCCTTCCTGCACGGAGCACTCCTATTTACAGAATGTAGATTCCGTTATGTCCAAGAGCTCCCTCTGCTTATCTCCACTGCACTCCTGGGCCAGGAAGCTTCTCTATAGCAGCTCTGCCCAGCTCCCCTACTTATGTCCCAGGTTCAGTCACCAGTAAAATCCCAAGCGAAATCATGTGTTTCACTCCTCTAAAGGAAAGAACAACGAGATGAAGGGGGAACCCAGGGAGGAAAGGCCTTTCAAATTTCTTCTTTTTTTTTTTTTTAATTTTTTTAGATGTTTATTTATTTTTGAGAGAGAGAAAGAGTGTGAGGCGGGGAGGGGCAGAGAGAGAGGGAGACACAGAATCTGAAGCAGGCTCCAGGCTCTGAGCTGTCAGCACAGAGCCCGACACGGGGCTCGAACCCACGAACCATGAGTTCATGATCAGAGCCAAAGTCGGACGCTTAACCGACTGAGCCACTCAGGCACCCCAGGCCTTTCCAATTTCTGATGCGAGTAGATTTGATTTCACCTCTAGGCTGTTTAGTTCAAACTGGAATGTCCAGTGGAGCCTTTGCCACTAGAGCTTAGTCCTTGGACAACTTTAAGTTTCTTCCCCACCCACCTTGTAGACATGACATTTTTGGAGGCATTCTTAAGGAAGATGCACTTGAGGGGTCCAGGTTTCTCTTACTAGGGAACACCCCCAGAGTGATCTTGGATTACCCTGGGAACCAATTGCTTCTTGAAACTGGTGTCACCAAATAAAACCAAAATCCCCTGGGTTACAGCTGGTAGGTAAGGAGCTGGTCTGGGACCAGTTTCCTAAAGAGCACACATGCATGCAGACAGCTGTCACTCCTGTTGGTCATCTTTTTCCTCTCAGCTCTGGAAGACTCCGACGGAAGTCAGGACTCCCCAGCAGGGGAACTGCCAAAGAAGGCCCACCAGCCAACAGGTAAAATCCTAAAAAGCCAATAGGTAAATTTTAAAAAGCAGTGTTTCTAGAACCTTTGGTGGTTGCCTCCGCCCTCAGACAAAAGTTGTAAAGGAGTGAAAGTAAGATTTGAATTACGTTAACTATGGCTTTTTTCCCTTGGTCAGATAGGAAACATTTACTCTCCACTTTAAGCCCTGTTTGGTAATAGCCTCTCTGCTGAGTCTTTTGCCACAGTATGTCCCCAAAGTAAAGCCGTGTACTACATGCTAGGAACATCAAGTACCTTACTGAGACAGCTGATGGCTGTCTTAGAACCACAACCGTGGTAAGCAGGTTTGACTTCAGTTTTCTCTCTCTTTACAGAATCTGAGCCAGTCACCATAAATATCCGAGACCTACTTTCCTGTTCTAATTTTGCAGTGCAACACCGATATCTGTTTGAAGAAGACAGTGTTTCACGGTCCACACAAAAGCTTTTCCATTCAACAAAATCTTCAGGTAATTCCAAATACAGTATTACTAGAAGGGAACGTGATACCACCCTCTTAGCTTGCCAACAAACTCAGCTGAGAGGAGGACAAGTAAGGAGGGAGGAGGAACCAGGATAGAGGATAAGAGAACAGCTTAAGTAAAATGAGAACTCAAAAAAAATTAACTGGAAGAAACTGGGGCAGCCTTCCCTGCAGTCCACACGAAGGGCAGTGTTGGAAGTGTACACGGCCCTTTCCTGGTATTTACTGGATCTGGCTGTGCGGAAAAAGTTGAACAGTTCCTTCATTTTGGTTTCTTCCGTATGCTGATTCAGTCCTATTATTATGCATCTGGGAAGCCTGGTGGGTTATAGAGGTGAGTGAACACTTTCCGTGTGCTTTCTCAGGAAGTCCTTTGGAAGAAAAACACGATCAGTGCAAATGTGAAAACCTAATAATGTTCCAGAACCTTGCAAATGAAGAAGTGAGAAAGTTAACACAACGCTATATCCTTTTCTAATATTATGCTTCTATGTGCAATGCAAAGAATCTTACCAAACTTCACAAATACTATTTGTGGGTGTATATCAAATGAAACTATTTCCATGAAGTCAAGAGTAGTGAACTCCCAGAAAGGCTTTTTTACTTAAGCAACCTGATAGGTGTTTCAGAGCCAAGGGCAAGCCAAGCTTCGTAGCCAGGGTCAAGCACGTAGTTGCTATCTGCTGTTCTAGGGGTTTAGCAGGAAGGCCAGTCTGCCAGGAAAGTAAAAGTCTGCAAAGTAAAGAGAAAACAGACTGAAAATTTAACTGCCTCTCTGCTGGGAGGAAAAGGAAATGTACTGGGTCTGATGTGCATCAAAGGTACAGTAAGTACAGGCAAAGAATGTGGACTGAAGAGGTTTCAAACTCCATCTGAACTCCAGACCTTTCCTTTGGCCCCAAGCCATACTGCAGCCACAGTTGGTCAGTGTGTAGTTTCTAGAAGACTAGGGATTTTTGTTTGTTTGTTTGGCAGCAGAGATCTTTTATATCAGCACTCTAAGATGAAACATGCTATCAAGGGAACAGCAGGGTCCAATGATTCATTAAACCAATTATTACAAATAAAAGGAATGCTTTGAGAGAATGGAGAAATGAGGATTCAGTGTTTTTATACTGCCAGCTGCTCTGAACTTCAAATTACAGTAAGCTTACTAAAGCTGGCTGATGTCTATCTCCACATGCATCAATTAGCCTATAGGGAAATGGTTGAATCCTGAACTATCTCTGTGCCAATGGGTTGATATAATAAGGAACAGATGTAGCAATTCCCTTTCTGAAAGCTGGAAATATGCTCCCTCAAGTAAAACAACCTGACAGTGGTTAACGTGGGTGATGAATCCAGGCTCTCACTCTGTCACCAAGGGGATGGGTGGAGGGGATTAAGGAGCTTACGTGAAGACAAATGCTTGTTCTAATGCCCCTCTCCTCTGCCTTTTCCCACCCCACTTCTGAGGGTGTTTCAGAAGTTGACTAAGGAAGTTACATATAAAAGAGCATAGGGGCCCCTGGGTGGCACGGTCCGTTAAGCGTCCATTTCGGCTCAGGTCACGATCTCACTGTGCTTGAGTTGAGCCCCACATCGGGCTCTGTGCTGATAGCTCAGAGCCTGGAGCCTGCTTCCGAATCTGTGTCTCCTTCTCTCTCTGCCCCTCCCCTGTTCACATTCTCTCTCTCAAAAATAAACATTAGGTTAAAAAAAAAAAGAGCATAGGTCTTAAGACTTCAAGGCTGCTACCTTTTTGCTGTATCTGGCATCATGGGTGAAAACTACCCAATCTCTGTTCTTTCCTGACATTATTTACTAAGGCCTCATCCTTCTCTTCACATTCCCAACATTATCACTCTGGCTCCCAAAGGTGTGCTGTGGCAAACTACTTTACAAGCACACAGATGTGAGTAGAATTAAATATTTTTCTGAAAGAATTTTAACTGAACTCTCTGGCTTTGATGTTAAAGAAACATTTAACCTGAAAGAGATTTATAGTGTTGATAGCATGTGTTAAATGAAAACCTCAAGTCAGAGTTTAAAAATTCTTAACAGAGGGGCACCTGGGTGGCTCAGTTGATTAAGCATCTGACATTGGCTCAGGTCATGATCTCATGGTCCATGGGTTTGAGCCCCATGTTGGGCTCTGTGCTGTCAGTTAGAGCCTTGGAGCCTGCTTCGGATTCTGTGTCTCCCTCTCTCTTTGCCCCTCCCCCACTCATGCTCTGTCGCTCTCTAAAAATGAATGAACTTTTAAAAAACTTAACAGAAGTGGAAAAATTTTTATTTTTCAGGACAAATTTTTATGTAGGTATATCAAGTTTGTATTTGAATGTAAATAAAAACAGGCAATTCAGATTCCTCTTCCTTAATTTGAGATTTACTAGAAGAAATGACACGGAGGATGGAAGCCCTGGAAAATCGCCTGAGATACAAATGAGGATTTGAAATGCTCTACATATTTGTACATCGTATCAAGGCTGACAGTTAAAGCAGTTCGGAGCCCCAAAGCTCAGGCTGTTGTTACTTCTAGGTTGTCAAGTAAAACATAAGTAGTACTGAGAGAGCTGGTTTGCTATAGAACAAAGACAAAAAGTGTACACTAACTTGTATACATTTATTGAGAAAGAAAAATCCTTCAGAATCCTAAAATGCGATTATCAAGTGAGAGCAAGTAACCTATGCAAGATATTCTGTAACATACTGTGGACCTGATTTGCTTTTGCCTTGTCCTGCCTTAGTGTGTTGCAATCTCATTTGACTACAAAATAGTTTGCAGTCTGAATTCTGTAGAACACTGGCCATAGGAAAAGCTATTTTTTTGTATTGGACTTTTACCTTGATATATGTATATGGATGTATGCATAAAATCATAGAACGTATGTACTTGAATTAACAAGTTGGGATTTTTTTTTTTTATACAGTATTAAAGTTCACCACTTCAGAGGATGGTATTCTGTGTAAATATTCCTAGTTTAACTTTAAACACAAGGTATGTGTATATGGGAAATGGTCAATATGCATTTGAAAAAAAGTATTTGGGGCACCTGGGTGACTCAGTTGGTTAAGGGTCCGACTCTGGATTTCAGCTCAGATCATGATCCCAGGGTCGTGGGATCAAGCCCCACGTCAGGCTCTGTGCTGCATGGACCCTGCTTAGGATTCTGTTTCCCCGCCCTCCTCCACACACTCTCCCTCTCTCTCAAAAAATATTTAAACTTGCTGGCAATCAGGAAAATGCAAGTTAAAACAATCAGCTTGGCAAAAATTAGTATGTATGACAAGGATGTAAAAAATGGAGCTCTTGTACACTACTAGCGAGAATGCAAACGGGCATGCTCGTGCAAATGGACACTTTAGTGAAACTAAAAATGCCCACAACCCTGCACTCTAGCAACTGCACTTACCAGCATCTAACTAGAGGACTTTAGCACATACAGGCAAGGAAACCTGTACAGAATGTTACTCGAATTTACAAATTAGAAATAACCTAATCATCATCACAAAGAGAACTGTCAAATTGTAGCACAGTCCATACCTCAGAACTACTATCCATCTAAAAGGAATGTACTAAAAAAAATAAAAATAATTTAAAAATAAAAGGAATGTACTAGGGGCACCTGGGTGGCTTATTAGGCTAAGCATCTGACTCTTGATCTCAGCTCAAGTCTTGATCTCAGGGTCATAAGTTGGAGCCCTGCATTGGGCTCCCACTGGGTGTGAAGCCTACTAAAAGAAAAAAATAAATCAGGGAACCCGGTGGCTCAGTCTGTTGGGCATCTGGCTCTTGGTTTCTGGTCATGACTGCATGATCTCACATCCCTGAGAAAATAAGAAAGTTGGAATATAAGGGTCAAAGGAGACATCAAGTCTTTCAAAGCACTTAGAGCAGCAGGAAACAATACAGGTAACAACTTCATGAAGAAATGAAGACCCCCAACATGACATCCTTCCCATGGAAGCTACTGTATTTGAGGCCAAATGATGCTTTTTAAATGAAACACCTTTAGTATGCTTGTTTAAATATTTTAAAATGAGTGTTTTCATCAGAATGTCCTCCCAAAAGGCAGTGTGGTAGAGTGAGAACATCTAAGCTTCAATCCTATCTGAAAATCACTGGAATTTAAGTATAAAAGTTGTGTGGTTCAAAGTATCAAACCTCAGTTTATATTTGTATTTGAGTCATCCAGTTGACCCTGAAAACAGGTTTTCATGAGGAAGTATTGATTTGGGTTGGCCTTACCTTCTGAGATACACTTCTAGTTCAGGCATTGCTTCCTTGGCACAGTTGTACTTCACTTTTTGTTGAGTCCCTGCTCCCCCTAGTGGCTCTAGACTGTACCTCCCCCCACTTCATTTTTAGCTATTGAATACATTTCATCATAAGGTTTTCAACTTTCTTCATATTGGGAAGGAAAATGCCTTCATAAGAAAAAAAGGTCTCCAACCAATTCATCACATTTACATATTAATCCAAGATATTTAAGATTATCTAGAATCTGAAATACTTCCCCATTTTCCTTGTTTTGTTATTTGTACATATGTCTCAGGTGTTAAAAGTTTTGCATTCAGGTTTCATTATTTGTGTGAGTTTTCCAGGCCTTGCTTTCTTCATCTGTCAAATGGGACTAACGGTACTATCTCAATGGATTGTCAAGAGGATTAAATGGTTTAACATGTACACTACTTATGTTTTTATTCTTCAGCCTCCTAGAATTATCTGACACAAAGAAGGTAATTTAAGTATATGTTGAGCAAATGAATTCTTTGCTTACCTTACCCTGAGGAAAGTACTTTGGAAGGTTCCTACTCCTAAATTACCTTTTGAAGCAAAGAGACAGGAATAGTAAATTATAGTAAATGTACAAGATGTTCAAGACCTACTATAAACAAGACAAAGATGAAATTCTGGCCTAGAAAGCCACAAGCATATCAATGAGAATTCAATGTTTAAACCCTAAAGTCATTATTCACCCTGTTTGATTGAACTCCTAAGTGGTAACAGAGTTGAAAATGCAGAGTCTCTGTCCCCTAGGATCTTAGTTTAATGAGAAACAAATGTGGCTAATGTTATAAAAAAAGGTTCCATGGTAACTCAGAGGCACCCCATCTAGACTGGAAGAGGATGTTGGAGTAGGCCTGGAAAAGGAGGGGAGGGAAACCAGATGCCTCTGCACACAGGGGGAGCATACATCTAAGGGGCAGCTGGAAGTTAAGATTTGCAACAAAGCAAAGAGAATTTTCCATGAACCAGATCTTCCAGAAGGCCCAACTCATTGCATTCATGGCCACCAGCCTCAAGTTTGTTTTCTTCTCTACGTACCTTTTGCCCCTGCCACCATACCACACTGATTACAATTAATACACTCCACAATGACCAACCTCTTCTTTCGGACATTTTTATCTCCAGACGTAACAACTCAGGACAAGTATGGAATAAATCCATTTGGCTGGAATTTCCCACAATCCCCTGCATAAGAGAGCTTCCTAGCCAAACACATTACTTTGATTATAATCGGAAAATTACATGTAAAAATGCCAACTTAGACCTTCCCAGATCTTCCTGACCAGTGGTATTTTCTCCAATTCTGGCAGCATTTTAATGGCACTTCATCACAGCTGTCCCAGGCCAGAATGGGTGAGATACATTTCCTATCTACTAGCTTTAAACTCGTTTTCTCTGAACTGTAAATTCCTTTCTTGCTTAAAACAAGGAGTGCACAAAAAGCACATATAAAGAAAAGGCAAAAGCCGAATGACCTTAGAGCATATTATCACTACCTAGAAAGCCCCTAAAAATCACCAATTATTTCCTAAAAGCCATCGCTCCAAAATGCCTGCAGCCACAAGTCCTGCAACAGAATCCTTACAAAGAAATGGTACCCTGGTATTGGCAACAATGTATTCTTTCAGGTACACCCCTTAACTAAATTGTAACTGGTCAAACTGGAGGGAAAAATAATCCAAAAATAACCCAAGTAGCTGCAAGCTCAATTTGAAAGGCAAAATTTATCAAGTAGAAAATAAGCACCACAAACTTCCTTAACCAAGGGCAACCATTTTTAACTAAGGAACAGACTAATGGCATTAGAGACCAGCAGTAGTCTGACCAAGCAAGTCTTATCTGACAGATTTCAAACATTTTAAACCACCTGGGGGATACCAGTCTCTGGATGTGAAGATAGGAGCACTTAAGAACATTTACAGGGGCACCTGGGTGTCTCAGTCGGTTAAGGGTCCAACTTCAGCTCAGGTCATGATCTCACAGTTCATGAGTTTGAGCCCTGCATCAGGCTCTGTCCTGGCAGCTCAGAGCCTGGAGCCTGCTTCAGATCCTGTGTCTCCCTCACTCTGCCCCTCCCCCACTCACTCTCTCTCAAAAATAAAACATTAAAAAAACATTAAAAATTTTTAGATTTTCATATCTCTGTGGCTCTTGGCCAGGAGATGCTACTTTGAAAACATGGGGTAACATTTGGGGGTGTCATTACAATATGGAAGAAACATGAATAAGAAATATCCTGCAGTATTCAGTCCTCCACAACAAAGAATTATCCTACTGAAATATGTCAGTAGTGCTCCCAAACTGAGAAATACTGAGCGACTAGTTGGTAACAGCTACTCTTCACATGGTATCCATAACATCAAATTCCAGACATAAACTAAAATTATGTTATCTTGAAAGAGACCCATTCCCCCTTCTATGAAACTGGGAATCTGACCCACCCATGGTTACCATAGCAATTAAAGCCTCAGGGGTGCCCGGCAGTTCAGTGGGTGAAATGTCAGGCTGCTCTGGTCACAATCTTGCAGTTCCTGAGATGGAGCCCCAAGGCCCTGGATTTCGGGCAGGTGGTGTGGCTCCTGCTTAAGATTCTCTGCCCCTCCCCCACTGGCATGCTCAGTTCCCAAAAGAAACAAACAAAAAAAAAAGTCTTGTGACATTCCAGACCATATTGCCAGCCTCATCAAGGTCTCACTCATCTACCACCCGGTTTTGGGTAGTACAAGAGTTGGATCATCTGAAGTCCAAACGATATGATGTGGTTATTTCTGACACTTTTGCAGCCTTAGAGCACAGCACTGCATGCAGTATACCCCACCAGCAACATTTGACTCTGTAAATCAAGATAAATCTACAGTATTTTTCCCTAAATTAACTGAGAATGTTCCAAGGGAAATGTGGGAAAAGGGTTCCAATGGACATACATGGAAGATGTAGTATGCACCTTCCTAAAAATCTGAACACCAAACACTTCAGTGCTATCTTCCAGGAATAAAATTATATAAAACAAATGTTGGGCAACTGGATTTAGCACTTATTGAAGACCTGGGATTATTCTGAGGGGCTCTAAGTACATTTCTTCTACCTGAACCACTACACACCCTTTGGAAAAATCCTTCTTCATTAAAGTTCAATAGAACTTTTCTCAGACTGAAAACATTTCGGGTGAGGATATTTCATTTAATCCTCTCTGCTACTCATTTGTAGATGTAAGCTGCCTTATGAATTGCAATTCTGGTTAAATTCTGGGTATTGATCTTTGCTGCCTCTCAAACATATTCAAACAAAAAATGCCAACAATATTCCAAGATTGGAATCTCTTAAAAATCTAGTATAGGAAAGGAACTCTGCACTCCCTTTATAAAAAGGAAAATGGCACCTGGGATGTATAGCTATTAACCCGAGTCTTGCCAACGTATCTAAGTGCCTCATCCTCTCAAATTCTATCTTCAGGAAAATGTATGGGAACAGAAAGATACAAAGAAAATAACGGAAATGAATACAGTTTTTAAAACAAGCTCTAGCCAATTTTATTAACGAAAAATTTTACGTGATTTACTTTTCACCAGTCTGTTCTGGCATGCTTCGAATGATATCAGAATCACCTAGAAAATAAGACGTAACAGTTTTACAATTTGTTTAATGGCAACTGGTAATCATCACATTGGCAATGGTTATCTTCAAAAGTTGTTACACTAGCTTTGCTGTCATTTCTCAAGGATGATCAGATACCTAGAGTCACAGACATTTTCCATGGATGCATCATGTAAGTCAGACTTGGTTTATCACCAGCATCGATAAAACCAGACCTAGGGAAAGAACTAAGTCTGGGGACACATGCATGGTCTTAATATAGCGAATGTTTAGCCTGCCCTGATTATTACAAAATCAGAACAGCGAGAATATTCGCAGTCTTTTATGAATTAATTAAAAACTCCTAAGTTCTAAAATATAACATGATCTGTATTTGTAGCCACTTTTTTCTCAACTGAATCTTTACCCATCCGCCCTTAGGCAGCCAGTAAGGATTCCTTTCTACTATTTCATTTGATCCCTCCTCCCCCCTTTATAATTTCACCTTTACCAAGGTCCTAAATTTTAAGGGCTTCAAACAATTTTCATAAGCTCAAAGTACAAAAAACTTCATTTACACCAAGACCTATCATAACGTACTTATATCCGTTATCAATTTTCCGTGAAATAAAACTACAGGATATACCTTGCTATATATCCATATTCTGAATATCTGAACCTAGTTAGCAAAGATATTTGTATACCAAAGAGTACTTGTAATTACATTATAAAGGGAAAATTCTTTTATGACTTAAAAAACATACCTGGATCAATAATAGCCAGTGTGCACACTCTGTAGTATTTCCCACATGCTGTGCCCAATTCAATATTATTGCCGCTGTAGTGATGGACACCAGTTTTGGCCAACATGGCATAGTATTCTATTTCAGATTTCCTTTGGTAAACAAAAGACAAATAAATAAATGCCATACCAAATGACTGACAGATTAAATGTTACTATTTCCCTCAGAAGTTTTAACTTCCAACAGTCATCAAATCAATAATCACCCTAAAAAAAGTATCATATCCATTAGCCAATACAAACCATCCTTTCCTTTGGTCTTTTCTAAGAAATGGGACACCCAGCAAATATCTTCTGAATACCTATGTTTAAGACCATAACTATGCTTATGGAAAAGAGGGCAGGATGTGAAATAAAAATATTTACTTAGCATTTACTACACATCAGACACTTTACATAATCCCACAATAACCTCTGAAGTAAAACATACTCATTTTTTTTTTTTTTAACTAATAAAGACATCCAGGCACAGATCAGTAAGTGGAGGTTCCAGAATCCAAACCTGTGTTATGTTTCAAAGATAAACTATTTCTGGAGATGCCCAGGTGGCTCAGTCAGTTAAGCGTTGGACTCTTGGTTTCAGCTCAGGTCATGACCTCAAGGTTTGTTGAGTTCAAGCCCCGTATTGGGCTGTGCTAACATCGCGGAGCCTGTTTCGGATTCTCCCTCTCTTTGCTCCTCCCCCGCTAGTGCTCTCTCAAAAATAAATAAACTTTAAAAAATTATAAAAAAAAGATAAATCACTTTTATCACTCTCTGGTGCTCTGAATCCTAGATGGGGAATGATACTACTTACATAAAGTTAACATTTCTGCGTCAATTGAGTAGACAAACATTAATGGTTTTACAAATTAGAAGAGTCCTAACGGAACCTTGCCACTACTCAAAATATGGATCCACAGACCAGCAGTAGTGTGGGTGCTTGTTAAAAACGCCTAATGTCAGAGGCACCCAGGTGGCTCAAATGGTTAAGTGTCCACTGACTCTATTTCAGCTCAGGTCACAATCTATCTCATGATTTCATGGTTCGTAGCCCCTGGTAGGGCTCTGCGCTGACAGTGGGGAGCCCGCTTGGGATTCTTGCTCTCCCTCTCTCTAGCCCATTTCCTGCTCCTGGGCACTCTCTCTCTCTCCAAATAAACAAATAAACATTTAAAAAATTTCAGGGGCACCTGGGTGGCTCAATCCATTAAGCGGCTGACTTTGGCTCAGGTCACAATCTCTCAGTTTGTGAGTTTGAGCCCCGCTTCCGGCTCTATGCTGACAGCTCAGAGCCCGGAGCCTGCTTCAGATTCTGTGTGTGTGTCTCTCTCTACCCCTCCCCCATTCTCACTTGGTCTCTCAAAAATAAACATTAAAAAAAAAAAATTAACAAAAAATGCATAATGTCAGGTCCCATCCCAAACCCATTAAATCAGAACTGCATTTAATGAGATTACCAGTAATTGTGTGCACATTCACGTTTGAGAAGCACTGATATAGAAGGTAAGCCTGAAGACCAAACCATGGGATGGGATGGAGGACAGAGCACTCCAGGCAAGCCAATTATGTACAGACACCCTATATAAAATGCCACGAGGTTACGCATTACCACAGAAAAAACTCAATGCAGTGTAACGGACTGATCACATGGCTTATATTCTGTACAGTCCAAGTCTCTTTAACTTATTTTCCATGCTAAGTTCAATTTCAAAACAGTGAGGTCAAGCAAAAACTTGGGGAACTAGGAATCTGTAGCTCCACACCAGCCTGAGCTTTTCTTACCTTAGTTTTACTATACTGTAACAAGTTAAAAAAATGGGAGTACTTTTTAAAAAAACTTATTTTTGAGAGAGAGTGAGAGAGCAGGGGAGGGGCAGAGAGAAAGGGAAAAAATCCCAAGCTGGCTCCAAACTGTCAGCACAGAGCCCTATGCTGGGCTGGAACCCACTAACCCACTAACCCTGAGATCATGACCTGAGCAAAATGAAGAGCGGACACTTAACTGATTGAACCACCCAGGCAGCCCCCAAAACGGAGTACTTTAAAAAAATTTTTTTTAATGTTTATTTATTTTTGACAGAGAGAGAGAGAGACAGACAGAGCATGAGCAGGGGAGGGGCAGAGAGAGAGAGGGAGACACAGAATCGGAAGCAGCTCCAGGCTCTGAGCTGTTAGCACAGAGCCCGACGCGGAGCTCACGAACCGCGAGATCATGACCTGAGCCGAAGTCGGACGCTCAACCGACTGAGCCCCCCAGGCGCCCCAAAACGGAGTACTTTTCAAGAATGACCAAAAAGGCATGACACAAAATACATGGAAAAACAAATTTCTGTGCCTCCCTCAAAGTTTGACGTTCCATGGTTTTTCCCCTTCTTGCCACACTTCTCCAAAATATAAGCTTACAAAGACAAAACCCCATGGGGGGGGGGGGGGTTCAAGACCCAAACACCACAGAAGCATCCGTAAATTTTCTGCAGGTGCTCGCTCCTAAAACAAATTTTACATAAAGCCGAGTTAGTGCTACCCCGATTGCCCAAGCTTACACTCCTGGATATTCACTTCGATGAATATGCAGTGGACGATACACACACTCAAGGTTCCTTGGATTGATTACCTCAAGGCTGGGCAGTTGTTGGCGAGGATGACCAGTTTCGCTTTGCCATGTCTGATCATTTTCAGAGTCTGCTTGTACCCCAACACGTACTTCCCACTTTTCATAACGAGTTGGAGCCTAGAGTTGATGGACTCCAGCGACTTTTTCTACAAAGCAAACATTTAACACGGACCTGAAGGCCTTGTTTTTAACCATCTCAAAACAGAATCCAGTTTTTGGAAGCTGACCCCTTTAAGAAAAACCTCCTAAGTCTAGGGTCCCAAGTCACTGAGAGGACCGCTCGGTTTCCTCTCGGGTCCCTCCAAGCCAGTGAGCATGCTGTCTCCCCGGTGTGCTCAGATCGGCCCACCCCGGCCTAGACATTCCTCCACGTGAATCGGCTTCCGGCCCTGCCCCGCTTCACTCACCGTCTTCTTTGCGGCCACCATCTTCCTGCCTTAGGTGCGGGGCGGACCCAACCTAGTACGTACAAAGGACAGGACAGGTTGTTTAGGATCGGAACTCCAAAGAGCAACTCACTGCGCTGCCAGTGCGGCCCGCACCTCGGCCCCGCAAAGCCCACTCACCAGAAGCAACCGCCAAAATGGCCGGGAGAGAGAAAGGAAAGAGTTCCCACAATGCAAAGCTCTTCTCTGCAAAGCCGGGACGCCGGAACCGGAAGCAAGCCACAAGCGGAAGGGGCAGGGCAAGAAGAGGAGGGCTGCTGCAGGTCGCTGTTAGTACAGCCAGTTAGAGTGGTGGTGGGGTTCTGTGCCTTCTCTTGCTGCGGGACTTAAAGGTGTGTTAGTGTGTTGCTCCCAGCTCGAGGAACGCCGAACGGGGCGGGAGTTAGAGAAGCCGACTGAGGGTGAGGCGGGAGGGGCGGTGAGAAGAGGCGGCTGGATTCACGGTCTTGCTGCCGCTGAACTCGTCTGTACCGAAGCCGCGGCTCGTGGGGAGACTCGAGGAAGACTTCGTTGCGCCTCGGCTCCCGGGTCTACCTTCCCGCGTCAGTTCCGCGCTGGCCGAAGCAGCTGTGTGCCCTCCCCTGTCTTCGCCCAAGTTGCCGGCCTCTCGGAGAACGGTGGCGCCCCCGCGCTGGCTTCCCCAAACTCACCTCTTAAGTGGCGGTGTTAGTGCGACCTTGTAAGCTCAATTTGCAACAGAGAGCAATAAACGGTTCTAATTTAGAAATCTTTTTGTTGTGAACGTTGGACCTTGATATAAATGTCCAGTGAAGGATTATTCAAAATAGGAAGCACAGAGCTTCCAAAATGTACCAGCACCAAAAATGTAAAATCGGACCAATAGGTAAGCTGTCATTATGTGTCAACTTTTAGGAATCAGAAACAGTCACAGTTGCTCAAAGACATGTGAACAAGGATATTTTGGTATTATTTTTGATAGCAAAGGAAATCAGAAACATGCTCATTTTTTTTGTTATTTTTTTCTTTAATGTTTATTTTTGAGAGAGAGAGAGACCGAGACCGAACACGAGCGGGGAAGGGGCAGAGAGAGGAAGACACAGAATCTGAAGCAGGCTCCAGGCTCTGAGCTGTCAGCACAGAGCCTGACTCTAGGCTCGAACCCACGGACTGCAAGATCATGACCTGAGCCGAAGTGGGATGCTTAACCGATTGAGCCCCTGGGGCGCCCCAAATGCTCATCATTCTGTATGTATGTATATATGTATAATATATAATGTATATATATAAACAAACCAATACATGTGTTTGCATATGCATACAAAATTCAAGTCTGGAAAGCTAATCATCAAAACTTACCACTGGATAAGATATGAGAAAAGTGGGTGATGAGAGGACATTTTTTACCTTAAATATTTCAGTACTACTTGAATTATTTCACAGCATGCATTATGTAAAGTTTCTTATTAATCATAAAGTGGTGATTTAAATAGATCTTGTGAAACATCAGTTATATCTGAAAACAATATTTCTCAAAGAATGGCTCCCAGATCACGTAATTCAGAATCACCTTGAATTCTGACTCTTGGACCCCACCCAGGTATGTGGAAGAAGTGTTTGGTGGGGCTTGGGAATCGTTTTAATAAGCAGCCTCAGTGATTCTTATAAATACTAGAATTTGAGGAGTAAGGACCTAAAGAATGAGGGGCGCCGGACTGGCTCAGTAGGTAGAGCATATGACTCCTCTTGATCTTAGTGTCATGAGTTTGAGTCCCATGTTGTGGGTAAAGGTTACTTTTAAACACACACACACAACTGAAGAATGAGATGGGTAAGTTGTTTTTGAGGCATGCCTGCTTAGGTAAAGACATAAACTAAATTATGAAGCCTTGCACTTTTATACTGAGCCCTATATTTTCAAAGCTTTTTAATACTAACTTTCTCCCAAAGTAATCAGGATAGAGATCACCCCCATTTTAGAGATTAAATGATTAAAGTACTTGATATGACTTTCCTGGGGTACTTTTCATTATATGTTACCAAGTTTCTGGTCCTTACTATATATGTCCTCTCTATACTTTAAAGAAAGGCCTTAGTTGCTTTCTTCCAGGGATCTTATTATTATTTTGAATTGGAAGACAGAGAAGCCCAAAACACTTATTTTATGTATGAAACATGACCACAAAATATTTGAGAATTCTTCCTAGGGGATCTTAATGGATTTTGCTGTTATCTCTATGGAGACAGATTTAGGTTCTTGGTTTTTGTTTTTCTTTTCCTTTTTTTTTTTTTTTTTTTTTTGGTTTATTTTTGAGATAGAGTGCAAGTGGGGGAGGGACAGAGAGAGAGGGAGACACATCCGAAGTAGGCTCCAGGCTCTGAGCTGTCAGCACAGAGCAGAACAAGGGTATTGAACCCACGGACCATGAGATCATGACCTGAGCCAAGTTGGACACTTCACCGACTGAGCCGCCAAGGCACCCCAGGTTCTAGGTTTTTCTATTTAATATCTGCATGACTTGGGGCAAATTGTCTAAAGGTTCTAAGCCTCAGTTTCTTCATCAGAAAACTAGAATAATATGTCTACTTCATAGTATTGTTGCGAGGATCACAATAAATGTAATGGTGTATAAAACATCTAGCATAGCCCATAGTACAGAATAAATGGGCAGTGAATATTAGTTCTCTTCCTCAATCCAACTCCTACTTCCCTAACCTCCCAACCTCCCCAGCACAGCCACCCCCCCATACCTAAAGTCATTCACAACATCATAAAACGTATGCACTAGGGGAAGAAACACTTGGAATACAAAAATGACAGTCAAATCTTTTGGCTCAAGAAGATTTTATAAAATTGTGGCGCCTGGGTGGCTCAGTTGGTTATATATCCAACTCTTGATGTCAGCTCAGGTCTTGATGTCAGCTAAGTCTTGATCCCAGGGTCATGGGATCCAACTCCACATTGGGGTCTGTGCTGATGGTGCGGAGTCTGCTTAAGATTCTCTCTGTCGGGGCACCTGGGTGGCTTAGTTGGTTAAGCATCCACCTTCAGCTCAGGTCATGATCTCAAAGTTTGTGGGTTCATGCCCTGCATCGGGCTCTGTGCTGACAGTCTGGAGCCTGCTTGGGCTTCTCTCTCTCTCCTTCTCTCTCTGCTCCTGCCCTGTTTGTACTCTCTCTTTCTCTCAAATAAATAAATTTAAAAAGATTCTCTCTCTTTCCCTCTGTCCCTCTCACCCGCTCGCTTGGTCTTTCTAAAATTAAAAAATTGTTAATTAAATTTCCCACCTTTGTATTTTATTAGAGCAGAAATTGGCAAACTTTTTCTATGGAGTCAAATAATAAATATTTTAGGCCTTTGAGGCCATATGTTCTACGAGGCAACTACTCAGCTCTGCTGTTTCACAAAAGCAGCCATAAGCAATATATAATGGCCGTGTTCCAATAAAACTTTATTTACAGAATCAGGCAGCCGGCCAAATTTGGCCTGCAGGCCATACTTTGCTGACCCTTGTGTTAAAATATTACTCTTACTGTTACTAAAAATGGGTGCTTTAAGTCATGTCCTCATTCTAAAGAGATGTATGTTGAAGTATTTACAGATGAAGTGTCATGATTATCTGCAACTTATTTTTGAATTGCTAAAATAAATGTAAATAAAGTCCTAAAATAAATGAAGGTAGACAGTTGGGTAGAACAAATGCAGCAAAGTGTTAACAATTGTTGAATTTAAAGTGGAGGGTATTTAGGTATTGGGTGTATTATTCAACTTTCTTGAGTTTGAAAATCATCATACTAAAAAGTTGGGAAATACATATGCTTTAAGAAAGGACTTTGCCATTAGATATTATTTTGTTTTTTTCTGGATGCCCATCTGTAGCATTTCAGAGTGATTTTGAAAAAATACCAACAGGTATATGTGACAGAATAGAATTAACACAAGGCTTTGGATTTCCATTCACCAAAATCGCTGCTCCAAGATTCTGAGAACTCTGCAGGCACCTGCATTCATTGTGCTTTTGGTTTATACTTGCTATGGGAATTAAAAGTGACAGGCTGCATTCCTGGTTAGAGCAAATACTAACAAGTTCATGTGATATTCATTGGTTCAGTACACTGGCCCATCCCCTTAAGCAGTTAAAACTATCATATTCATTATCATTGCTATTACTTAGTGTCCAGATTAGGAAGTGGCCCATTAATACAGGTGACCCTTGAACAACTCAGAGGTCAGAGGCACCGACCCCCCACATTTTCAAAAGCCCATTGTATAACTTTTGACTCCTAAAAATCTTAACTACTAATAGCCTCCTGTTGACCAGAAGAGCCTTATCAATAACATAAACAGTCAGATAATGTATTTTTTATATTCTATGTATTATATACTATATACTTACAATAAAGTAAATGAGAAAAGAATATGTTCCTAAGAAGATCATAAGAGTAAATACATCACAGTTCTGTATTGGAAAAAAAAAAATCCACATATAAGTGGACCCTTCCAGTTCAAATCAGTGTTGTTCAAGGGTCAGCTGTAATTTGGAACTCTATTTGTCTAACTCAACCTTCACATTCTTAAGTCACCCAGACATTAAACATGCTCAGAAATCTGGTGAGGGAGGGACAGTGAATCCAAGTGAAAAGATCCTGTAAACTGAATGAATGTTGGTGACCTTTTGACTAACTAAACACACATAGACCAATATAAGAATTCTGAACCATTAGAGGACAAAGGGGAATGAATGCTACCTATTCCTCTGCACCCTTTCTGCCTCCACAATAATAAGGAATCCAAAATATTTCTTCTGTTCCCCTCTCTGTTCAGACTAGGAATGCTCCAGACTGCACTGGATTAAAAATAAGCCAGGGAAATGCTTTCTCCTTTTTTTTTTTTTTAAACCATTTTTCCATCCAAGGAGCATAGGTTTTTTATATTCTTGGATACAAAGAACCCAGAATACTTCATTCACTATTTTACTATAGAGGGGTGACATTTTGGGAAAGTAGTGTCTATAAATGTCTTTGGATTATTTTATATTTCTTAGAGTCCATTTTTGAAATTTTAGTATAAATGGGGTTACTATGTTTCTACGTGTCCATAATAACATTTTACATATTCAGTAATTTGAAAAGCCTTCCATGTACATGTACTTTTATCCTTAATAAAGCTGTAATACACAGATTGACACTGATGTTTTTTGCTTTTAACTGGAACTTAATTAACTTAATACTATACATGATGTAACTATGTCATGCAGATCAGAAAATGTCACTGATTAGCTAATGGAGAAATAATAAATGCAAATTTGTGACATCAAAACATGAGTATGTCGAAGAAAAATGATAAAAGGACTCCTTGGAGGTGAAAAGACTTAGGAACTATGCTTTCAAGATACAACTCAATCAAGGTACTATTAGCATTTAAAATCGCAGTATCAGGTATGTTCAGGTATTATCAAGAATAAGACAGGACAGGTAATTGCTAAGAAGGAGAATAGTCATGGAGAGGGGGAGGTAGGGTAATCATTGTATGTTAGTCTAGATACTTAAGTTGTGAGCAACAGAAACAAACTAGCTCAGTTAAGCATAAAAGGAAAATTATGTTGTAGTTTACCAAGTGAACAGGTAGCTTGGAGAGTAAGACCCAGATGTGTGCATACTGGTCATGGGAGAAGCAGTACCATTTATTAGTCACTGGTTCAGAACACTCTGCAAACCACAGGATAGCACTCCAACCTTCAAAGGGGTTTTATCTTGGTTGGTGCCATAAGGGAGTGTTTACTGTGCCCTTCCATCATCCTATGGGTTTAGCTGCTTCTGGCTATTGAGGTAGACGAGAAGACCAGTAAATCACATAGAAATTAACCTATTACATTACTTGTCTCATGTAAAGTGAGTTATTTAATAAGATACACCGAATGTATTGTCTTGGTGTGTAATGTCTTGATGATACCATCCACTAATGGATGGTGCTGCCAGGGGCCTGAAGTGCAGGAAAAGCAAACATAATCCACTGTCTATTAAAATAAAGATTTTCTAGTGCTTCAAAAGAGGTCTGATCACTCTTTCACAAGGTGGCTGATAGGTCCCCTCAAATTATAGGTGCCATTTTGGAGGCTTACACTTGGTTACTCTTACTGCTGCTGGCAAACTGGGCACTTACCCAGGGAAACTGTGTTAAGTGGAGGAACATGGTATTGAGCATATATATGGCTTCTCTCCCTGTTCTTAGAGCCATTTTATTCCTGAGTTCATTGAGCAAGACTTGAGGTGGCTCATGAGAAAGACTTTCTAACATCCACAGGACACCTGATTAGTATTACTCACCTGATTATAAAATGCTTCCTCTGAAGAAAAATGGAAGAGACCACGGCTTGGCTGACAAATTATCTTCAAGGAAAAGTAAGATACCCCAGTCAAAAAATAATTGATGGGGAAAGGAGGAAACTTAACTGGGCTCAGTAAGCATGAAAACATTAGGACTCAGAGAATTTCAAGTTAGTGTTCATATTTAACCAATCTTGGGGTACCTGGGTGGCTCAGTCGGTTGAGCATCTGACTCTCGAATTCAGGTCAGGTTATGATCTCATGGTTCGTGGGATCGAGCCCCGCATCAGACTCTGTGCTGACAGCACGGAACCTGCTTGGGATTCTCTCTCTCTGCCCCTCCTCCCCCTCTTTCAAAATAAATAAATAAACTCAAAACAAAATCTGTAAGTTATTGCAGCTCTTTTGAGGAAGAATGGAGTTTTGAAAAATTTCACTAGCTAAATAAAATTAAATGTGACTTTAACTTACAAAAGCGTCGGCTGAAGTGGGAACCTGCTCTGGACTGACTTGTGTCCCCTCCCTCCCCCATTCATATGTGGAACCCCTTACCCTCAATGTGACTCAATGGGGAGGTAGGGTTTAGGAGGTAGTTAAGGTTAAATGAGGTCATAAGGGTGGGGCCCTAATCTGTTAGGGCTGTGGCCTTATAGGAGGAAGAAGATTCCACCCCAACCCCTATGTGAGGACACAGCGAGAAGGTTGCCACCTGCAAGCCAAAAAGAGTTCTCACCAGAAACCAAATTGGCCGGTACCTTGATATCAGACTTCCCAGGCTCCAGAACTGTGAGAAATAAGTATGTTATTTAAGCCACCCAGTTTATGGCATTTTGTTAGGACAGCCCAACCTAACAGCCTTTTGATAGCATTTATGTAAGACATAAATATTCCCCCAAATTTTGGTCTATTCTGCCAGGTCCATTGACATACCTCTCCCCCTAAACTTCCTTTCACTAATGCTGTCAATTTACTCAGGGACTTGGAATCCAGCCAAATCCTTAGCCACTCTCAAAAGTACTTCTCTTGGGACATGGTAACCCTGGATAGAAGGCTAGAAGAGTCATAATATGTATTTGTAATGTTGTAAAGTGTACTTCCTCAAAGACACCCAGTCTCCTCCTCACTGGAATGGATTTGTGAATTGATTGCTGGGGTGGCCTAGGCTTTGTTGGGCCTGCACTGCAGGAAGGAAAGAAAGAGGAGAAAAGTGAGAAGAGAAGGGAGCAGGAAGGGGAGGAGAAAGGGGGGTAGAGAAGGAAGGGAGGGAGACCTCTAAATACACTGTAGAGACCATAGCTGTGTACCCCTATGGCCCGTGTAAGGAAATATGCCAAACTGCAGGCAATTTGAGCATCCAAATCAGTAATGATGGTGTTATGGTCTGAATCGTGTTCCCTCATTCATATGTTGAATTCCTAAACTTTATAATATGGCTCTTTTGGCGACAGGCCCTTTAAAGAGGTAATTAAGGCAAAATGAGGTCATATGGGTGGGCCCTAATCCAACATGACTGGTACCCTTATAAGAAGGGGCAATTATAGGGTGCCTGGGTGGCTCGGTCAGTTAAGCGTCCGACTTCGGCTCAGGTCATGATCTCACGGTCCGTGGGTTCGAGCCCCGTCGGGCTCTGTGCTGACAGCTCATAGCCTGGATCCTGCTTCAGATTCTGTGTCTCCCTCTCTCTCTGACCTTCCCCCATTCATGCTCTGTCTCTCTCTGTCTCAAAAATAAATAAACGTTAGAAAAAGAAAATCACCATTTGATAGCCATCATAGTAATAACTGATCCCAGCAGGAATGTTAATGTATGCTAACAGTAGCAGATAAAGGTTTGATGAGATACAGGGTATTAGTCTTAAAGTCTTTCCCCATAAATTATGAAGAGTAAAATCGTAACTTTTTGGCGGCAAACCTGGCAAACACTACCCTAATTAAAGTTAACATCACCAGCAAGGGGACATCATGTGCCTATGTTACAACATAACATCTTGTATTCCAGCCCAAACTGCATTGCCTGAAAACAGTCATAAGAAAACATCAGACAAATCCAAATTGAGAAATATTCTACAAAATAAATGGCCTGTTCTCTTAAAAAATGTCAAGGTCATTGGGGCGCCTGGGTGGCGCAGTCGGTTAAGCGTCCGACTTCAGCCAGGTCACGATCTCGCGGTCCGTGAGTTCGAGCCCCGCGTCGGGCTCTGGGCTGATGGCTCAGAGCGTGGAGCCTGTTTCCGATTCTGTGTCTCCCTCTCTCTCTGCCCCTCCCCCGTTCATGCTCTGTCTCTCTCTGTCCCAAAAATAAATAAACGTTGAAAAAAAAATTAAAAAAAAAATGTCAAGGTCATGAAAGACAAAGTCTGGGAAACTACATCAGATTAAAGCAAACTAGGGGCACCTGGGTGACTCAGCCCGTTAAGCGTCTGACTTCAGCTCAGTTCATGATCTCACGGTTCATGGGTTCGAGCCCCACATCGGCTCTGTGCTGACAGCTCAGGGCCTGGAGCCTGCTTCAGATTCTGTGTCTCCCTCTCTCCCTGCCCTTCTCCTGCTCACACTCTGTCTCTCTCTCTCTCAGAAATAAATAAACATTAAAGCAAACTAAAGAGGCATGACAACTAAATGTAATGTGTGGTCCTGGATTGGACAATTGGCCAACGTTGGATATGAGGTGGATTAAATAGTGTTAACAGCAAACTTCCTTGTGGTAACACAACTGCTGTTATGTAAGAACAGATCTGCCATCCAAAGCTGGTCTACCAATCAATAGCCACGGGCCACAATCGCCTCCTCCCCCCTCCCCAGCTATTTAGTGATGATTCAGATGAGCCCTCCCAGTCCTTCGTTCTCTCCGGGGCATCCTCCCTATGCCTCTCTGAGTCTTTTTTCCTCTCCTCCTTGACCCCACCCTCCACCTCCTGCCAACCGGGCTCCCTGTTCCTGTCTTCTGCTTCCTCGTTCCCGCCAGCCCGGCCCCCTGGCCCCTTCCACCTCCCGGCGGCAACCTTCCCTCGCAGGTGCGCCCGGCACCCCCGCGCCCCGCTGTGCGCTTGCGCTCTGCACCCGCCAGAGCCGGGCCAGCCGCCGGAGAAGCTTCTGCGCCGCCGGTGCAGTTTGCGCGGGATCCGAGCTCCTGGCCGACGCTCGCGCCAGGCTGGGACAGGTGGCTGCGCTCACCCACAAGGCCGCCCTTCTGCCCGCGATGGGCTGCTCCAGCAGCGCCCTCAACAAGGCCGGCGACGGCAACAGGCTCCGCAGCGGTGAGCAGGGGACCCGGCTCCACCCTCGCCCGGGCCTCGGGGTCGCCTTGCTCCCTAGGGTTCCGAAAGGTGCGACCCGCCCGGCAGGGGGCGGGCTGCTCGCTGAGGACGGGAGTGGAACCCAGGGCAGAGCGCCCCTCCCTCCCGAACCCCGGAGCGCGGGTGCTGGAGCTGCGGCGTGGAGGTCCCGGTGCGCCCCAGCCGCTCGCGCTGCTGGACGCGGGAGGCCTAGGGCCGGGCCCGGGGTTATCCGCGGGGCGAGCGGGGAGGTGGCGTTAAACCCCTACCGCGCTTGGCCGGGGGTTCCCTTAAACAGATGAGTAATTTCCTGCCCTTACAAGAGGTGCTATTTAATCTCCTAAAAGTACGAACTTTCAGATCATATAAAGCTGCAAATTCCCTGGGAACCATTAGTTTCTGGTCCTAAGGAGAAACGTGATCCCCGTTTTTCTACCAAGACCTTGCCCTTCCGTCAGCATTTCAGCATCAGAGATGGTAACGGATGTGGAGAGCACAGATGGACATTCACTCCATCAAGTAGGATCCTGCACTTTTGAAGAGGTCAGATACACTTCCCCTGCCCTTCGCTTCAGTGTTTTCTTGACGAATATGCGTGCCATATAAAGTGGTCATCACCGAAATTCAACAAATATATTTTGAGCGTCTATTATGAGATAGCCAAGTGCCTGGCTAGATGCTGGAGATACAAGTGACCCTACTTTTGAGGGTCAGGGATAGAAGAGACAGGCAATAAACAAGTTAAACGAATGATTAAGATACGTTTCTGACCGTGGTAAATCCTGTGAAAAGAGTAAGCAGATTAATGAACTAGAGAATGGGTTTTATAAGCACTTCTTAGATTCTGAATGGCTGACATTTTGGATAAAGCTTCGAAGGTTAAGTAAATTCCTTCAAATTAGTTTGCAGTCATATTCAAGGCCAACTGTAGGGGAAAATTTGCACTCAAGTTCATTCTTTTCCACAGGTCTTCTTTTAGCATCTTGTGTTATTCCAATAACACAGAAATGTCTTTCTCTCTGATTTTGTAGTAGCACAGGGTTTTCGTCAATGCTGTTTCAGAGTTGAGACACCGTGTCCTAGTTAGAAGTATGTTGCGTTGAATTCATTTTCGTGGTGTGTGATAATTTATTTTTAATTTCAGTAGATAACAGAAAGCAATAAAAAGTTTAGAAATAAGCAAAGTAATTAAAGCCATGTTTAAGTGTGATTCCAAACCCTTTGTCCCTGACAATGCAAAGTGAAGAAATATCCATTCCTTGTGTACAATAGTTGCTGACCTTTCTCCTAAAGAAAAGAAAGCCTCTGTACCCCAAATATGCTCTCAAGAGGCCAGTGCAAAAAGTTAGTTAATTGATTAATTAGAGGCTAGTACAAGGAGAAATTTCTTTAATGTTTCATTTTATTTTATGAAGTCAGGTGGATTTTGCATCCTGCTCCATGATAAATCCTTGTTGGTTTCAATATGAAAAATTGAGGAAAATTGATGCTTCAGGAAAGGTACACCATATTTGTTTTTTCTCATCCCCCTCCATGGTCCCAGATATCCTAGGAGTAACATACTGATTTAAAAAAGCAGAGAACTAAATCATCATAGATTTTTTTTTTGATAAAAACATGACTGAGGGGAATGTTACTCTTAGGGAAGGGCAAAAGTATCCAATAGGGGGAAAGGGTTTTTAATCCTCTCAAAAAATAATGAACAACGTTTAAAAAAAAAAAACAAAACTTTATCACCAGTATTAATAACTGTCTACATAAGTCACACCTTTCCATTTTTTATTCATGCTTTCATCATTGTTCTAAGTTTTCACAGATGTTGTTCTGAAAGAAATATTTAAACGCCTGACAACCAGTTTCAGTGCATTGAAAATTAATTAATACGCTACATAAACTGCTCAATGCACGTATTAAATCAGTCAACAGGTGCATTTTGCTTTTGATGCCCAATCACACAATACTCTCTTGTAATTGGATACTATTGTGTGTTCATCAGCATTTCAATGCTGATCCATGATCTTGGAGGCTCAATAAATAATTCATTCCTGTTTCTACAGCTCAAAACTTCTTTAAATCCTATATATAATCCTAAGTCTGTGGGTATGAGCTTTTAGATGAAAAAATCCAAGTTTATTAAATGTCCTGTATATGCATTTACTCACTGTACCCCTGGTGCCTAACAATATTTGGCGCATAGTTGTTGAATGGATTACTTCATTTAATCTTTAAGACAATACTATGACTAAGTATTATGATCATCTCCATTTCACACATAAGGAGCCCTGTGACCTTGGGCAAATTATCTACTCTTAAAAGTCAGAGCTGGGCTTTGAATTCAGGTACTCTGATTCCAGAGCTTGACTTCTTTCTCTTTAAACCACCTGTGATAACTAGATTTAAATCTGATTTATTTTATTTTTTTATGTTTTTTAATGTTTATTTATTTTTGAGAGAGAGAGAGATAGAGACAGACAGCATGTGAGCAGGGAAGGGGCAGAGAGAGAGGGAGACACAGAATCCAAAGCAGGCTCCAGGCTCCTAGCTGTCCTCACAGAGCCTGAAATGGGGCTTGAACTCACCAACAGTGAGATCATGACCTGACGGAAGTCAGATACTTAACTGACTGACCCACCCGGGCACCCCGATTTAAATCTGATTTAAATTTCAGATCACTCTGGATCCCCATTAGAGGTGTGTTCATCCACTATGCAAACAACAAAAGAAATACAATAAAATGTAATAGAGCATTATAATTTAATAAATTTAATAATATAATCACAATATTATAATCCCTAAATAAGATATGTATTGTAATATATTATACAGATGTGATATATAACTTATAAATTTATTGGATATTAATATATAATATACATATTTTAATACATATTTGTTTACCCCTAGATAAGTTAGTAAAATATGAAGCTTATATATATTACTTCCAACTATAAACTATAAATATTTGGGGGACATTCATTTAACCCTAGAGTTTTTTTTTAATGTTTATTTATTTATTTGAGAGAGAGAGAGAGCAGGGAAGGGGCAGAGAGAGAGGGAGGAAGAGAGAATCCCAAGCAGGCTCCATACTGCCAGTGCAGAGCCCAATGTGGGGCTCAAACCCATGAACCATGAGATCATGACCTGAGCTGAACCCAAGAGCTGGACTCAGTCAATAGACTGAGCCACCCAGGTGCCCCTAACCTTAGATGTACATAGATGTAGAGAAACTACCAGCGTCCTCCCATAGAGGTACAGATAATCTTCCTATCACACCAGAGATTCTTTAAATTTACAGTACCAACCTTTAAAAAAAATTTTTTTAATGTTTATTTACTTTTTGAGAGAGAGAGAAGGCATGCGGGAGGAGCAGACAGGGGGAGACAGAGGATCCAAAGTGGGTTCTGCGTTGACAGCAAATAGCCAGACGTAGCGCTTGAACTCATGAACCAGGAGATCATGACCTGTGCCAAAGTCGGATGCTTAATCGACTGAGCCAACCAGGCACCCATCACAATATCAACCTTAAAACCCTATGGGTTGATGTTAAAATATACGAACTAGCCTGTAAACTGGATTTGTGTTGACAGTTCTGCCCAACTTAATTTTCTGTAACTGGCTTAAGAACTGTTGTACATGATGCAGTATTAGCCTACAAGCAAAAGAATCATTAAATAATGGGTTGGAGTAGGTTACCTCTGAGATCTCTTATAGCTCTAAAATCCTATAGCATTAAAATATGAAGCTGTTTATTTTCTGGGCTTAAGTTTAAATCAGATTGCAGCTACTTGGTTAGGTTGCTGTTAGGCTGAATAGGAAAATCCATTCTACCGATCACACAGATGCATTTGTTCTGACCCACCAGACACCAGATGACTGACTAGGGAAAGAGGTGTGGAGGGATCAGGACAAAGGTGGATAGTCAACTAACTACCCAGTGCTACTCAAAGTGTAGAGCAGGGCCTGGCACATGGTACACACAGATTTTTACTCAATGCCTTAAAATGTGCAAGGAAAGCGGCTTTTCTTTCCAGAAGGACTATTAGACAGATTGAGTGGAATTTCTTATGTTTGTGGAAGCAAATTCTAATTATTAGGGCAATATTCTGTTCACAATTGCTGTTCTTTTCAGAGCCCCGAGGATCTGATGGAATCTGAACACAAAGGTTTTGTTGATTTTACAGACTAATGGACCCACAGGTGTCTAGGTCTTTGTATCCGAACCTTCCTCCCTGCCAGCCTTCTGTGTACATGCACAATTATTGCTTTTCTCTTTCCTAATATAAATCACCACCCATTTCTGGCAGACTTTCTTCCTGAGATCTTACAGCTTAAGCACCAGCATTGACAAAGTAAATAGATGGTAATTATTGACAAATTCATTGCTAGGTTAATGTGTACATTTTCACTGACAGCTATAATCATTTGTTTATTCTCACCTGAACTCTTGCTAGCTGCTTGGAGTCCATGTTACCTAGGCAATAGAATGAGGCTTGAATTTCATGCTGTTATGTGAATTGTTCTTTGTTCTGTGGAGATACCTTCAGCCTTCAACCAATATTTTCACATAGTGACATTTCAGTCCTAAGCAGACATTTTTTCTTTGTAATTGAAGAATAAACATCAAGATTAAAACTCGTTAAAAAAATTTTTTTTAATGTTTATTTTTGAGAGAGAGAGAGAGAGACAGAGTGTGAGTGGGCAAGGGGTAGAAAGAGAGGGAAGACACAGAATCCGAAGCAGGCTCCAGGCTCCGAGCTGTCAGCACAGAGCCGGAAGCGTGGCTCGAACTCACGAACCGTGAGATCATGACCTGAGCTGAAGTCAGACGCTTAACCAACTGAGCCACCCAGGTGCCCCAAAACTCATTTTAATGGACTTTCCTTGCATGCAGATGTTATATAAATGGGGTTTCTTTCTTGAAAATACTAGAAGTAGGAACCAAGTCTTGTATGTCTTTGTGTCCCCTCTAGAGCCTGGCACACAGAGGATGTTTGGCAAGTTTTTGTGGTAGGGTGGTTATTACATACAGCTAATTAAAATGGAACATAAGAATTGCATACGTGGGGGCGCCTGGGTGGCTCAAAAGATTGGGCGTCCAGGCCTAGATTTTGGCTCAGGTCTGGATCTCACAGTTTATGGGTTCAAGCCCCATGTCAGGCTCTGCGCTGGCAGTGCAGAGCCTCCTTGGGATTCCCTGTCTCTCTCTGCTCTGCTCTTTCTCTCTCAAAAATAAATAAACTTTTTAACAAAGAGCGAATTGCTTGAGTGGTTCAAAAATTTGCAAACGGTTGAAAAATGCATGCTGTGAAAAGTGTACCTCCGGTCCTGTTTGCACCAGCTACTTAGTTCCAATCACACCCATGGGTAAATACTTTTATTAGGTGTTTTTTTTTTTAATTTTTCTAAAGTTTCCTTATACATTGTAAATATTGTTTCCCTCTCTCATCTTCATTATAAAATGTATTATACCCACCATTCTTCACCTTGTTCTTTTCACCTAGCAAGACGGACATCTTTCTATCTTGATATATAGAGAACGTCTTTCTCCTTTTTTATCCTTGCTTAATAATCCATCGTGTGATTTGTTTAACCAGTCCCCTATTGATAGGCATTTGGTTTGCTTCCAATTTTTTCTAGTGCAAACAAGGCTGCAATGAATTCCTTTATATATGCATCATTTTGAATGTGTTCAAGCACAGCTGTAGAACAATTTCCCAGAAGTGGCATTATTGGATTAAAGGGTATGTGCATTTATGATTTTGATGGATATCTGCCTAAATGCCTTCCATAAGACTTGTACCAGTTTACACTCTCCTCAACAGTATAGTACTCTCTCTCTCTCTCTGCCCCTCCCTTGCTCACACACACACACACACACACACACACACACACACACACCGTCTCTCAAAAATAAATAAACATTTAAAGAAAACTAAAAAATAAAAGGGGCGCCTGGGTGGCTTAGTCGGTTGAGCCTCCAATTTCGGCTCAGGTCATGATCTGGCTGTTCATGAGTCTGAGCCCTACATCGGGCTCTGTGCTGACATCTCAGAGCCTGGAGCCCGCTTTGGATTCTGTGTCTCCTTCTCTGTCTCTGCCCCTCCCCTGCTCACACTCTTCTCTGTCTCTCTCTCTCAAAGATAACATTACAAAAAAACAAAAAATTTTTGAAACATTTCAGTAAGTTTCTTATAAAATTGAAGGACTTTCAAGATTAGTGCAGCCACATCAAAACATGGGTGTGGAGAAGTCAGGAGACAAGGCAGGAGCTCCACTTGGTTCCAGATACTTTGGACTGTGATCTCATTTAATCTCCACAAGAGCCTTCTGAAGCAAACATCTGTATCACCAAATGCAGCTAGGCAACTACAGCTTCATGAGGATAAATAGCTTGTCCGAGATCTCAGAGCTAGCAAGTGATAGGGCTGAAGCCCAGTGTGTGTGACTCAGAAGCCGCTACTCTTTTCACAGTCCAGTTCCATCTGGAGTCTAGTCCACTTCTGCGATAACTCATTGTATGGCCTTCCCTGTAGGAAAAACACAATCCATATTTGTTTGGTGGGTGGATGGGAGAATAGATGGATTGACAGAGATGGGGACTCAGGGGAATGAGAAGTCCTATTTAGAAAAGCACAGGGATTTCAACAACAGCCAAATGATGGAAAGAACCCAAATGTCCATCAACTGATGAATAGATAAAGAAGATGTGGTTTGTAGATACAATGGAATCCTGCTCAGCAATGAGAAAGAATTAAATCTTGCCATTTGCAACAATGTGGATGGAACTGGAGGGTATTATGCGAAGTGAAATAAGCCAGTCAGAGAAAGACAGATATCATATGTTTTCACTCCTATGTGGATCTTGAGAAACTGAACAGAAGACGTTGGGAAAAGGGAAAGGAAAAAATAGTTTCAAACAGAGAGGGAGGCAAACCATAAGAGACTCTTAAATACAGAGAACAACTGAGGGTTGATGGCAGGGGTGGGGGAGAAGGGAAAATGGGTGATGGGCATTGAGGGGGGCACTTGCTAGGATGAGCACTGGCTGTTGTGTGTAAGCAATGAATCATGGGAATCTACTCTCAAAGCCAAGGGCACACTGTATACGCTGTATGGTTAGCTAACTTGACAGTAAATGATTTAAAAAATAAAAAAGAGGCAGAGGGAGAGTAGGAATCAGGACCCAGGTAATAACAGAAACTGGAAGGAAACATTGGTTGAGGTGGGCTTGGGAAGAGAATAGGTTGTGAAGAGGGTCTCCTAATCAGGCAGGAGAAGGTCAACACAAGAAAACAAAGCTTTATTGTGTTCTTTTAAATCATGTTCCTGTAAGGTTGCCACATGTCCCAGGTATTATCCACAGTTTCACCTCTGTGTTAATGTTTTATAACATCAAGTTTAAAATAAAAACCTAACACTTGTGGGGGGTTACTGAAAGGCTCACCAAAACTGATAAAAGCATCAAACTTGGCCAGGCCTCAAAAGCTGGTGTGTTTAACTGCATGTAGTTCTAGGTAATTTTTTAAAGCAAAATACCAGAATATAGCTCTCCAGGTGAGTGTTAATGTCTGGGAAGTATCAAAATGACCTCAGAAGCTTCTTTACAGGGGTGCCTAGGTGGCTCAGTCAGTTAACCGTCCAACTTCAGCTCAGGTCATGATCTTGCAGTTTATGGGTTCAAGCCCTGTATCAGGCTCTGTGCTGACAGCTCAGAGCCTGGAGCCTGCTTCGGATTCTGTGTCTCCCTCTCTTTCTGCCCCTCCCCCACTCACTCATTTTCTCTCTCTCTCTCTCAAAAATAAATAAACGTTAAAAACAAAAAGAAGCTTCTTTACGTTCCCAGGGATGTTGCTGTTGTTCACGTTCTTTGAACCCCTCCTTGGGAGTTTACATCAGGTTCTGGAGTTCATTCTTTTGTATATATTCAAGGGTGTCAGAGGTTTGCCCTTTAAGGATTAACATTGAAAAGAAAAACCACATTGTGTTAAACAGCTAAACACCCATGGGAATTACTTTATGAAGGTAAACGAAATAGGCCAGGCGATGCCAGTGTGCTCAGAAACAAGGAGTGGTCATTGGAAAAAGGCAAGGAAAAGAAAGGGCAGCCTGTGTTGTAGGGGCAACTTGAGCTGACATCACTTTCTTCCCCATGGAAGGGCCCAAGGATCTGTGGGTCCCCAGGATAACTGGGCTGGGCTGTGGTGACTGGGTGGCTGGAGTCCCACACCTAGGAGGGATGACCCTCTTTTCTCAAGACTACATACTCAGCAGTTCCTTATGGCTGCTCCTCTGTCCTGGCTTCTCTAATGAGACAAAAGAACTCAAAACCCAATAACATGTTCTTCATTCACACTGAACACTGCTTAACATTCAAATCTGTATGGCTCTGAAAACTTGCTTGAGATGAGCACATTATGTCAGGCTAGTTTAGATAAATGGAGTGTCCAAATGTACATTAAGTAGAAAAGTCAAGATGCAAGAAGATCAAGAAGCATCCGTAGACAGCAAAATGGCACCCTTGCCCTATCGATCTACTGTAGGGTCACCAAAAGTCACATTTCATTTATAAACAATGTACTCTGTAGCCATGACACTGTAGAACACTGTAGAACATGACAAAGCAGACATCAAAATAGCACCAATTAATACCATCCAAGGTAGATATAAAATGAACATGACCTCATAAGCCAAAGATGGAAATGACTCATGTTCAAGAGGCCACTCAACAAGCCTTCTCTATGACCTGAACCCCTGGCCCTTCCTGGCTTCTTTGTAGCTGTTCCTTTTGCCTCGCCCCTAGGTCCCCCCTTTCCCAGACCCCCCTCTCTCAGTGATGGACCTGTCTCCTCTCCACTAAAAGAAGTGTCCTTGACATCCACTTCCTTGGATGTAGCATCAAACCAAGGTTTTTTTGTTTTTTTGTTTGTTTGTTTTTGACTATCAATTAATAGTCTGTTCCCCTCATCAGGATTTTCCCGTGTGGTGACAATACTTTCTCAAGCCTGTAATATATTTTTCCTTACACTGAGTGAAAATGTTGTCTTCAGAGGCTTGCCTTTAAAACTTCCTCTTAAACGGTCCCTGCAAGATGAGAACATTCCACGCTTTGCAGACAGCCCTGATTGATCTGTCGTTGTTACGTTCTCAGCCTTGCCCACCTAAATGCTCCTCTAGTTGTGTTGATGGTGACAGAAATATATTTGTCCCTGTGTTGCATGTATCAGAGCCCCCCAGCCTGTGAGAATGAGTTTCAGTGTGCCAGCATTTCTCCCAGCCCTTAAGGCAGCTGGGCAGGGAGGGACCTTGCTGTTATTGATAGTGATAAGGAACTCTTTCTCCTTTTCCCTTTAGTTGATTTTGGGGAGGGGGGCTATTCTTACCGTTTCCATTTTCCTAAGACTGATAGGAACCACATAGTTTCTTTTGGCTAATTTCCTTTCCCTTTGCAGTGGAGTAGTAGCCTCTATAGACTAGATGGTTATGAGAGGATTTGAACGTGTGAGTGTGTTTGTGTGTGTGTGTGTAAATTTCAACATATGGGAGACAGTATAGAGTGCTGATTAAGAATGTGGGTCTGGAGTTAGACTGGCTTCAAATCCTGGTTCATGATAACTTATTAGTGGTATAACGTTGAGCCACTCAATCTACTTGTGCCTCAGTGACTTCATCTGTAAAACGGAATTAACAATAGTACCTATTTCATAGACTTGTTCTAAGGAATAAAATCAGTTAATACATACAAATCACTTAGAGGTAGCCTAAATAGTGCTTAGAATAGGGATTGACAAACTTGCCTGCTGGCCAAATCCAGCCCACCACTTGTTTTCATAAATGAAGTTTTATAGGAACACAATTATGTCTATTCATTTACATGTCATTTGACTGCTTTCTTACCATGGTGACAGAGTTGAGTAGTTGCAATAATGACCCCAAACCAGCAAAGCTGAAAACATTTACTGTCTGTCCCTTTACAGAAAAAAAAATTGCTGACCCCCACCTAGAATATTGCCTAGTAAGTCCTCAATAAAAATTGCCTGTCATTAACATCAATTTTAGTAAATCTCAATTTTTTTTGTATTGCTTTTCCAAGATCAAGTTTTGTTTTTTTCCTCAAGATCAAGTTCTAAATCCTGGAGTTTGTTGATTTCCTGACATTTTCATTTTGGTAAATTTGTAAAAGGAAAGGAACTGTTAAAAATATTAAGTTAGTAATAAGGGCACCTGGGTGGCTCAGTTGGTTAAGTGTACGACTTCAGTTCAGGTCATGATCTCACAGTTTGTGGGTTCGAGCCCTGTGTCAGGCTCTGTGCTGACAGCTCAGAGCCTGGAGCCTGCTTCAGATTCTCCCTCTCTCTCTGCCCCTCCTCGGCTCATTCTCTATCTCTTTCTCTCTTTCAAAAATAAATAAGCATTTGAAAAAATCTTTAAAAAATTGTCTTTAAAAAAACTATTAAGTTAGTAGTAGCACAAGTGGTACAAAAATAGCAAAAAATCATAAAAGTGGAATGGGAATGATCCAAGTTTATGAAACGGTTTTTCTAAAGCTATCAGATGTTATATTGCTAGGTTACATGCTCTTGTACTTTTGCTGCTATATTAAAAAAAAAAACTTTTATTTTAGAAAAGTTTTAGATTTACAGAAAATTCATGAAAGTAGTGCAGAGAGTTCTCATAGACCCCATACCCACTTTCCCTCATTACTAACATCTTGCATGAGTAGGGCAGGCTTGTCACAATGAATGAACCAATGCTGATACATTATTATTTTAAAAAATTGTTTTAAGGTTTTTATTTATTTTTGAGACAGAGAAACAGAGCATGAGTGGGGGAGGGGCAAAGAGAGAGAGAGAGAGAGAGAGACAGAATTCCATGAGATGAGACAAAACCATGAGATGGTGACCTGAGCTGAAGTTGGACACTTAACCGACTGAGTCACCCAGGCGCCCCGCTGATACATTATTATTTACCAAAGTCCATGCTTTATTCAGATTTCCTCAGTTTTTCTCTAATGTCCTATTTCTGTTCTAGAGTCCCATTCAGGATTCCACACTACAGTTAGTTGTTGTGTTTCCTTAGGCCCCTCTTGACTATTACAGTTTTTCAGACTTGTTTTCGATGACCTTGACAGTTTTGAGTACTGGTCAGGTATTTTGTAGACCATCCCTCAATTGGGATTTATCTGTTGCTTTTCTTATGATGCTCCTAGGCTTGTGGGTTTTGGGAGGAAGACCACAGAGGTAAAGTGCCCTTCACATCACATCATATCAAGGGTACAAGTTCTCAGTGTGACTTATTACTGCCTCGTAAGCTTTTCTAAGATTCTGAAGCTTGAAGAAGGGCGAACGTAGATTTTTGTTTTATACTCTAGTCTTACTGAAATCTTATAGTTAAAAATTTTTTTAATTTTTTTTTAATGTTTATTTATCTTTGAGAGAGAGAAAGGGAGAGAGCAGGGGAGGAGCAGGAAGAGAGACACAGAATCTGAAGCAGTATCCATCCAGACTCTGAGTTGTCAGCACAGAGCCTGACCTGGGGCTCGAATCCATGAACTGTGAGATCATGACCTGGGCTGAAGTCGGATGCTTAACCGACTTACCTTGTGGAGTTTTTAGGAAGATTGAGTGAGATAATCCACAAAAAGCTCTAGGCAAAATGCCTCAATAAACATCAGCCACAAGGCCTGTTCAGGTTGGTGAAGTGTCGCAACTTATGCCTATTAGAGACATGATCTTCACTTTCTCCCTCCTCGTCCTTGCTCATTGAGATGCCTTTGATTTCGTAGACTCGATTTCTGCCCAAATGTTGGATCCCCGTGTGCCAGTAATGACCATCAGTCAATGAAGCTGTCTTTTTTTTTTTTAATTTTTTTTCCAACGTTTATTTATTTTTGGGACAGAGAGAGACAGAGCATGAACGGGCGAGGGGCAGAGAGAGAGGGAGACACAGAATCGGAAACAGGCTCCAGGCTCTGAGCCATCAGCCCAGAGCCCGACGCGGGGCTCGAACTCACGGACCGCGAGATCGTGACCTGGCTGAAGTCGGACGCTTAACCGACTGCGCCACCCAGGCGCCCCGAAGCTGTCTTTTTTTAGTGGTGAATACTGTTGATAATTTCAAAAGTGATGTTTTCTGCAACAGCTTCTTTGAAGTAAGAGTCTATCTTCTAGGAGTCTAAAAGAAATAAAATGAAATTGGAAAATCTTTTCTGAAGGAGGTAACTATTTGTCATTACTTGGCTCTGTAGCTTTTAGATATCAGCCTTCCCCCTCTTCAGGCCCTACATCTCCATGTATGCTCATCAAGTGTTCCAGAAGTGTCTCTCCAACTACATGTTCTTGTTTCTTTATAGTTAAATTTCCACATTAGGTTTACCTTCATATTTTATCAAATTTACTTTGTGATGGTCAAAACTAAGTTTAAATGTATCAAACCAGGTAGTTCTATTAAAAAAGACGGCTTGTTCAGGGTGCCTGGTGGCTCAGTCAGTTAAGCATCGGACTTTAGCTCAGGTCACGATCTCACTGTTCATGGGTTCGAGCCCTGCATCAGGCTGTGTTGACAAATCCTCTGTCTCCCTCTCCCTCTGTCCCTCTGTTGCTCACGTGCTCTCTCTCTCTCTCTCTCTCTCAAAAATAAATAAACATTAAAAAAAAAAAAAGAAGCTTCATGGGTGCCTGGGTGGGGCTCAGTTGGTTAGGCATCCAACTCTTGATTTTGGCTCAGGTCATGATCTCATGGTTCGTGAGTTTGAGCCCCACGTTGGGCTCTGCACTGACAGCGCTGAGCCTGCTTGGGATTCTCTCTGCCCCTTCCCTGCCCATGCTCTTTCTCTCAATATAAATAAATAAATAAATAAATAAATAAATAAATAACATTTAAAAAATTATTTAAAAAAATATGGCTTTTCCAATTTTTATTTACAGTCTCTAGGATTTTTTTTGCCTGATGGTTTCACGCTTCAGTTACATGGGGTATTGCTTAAGTTCATCTCTCTTCAACATGAATGCCCTGCCAACATCTACTGACTGACAGAACGTGCCCTTGGGGCTTAGCATTTGTGCCACGGCCCGCGAGGAAAGTGTTTTTACATACTTTCGTGAAGGAAGAGCACAGACACATCTAGAATAGCTCCACTAGTAGCTCCACAAATGTTTGTTGGATAAATGATAGGATGAAAGTGAGGAGAAAACAAAGAAAATGGGAAAGAAGATGAGTAGACTCTTCCCTTGGGGCTGACTCATGTGGCATCTGGGTTCCCAAAGCCCAAAAGCTGCAGGAACCTAGAAATGGTGGCAGCAAGGGAAAATACCAGGGAACCCCCCCCCCCGACCCCCACTATTCTCATTGATTCTCTAGAAAACCCAGCAGACAAACCAGTGAGGTCTCTGGGATGTCTGATGGGTCATAGCCATGGGATAGGAAATATTGACCTCAAGTTTTTCTCCTCGCTGGGTAGAAACTTTTCATTTCTGATTAGGGTAATGAACGGAGTTGAAAAGCTTCCATTGTAATGTGAATTTCAGGTATGTTAGCTCTAGTTCTAATCCCTTCTGTAATGTTGCCTAGTATTTAACTTCTTTGTGTGCCTATCACAACGGTGCTTACAACCAGGGTTCTGTTAGTTCAGCTGTCACAACAAATTTGTGCATGGATCAATTTACAACAGAATCAAGAGAGATAATGAGCACCAAAGGATTAGGCCCAGAGCAGTGTATGATTTGATAAAATGTAGGGTTCAGAAAACAGACACATCTTTAAACAACTTTGGATGTGGAAACAATGCATCTCTCCACAATATTTATTATATAGTAATACAGATTAGGCACAGAATGTCTTCTGTGTGTGGACCAAAAAATCTCACTGCTTCAAGTTAGAGTGTTAGAAGAAATGATGTAGTACCTTCTTCTACCTCAAGGAGGTATATCTGGGATTCACAAAACCACGCAGACAGAGCATGTGGAGATTCTTGGGTGAGAGGTAAGGCATAGGTACCAAGTCGTACTTAGTGAGGGAGGTAGCCATTATTTGAATCTCCATGCAGACAGTAAACTTTTTTTTTTTTTTCTGACAATAAACTTAAGGATGGCAGGGACCAGATCTTCCTTGTCAACCGCTGTAAACTGCTCAGCTCAGAAGAGGCATATTAGGCACTCGAATACTTGAATTCAGTGAAAAAGTGAAATCAAAGCCAACAAACAGAATGAAAGAGATTTATTTATAAAAAGCTGCCGGTGGACTTTATTAATGCCAGTCAAGTCCTGCCTGACATTATGAATACTATCACACTATTGATCAATAACCACATTAAAAATTTTTTTTAATGTTTTTATCTTATTTTTGAGACAGAGAGAGACAGAGCATGAGCAGGGGAGGGGCAGAGAGGGAGACACAGAATCCAAAGCAGGCTCCAGGCTCTGAGCTCTCAGCACAGAGCCTGACACAGGGCTTGAACTCATGACCTGAGCTGAAGTCGGAGGCCCAACTGACTTGAGCCACCCAGACACCCCAATCAGTAATCACATTTTAAAACTTACATGACGACCCAATTCTGTAGGTCAACATTGGCAGTTTTATAGTGTTTAGGGGACTATTTATCCAAGCTCTTTAATGTTGACGTTCATTCTTTCTGTTGCTCAGTTAGCTGTAATTCATTTGACAGGGGCCACCACTAGACCACACAGGACCTTTGTGAAATTAGAAAAAGATGCCCTCTCCGCCCCTGACACATGCAGCCTTGCAGCCTGCAGGTGCACAGAGGCTGGAGTTAAGCTCTCTCTCTCTCTCTCTCTCTTTCTCTCCCTCTCAGCAGAATGCCCTCTGCAGTGAGAAACCCGCACCTGCGTAGCTGTATGCTGCTCCCCCCAGTTTATTGAGTACCTTCTCACATCACACACCGTATTGGGGAATACGCAAATTATCACCTCAGTTAATTCTCCAAAGAGGCCTGAAAGGCAGCTCTCATATTCCCATTTTACAGATAAGGAAACTGAGGTCTAGAGAGGTTAGGAGCTTGTCTAGATTGCACAGTTGAATAAACGGTGAAATCAAGATTCACGTCCAACATCAGAACAGTCTGGATTGCACTGTTCCAGCTGAAGAGGAGGAAGGTCAAACAGATCCAAAAATCCTACTTCCCTCAGCGGCTGGGGATAAAAACATTCTGAAGGATATGCAGTCTGGTGCCTGAGAGGAAGTGTTTGTGGCAACTTGTAGACTTCATTGCTGTATTCTCTGAGAGGCGGTTTGAAATTACCATTTATTTTCCAACCTTTTCAGTTTTTTACTTCGATCTCTTTTTTTCTGAATAAGCTTAGAGAAAGGTACCAATACTAGAATGAATGAAATTACCTTACGTGTCTGTTTGCCCACCACAATGTCTTCCTTTCTAGGGCCATCAAGTGAGGTATGATACCGGTGACAGCTAGCATGGACTGTCACTCAGTGGTGCCGGTCACTGTGCCAGTGCTTTCCACTAGCAATGTGATGCATGGAGTCCTCACAACGACTCTGCCGATACTGTTCCCATTTTACAGGTGGTGAAACTGAGGCACAAAAAAGGCTTAATCAGGCTAGTGAGTACAGGAATCAGGACTCGAACCCCCCACATTATGGGTGTTGTCTTCAAGGTCATACGATCTCTGCCCTGCCTTTCAGAACAGATTGTGCTTTTCTCTCACATAGGAAAAGAGAACTTTGGGGCTATTAGGTAAGAACTATTACCTCCAGGGGCACCTGGGTGGCTCATTTGGTTAAGCGTCCAACTTCACCTCAGGTCATGATCTCACAGTTCATGGGTTCAAGCCCCATGTCAGGCTCTGTGCTGACAGGTCAGAGCCTGGAGCCTGCTTTGGATTCTGACTGTCTCTCTCCCTCTCTCTGCCCCTCCCTTATTCTCTCTCTCTCTCTCTCAAAAATAAGTAAATAAACATTAAAAAACAAAGGAGAAATTTAAAAAAAAGAACTATTACCTCCAAAATACATTCCTTTCAAAATCCAAGCAGAATGCAGTTAATTAATATAAATACAAAATGAATGTGGTGTCACTAAACTTTTCTCTTTTATTTATTTATTTTTTTTGGTGATTATTTAATTTATTTTTGATTTTTTTCCTCCTCAAGTTTTTATTTAAATTCCAGTTAGTTAACACAGAGTGCAATATTATAGTTTCAGGTGTAGAACTGAGTGATTCATCACTTTCATACAACACCCAGTGCTCATCACAAAACTGCTCTCCTTAGTACCCATCACCCATCTAGCCCATCCCCCATCCACCTCCCTTCCAGTAATCCTCAGTTTTGTTCTCTATAGTTAAGATTTGGTGATTAAAAAAAAAAAAAAAAAGTTTTGGTGATCATTTTATTTATTTATTTGTAAAAGTTTATTGACTTATTTTGCGAGAGAGAGAGAACAGGGGAGGGGCAGATAGAGAATCACAAGCAGGCTCTGTGCTGCCAGCATGGAGCCTGATGCAGAGCTCGAACTCACGAACCGCGAGATCATGACCTGAACCAAAACCAAGAGTCAGATGGCTTAACCGACTGAGCCACCCAGGTGCCCCAAGATTTGGTGATCATTTTTAAGACGTTTTATCTCCTTTGAGCTACCTTAGAAAAATATTAGAGACAGTGACATTCTTCTGTAATATTTCCCAGTTTGGCTGACTATTTTCAGGTTATATTATAAAAATATTATATGTCAAGGGCATTTGCCTACTTCAAGTATATCAATAAGATTAGGAAAAGTACCTAAGAATGAAAATTGATACTGTGATCATGGGCATAAATGTTCTAGTTATGGCAAAAATTGATAGAACACTTGAGTATTTGTGACACTATTCATGGAAAATAACTTTTTATAAAACTTTTGTTTTTGGAGAAGAAAACTTGACTTAGTCTGATAGCATAATATGTTTTTCAAAATATAGAATTGAGTGACTTTGGTTTGGGTGTGTTGACACATTCCCCCCCCCCCGTGGCTTTCTGTTCTAGAAGAATGATGCCTTTAGAATGCACCCACAGCTGGCACAGTTGGATGAAAGTCGTTCATGTCGTTTAACTGACAGTACTAATCACCGTAATAACTATTTTACCAGAAAATATAATTTGGCAGACATCTGTGATTAGTATACTAACACATTTCCTTGTTAATTTCTTTAGACAACCCTCACCAGAACATCCTTCGTGTGATCTGAATGAATCGTCCTGTCATAATGAATTATTTTGTAGGCCTGAGAAACCACTTTTATTAAGTTGCCTTAAGTGCTATTAATTTGAAAACCTTCTTCATGATGAAGCCTGAGGGAGAGGCGAAGGATAGCCCTTCTCCCTATTCTGACATATGATCCCTGGGGGGCCCACAGCCAGGGCCCTGAATCTCCCCACATCCTTCCCAAACTCTGCTTCTCCAAGCCTCAGCTTGAATTACTCTCCACCCAGGGCTTCCCACCCAGCCCCAGAGGCCGGGTGGGAAATGATTTAGTGTGAACACATGTATTAAGAAGAGAAACAATTGGCAGTGAGTTGAATTAATGACAACACATAAACTAAGGAAGTGAAGACAATGACAATTATTATTTCAGGGAAATACAAAAAGAAATTTACGCAAAGTAAGAGCTTACTGTTTGGCTCAGTTCTTCCTAGCAGACATACTCATTCTATGGACATGCACTTGAATGTTGATTTACCCAAATTACAACATGATTACTATGTTAAATGATTGCTAATATATAGTTGGTGAATTGAAAGGAAATGTTAGTGTGTAATGGGAGAGGGTGTGGTGATAGAGGTAGGAGGAGAAGGAACCGAAGCCTTTATTTTCCGTAGTGGGAGTTCACTGAAAAGCCCAAACTGAAAAATCATGAAGTAGCAATTTGCTTAGAGATATAGAAGAAAAATATCCCTTCAGACAGCTAAAAGAATTAAAATATTTGCCCCTAGGGAAGGGGAAATGGGAGAGGAGATCTGAGTATTAGTTGTGCATTTTACATTAGATAAGCGATATTCAGTATAAATGTATGCATATGTAACTGGGGTGAGGAGTAACTTAGGGAAAAAATATTAAAACAATTTTTTTTACATTTATTTATGTTTGAGAGACAGAGAGAGACAGAGCACAAGTGGGGCAGGGGCAGAGAAAGAATGAGACAGAGTCTGAAACAGGCTCCAGGCTCTGAGCTCTCGGCACAGACCAGACATGGGGCTCGAACCCACAAATCGTGAGATCGTGACCTGAGCTGAAGTTGATGTTGAACCAGCAGAGCCACCCACGTGCCCCAGGGAAAAAATATTTAAAAAGAGAAGAAAAGAAAAACAATCTTTGGGGGGGAAAAAGGGTAGAAGTATATCACCTAGAGGTCCATTTTAACATGTTGGTTTATTTTCTCTCAGTGTTTTCACCATCTATTTGTGATTTACTTTTTCTTCCTCCCCCTTTCCCTTCCAATCATTGACATTACTATACTCATACTATATGTGAAATTGGTAGCTAACTTACTGAGCACTTAAGTGCACGCAAGACCTTGTGCCAATACACATTTTATATGCATCATTTCGTTTGATTAACCCAACTGTGCGTGCCAATATTTTAACTTATTATATCATATATATATTTTTTAAGTTTTATATATTTATTTTGAGAGAAACAGAGATAGTGTGAGAAGGGGAGGGGCAGAGAGAGAGAGAGGGAGAGAGAGAATCCAAGCAGGCTCCATGCTGTCAGCGCTGAGCCAGACGTGGGGCTCGAACCCACGAAACCACGAGATCATGACCTGAGGTGAAACCAACAATTGGATGCTCAACTGACTGACCCACCCAGGTGCCCCATAAATATTTTCTTATATTAACATATTGTCTTCATAACCATCTTTTTTCATGGTGCAGTAGTATTCCATCCAGCAGAATATTTATCTTTTCCCCAACTTATTAGACTTTTAAGTTGTTTTTTAATTTTTGCTATTGTGAAGAATACTGAGATGATATATATATATATCAAAAAATATATATTTTCCTGACATTTGTGCTTTTAGAATAAATTTCCAGAAGGAGGATTACTGGGTCAAAGAGTATAATCAATCATGTTGCCAAGTTGCTTAGCTGTCTAGGGCACTTTTGTGTTCCTCCTTTAATGTTGATGCCTCGTGCAGCCTTGATGTGGGGGGAGAGAGAGATTCACTGCCATTTTACAGATGTGACAATTAGGAGCTAAGTCCCCAAGGTCACACAGCTGGGCGAAGAGCCAGAATTACAATGCATGGTTCCCAACTCTTTCTTGATTTCTGCCCCCCAGATGAAATGAAACGCAGGTTGAACTGTCCCTGCCACTTTCCTTCCCAGACATCTTGATCTTTACCGAGTGGAGCTTCTCCGTCATGGGGCCCTTTCCTTCCACTGAGGCCCATTCTGCTTTGGGAAAAAGTAAGACCTCTGTAGCAGCCCGACACCACACACTGAAATCTTCTACTAAGGCTAAGGGTGAGAAGGAGAAAGAACATGAGAAAAAGCAAAGTGAAATGTGCTTATTGAGAATATGGGAAGGTGTCTAAGGAGCAAACAAGAAAATATTGTAGTTTTGGAGGACGTGTTAGAGCTGAACACAGTAAAGAAGTTTGACTTGGGGAATGTTTAGGTCATGGTATGGCCTCTCTTTACTCAACTATACACAGGACTCTCTCTCTCTCTGTCTTTTAAGTTTGTTTATTTTGTGTGTGTGGGGGGGGAGAACGGCGGGGGTGGGTGGGAGAGAATCCAAAGCAGGCTCCACACTGTCAGTGCAGAGCCAAATGCAGGACTCAGTCTCACGCACTCGGAGACCATGACCTGAGCAGAAATCAAGAGTCGGACTCTTCAAGAGTCGGACGCTTAACCCCTAGAGCTACCCAGGCGCCCTACCACCGGACTCTCTTAAATCTACTTCTTTTTTTTTATGTTTATTTATTTTTGAGAGAGAGAGAGAGAGAGACAGAGCACGAGCAGGGGAGGGTCAGAGAGCGAGGGAGACACAGAATCTGAAGCAGGCTCCAGGCTCTGAGCTGTCAGCACAGAGCCCAACGTGGGGCTCAAACTCATGAATGGTGAGATCATGACCTGAGCCGAAGTGGGATGCTTAACCGACTGAGCCACCCCGGCGCCCCTTAAATCTACTACTTGATTGTGATATATTTTCTGAGGATAGAAACTAACCAAAAATTTGTATTTTTTTCTTTTTCAAGTGAATATTCAAAAAGTAACTTTGCATATCTATTTTTCAACCATAGAAGAAAGCGAGTCCTGCTTTGCCCAACCCAAACCACATACTCCGGGAAAAGAATCATCGACTCTTTACGGCAAGGTACAAAAGGAAAGTCCTCCTCCATTAGAGAAGCTCAAGATTTCAGCAGCATCTACAGCTAATGGTGTTAAATCCCTCCGGGAACAGCCCCTGGCAGACGATACTACAGACCCACCAGGACCTACAGAAGACGCTCAGCCTTTAGAAGGACCCAGGGAATCTGAGCCACTTCAGCCGCATGTCAAAGATGATACTCCCGGAGCAGGAGAGAAGAATGACACGGAAGCAGTGACAGAGGCTCAGTCTTTAAAAGGAAATGCTGAGACTGAATCTGCAGGAAGAGATACGAAGTATCAGCCGTCGAGGATCACAGGAGAGAGGGACTCTCCTGGAGCAGTGGAAGGTACTGAGAATCCACAAACTGCCAGAGAGATGAAACCTCTAGGAACAGAGGAGGAAGTTCCTCCTCTGGAAGCAGCTAGAGAGCCACAACCTCAAGAAGCAATGGGAAAGTGTGAACAGACCCAGCTCCCAAAAACAGTTCCCAAGGAGAATGAATCTCCAGAAGGATTGGAAGGGGGTCAGTTTGTGGAAATGGCTGGAGAGCAGAAACTTCAAGAAACATTGGGAAAAGATGAGCAATCCCAACTTCTAGAAACAATTCCCAAAGAGAGTGAATCTCCAGAAACATTGGAAGGAAGCCAGTTTGTGGAAACAGCTGGAGAGCGGCAACTTCAAGAAACAGTGATAAAAGATGAGCAATCCCAACTTCTAGAAACAATTTCCAAAGAGAATGAAACACCAGAAGTATTGGAGGAAAGTCAGTTTGTGGAAACAGCTGTAAACAATGATTTGCTCCATAAAACTCCTGAAGGTCTAGGAAACATGGAGCAGATTCAACCTGAAGGGATAGTTGGAAGCATGGAGCATCCAGTGGGAATTCTAGAAACAGGAGCTAATATGGAAACGGTCAGGAAAATTCACACTAATGAAGAGGACCAACACATTGAAGGTAAAAGTGATGTTGTCCGAAATTCAGGGTTGTTTAGATGTGCTACATAAGAGATCATCCCTGGGGATCTCTATTTCAGGGGTTTGAACTTCATTTTACCCAAACCAAAAAGACTTCCATACCTGAAAAACAAGCTCTTAGCTTTCTAGCAAAAATTTTCTAAACCATAGTCTGTGTCTGAAATTTTTAACCTGGAGTTTCATTGTTGAATACACTTGGATGTTGAAGGCAACATGTTAAAATTTCTGAGTTTTTCCGAGTTCACTTTTCATCAGGCCCCATGGAGGGTACGAGGATTCAAAGTAAAGATGAATAGGTGGTTAGTGGGGGAATTAAGCTTCTAATGAAAGAGTACCCACAAAATGGATCTTAGACTATAGTTTTCATCTTTGCCAATCTTATCCTTAGAAAATTACGGTCAGTCTGCTTGTGTCCTCATATAGTCCTCTTGTCTTTCTGGGAAGACTGGAGAAAATGTATTGTCTTGGTAAAATGTGTTTTTAAAATGTACCTCACCAGCATAAAACAAAGGGTATCCATACTGTTCTTTATTAGAATTATAATTTAAAAATAACATTTCTTCTGGGACATGATTTACATTTTGGTAAATTTTAGCTTCATACTACAGTATAATTAAATAAAGCACACGTCTGTCTGTTTCTTGATTCATTTATTACCCCAGCAGTTTTTGAGTGCTAATCATATGCCAAGTTCTAGGGGTACAGGAGATAGGCACTGTCCTCACGGTGCTCATAGGCTAGCGGGAAGAAGGCAGAATGGAAACAAGTTACCACAATCTATGGAGGTAAGTGCTTTAATGAAGGTGTAGAAAAGTGCTCCAGGGAAAACAGGGGAGATGTACTTGTTGCACTAGGGTTAGCAAACTCAAGTTGTTAGGGCCTAGGATAATGACCGTGAGTGAAGCGAGGGGCACATGTTATGGCATGGGGAGCCCTGGGGACCGTGGTGAACAGGAGCACTGTCCTAGCAAAAGAGGCACCACTTCTTGGCTCCATCCATGAGCATGGGGGTCAGTGTGGCCCATTCTGATTTCTTAGGGAGACAGATTTGTATCTACAACATCCAGACCTTTATTTGCAATCTTTTTTTTTTTTTATCTCTCTTTTTTTAATGTTTGTTTTTGAGAGAGAGAGAAAAAGAGACAGAGTGCCAGCAAGGGAGGGGCAGAGAGAGAGAGGGAGACACAGAATCCGAAGCAGGCTCCAGGCTCTAAGCTGTCAGCACAGAGCCCGACATGGGGCTCGAACTCATGAACCATAACATCATGACCTGAGCCAAAGTTAGATGCTTACCCGACTGAGCCACCTAAATGTTTGCAGTCTTTAAATGTTTAACAATTGTTTTCTTTATTTTTTTTTATTTTTTATTTAAAAAAAAATTTTTTTTCAACATTTATTTATTTTTGGGACAGAGAGAGACAGAGCATGAACGGGGGAGGGGCAGAGAGAGAGGGAGACACAGAATCGGAAACAGGCTCCAGGCTCTGAGCCATCAGCCCAGAGCCTGACGCGGGGCTCGAACTCATGGACCGCGAGATCGTGACCTGGCTGAAGTCGGACGCTTAACCGACTGCGCCACCCAGGCGCCCCAACAATTGTTTTCTTTAAACACCATAATGGCCCTAGGTTTCTGGGCATGCCTAGACCACCTTTTCATTTAGATATAAATGGAACGTTTTTAAAACACTTTTTAAAAATGTTTATTTTTATTTGAGAGAGAGTGAGAACATGCACACAGAGGGGAAGAGAGAGAGAGAGACAGAGACAGAGACAGAATCTGAAGCAGGCTCCAGGCTCTAAGCTGTCAGCACAGAGCCTGATGTGGGGCTCCGACTCATGAGCCATTGAGATCATGACCTGAGCCGAAGTTGGACGCTTAACCAACTGAGCTACCCAGGCGCCCCTAAATGGAACTTTTTATTTATAGTATGTTCTGCTGTCATTTCTTGGGTAATTCTGTAGCCTGATTTTATGTAGGAGGATGCCAAGATAGGAGATGTTAAGTGACATCAGCCATTCAGAGGATCTGAGAGAATCAGGGCAATTTCCTTTCCTTTTTTTTTTCTTTTTTCAAGGGTTACATTTTTAAAGATGTTTTATTTATGTTTGAGAGAGAGAGAGAGAGAGAGAGCAAGGGAGGGGCAGAGAGAGAGGGAGACACCGAATCTGAAGTAGGCTCCAGGCTCAGAGCTGTCAGCACAGAGCCCGACGCGGGGCTCGAACTCATGAACTGTGAGATCATGACCTGAGCTGAAGGTGCCCCAGGGCAGTTGCCTTTCTAGATACCATCAGAGAAATTTACTAATTTGACCTAAAGAGCAGAAACTGCCCCACTGGAAGTCAGCTGTGAGGTGCTTTATTGTCAATGATAAATGAGAGTATCTTAATATCTCCTTTGGTTACTTTTCCAGGTGAGACAGGAGAAAAAGTTGAAACAGAGACGGAGGATGAGAAAGTAAGTGAAGGGACTGGAACAAAAGAAGAAGAAACAGGGGAAGCTGTGGACGTTTCAGCAGCCATGTAGATGGATGTGGTAGCAGAAGGATGAATAGGCACAGGTGTTGTGATAGAAAATGTAGTGAAGTGTGTGACTTCGGATCTGATTGTGTCTATAAATGTCTATGTGTTTTATACAAGGAGTATGGTTATCATGTTCTTGATTACATTGTTCCATAAAACTGCTAAGCTGTACACAGTTTTCTCAGGCACTTAGAATAGTTATACATTTAGAACTACAGTAGCCACGGCCAGTAAGGACTAGGGTATAGGATCACTGAAGAGTGTGAGGGTGTTTTCTTCACTGTGGCAACACGTCCATTCAGTTCAGAAAATGACACCCTGAAAAGAAAGTATAAACCTTAGGTGTAGGTGGCTGGAGAAAGGAGTTAAATTTTAGGGAGCATATGATAATCAAGTAACACAGTTATAATTACAACGGGATAAGAATGAACAACATCAGGGCAAACTATATCTAGTGGGTTTTTTTTTTTTTTATTTCGGTTTTTTTTTTTTTTTTCTGTTGAAGAATTTAAAGCTGGTAGGAACCTACTCACCTTAAGTCTGTCTACTACCATAGACTCTTATTTATGTCGAAGGAGTGCAGTCTCTGGTGCTGTTGCAAGATCAGGCATTTCCACACTGAAAGGCTACACGTTTTTCCAGGTGCCATTTTAAATCAGTTGTTGATTTTACACTTATGTGAAGGGTTTCATTGGTGTTATCCTTTTAACTGACATTAAAGGCGTTTTAAACTTACTGACTTTTAAACGTATTTCAGAGACAACAGACAGCAAGAATTAAAACCTAGATTTGCTGCCTATGTGGAATTTATTCCCTGGGTCCTGTTTTGTTTTGTTTTTCAGATTGCTGTGGCTTAATGTTAGGCTTTAGAGGTAGAAAGGAGCTAAGAAATCAAGATTTAGAAACCATTTATAATATTGCATTAATGTTAAAATGATGCACCATTGAAAGTTACTTTTCACGAATTCTTCCTAAGTTGCCAAGGGATTTTGGTAAAAGATTATACATGAATATAGTAATGACAATAGCAATCTTGTCTACCATTGAGGACCTGTGTTTATGTATATCAGGATAGAATTATATTCTGGAAACATTTTGTTTCCTTTTCTTATTTGTAAATGTGTATTTTTAAGATAACTGCTCAGATGAATTAACTAGACTCTTTTATTTTTAATTTTTTTTTTAATTTAGTTAACATATCATGCAATATTGGTTTCAGGTTTAGAATTCAGTGATTCATCACTTACATACAGCACCCAGTGCTCATCACAAGTGACCTACTTACTACCCATCACCCATAGCCCATCTGCCACCCACCTCCCTCCATCAACCCTCAGTTTGTTCTCTATTGTTAAGGTCTCTTGTGGTTTGTTTCCCTCTCTTCTTTCTCACCCCCCCCCACCCCGTTCATCTGTTTTGTTTCTTAAATTTCACATATGGGTGGAATCATATGGCATTTGTCTTTCTTGGATTTGACTTATTTCACTTAGCAAAATACATTCTAGCTCCATCCACATCATTGCAAATGGCAAGATTTCATTCTTTTTGATGGCCGAGTAATATTCCATTGTATATAAATAATCTCTTCTTTATCCATTCATCAGTAGACTCTTTTACTTTGGCTTTTATATTAAAATGACTACTAAGATGACTTGTAATTAATTTCAAGAATATAGCATACAGGGAAGAATTATCTTTATTCTGATTTTTAAATTTTTTTTTTCAACGTTTTATTTATTTTTGGGACAGAGAGAGACAGAGCATGAACGGGGGAGGGGCAGAGAGAGAGGGAGACACAGAATCGGAAACAGGCTCCAGGCTCTGAGCCATCAGCCCAGAGCCTGACGCGGGGCTCGAACTCACGGACCATGAGATCATGACCTGGCTGAAGTCGGATGCTTAACCGACTGCGCCACCCAGGCGCCCCTCTTTATTCTGATTTTAATAGTAGTTTATGTTTCTGACTTTAAAGAGTTGAAGTAGACAACAAGAGGGGGTACTTGAGTAGATGATGTCCCCCTTTCTGCAAAGTAGCTCGATTGTGATTTTATTGAGACCAAGGACTGTTTTGTGTATCTTTGATTCAGGCATTTATCTCCTTTCATGGAACATTATAGGCACTTGATAAATATTTGTCAAATCAATACATGAATAATAAATACCCATTTATGTTTAATTCATTAGAAAAGAATATATTTAAGATATCAATTTGTGTAGCACTAACATTTTCTTGAGGGCTGCTCAAACTCAGCAACGTGCTATATATTTGGTGTAGTTTTCTGAAAACAGCAAAATTTTGAGGTCAGGAAGTGTATAAATTAGAACTGATATAACATCTCTCAAGCTGACTTTTGTAATCCAAAGGTGTTTTTCCTGACCAAAAGGTATTTTTATACAGATATCTAGTAAGTAGAGAATGACAGAGCTCAGTGTAAAATATATCTGATCACCTTAAAAGGTGGAATTGTACTTTGTATCAAGTACTAAAATAGTAAGAATCATTTACTTAATAGACATAAAGGTCCATTCTCCGTTGTGTGAATTTTTTTTTAATCATTAACATGTGTTAAAGAGACCTATTCAGAACTGATTCTTGAGAGAACTCTTTCTCAAAGGCATTATTATATAGTTGTAATATAAAAGTTTTCAAATTGTCTATTAATCCTACTTTTTCCACGAATTACTAAAATAATTTATTCTTAGAAAATTTTGGAAATTTGTATAAATTTCTGGTGCTTTTTATACTTTTGTCTTTGGCCTTTAGTGTGGTTATTAAGACATTTTTAGAAACCGTTCTTATTCTCTTAGATAATATTAGTAAATTTTTATTCAAAACCTATAAAGAAAATTAAAATGTTCCATAATATTTGAATATTCTAACATTGAAATATTTCTTCTAAATAATTATTTATTTTTAAAAATAAAATGAAAGTAATAAGTGCCTGTAGTAAAATTCAAATAATACGGAAAGCTATAAAATGGGCAGCGAAGTTCTTCCTCCCATATCTTTTAGTCCTTCTATGAAAAGATAATAAGGTTTCTTGCATATAGTTCCACAAAAAGGTAATGTACATGCCATGCTATATGCATGAACCAAAACATGAATGTATATTTTCATATCCACATTGTAAAACACAAATGAGAATTTACATAGGCTTTGTATTACACAAAGTGCATGTGAAACCACAATTCTGTTCTTTCCCGTGTTTAAATGTTTCCCTTTTGCCTAAGACTGGTAGACAGCACAGCCAAGTGCTCTCTGCTTCTAAGTGCTCAGACTCTGAGAGATTATTAATTTTGCCCCAGATTCAAAATGCACAAGTTGGACAAAAGGCTTGAATATTCATGATGAATTAATAGAGAAACTACCTTTGGGGCTGGATTCTCTCATCCTGGGGGGCTGTCTGGCCCCAGGATTGTAGCCCCGTTTGTGTTCTACTAAGATAATCTCAGTATTTTCTATACCTAACTGGGAGGGAAATGGTGAACAAATGATTTGTCTGCTAGCATTCCCAATAGGGAGTGAACGTTTGCATTTACCAACAGAGGGTGCCAGTAGCAAAGCTAGGAAGTTCCCGGTCTGACTCAGGAACACTGGGCCAGAAGTGCTCTGTACCCAGAGTCTCCCAGGGAACCACAAGATAGGAGTGTGTGGTCAACCTGTGACCTTATTGCCTTTTCCATTTCGACTTTGGAGTAAGAGCTCCTAGCATAGCCTTGAGCAGTCAGAACACCCACATCCCTCCTAACAAATGCTTTGTTCCACACTTGGCCTTGAATTAAGAATGGCTTTAAAAGGAAAATGTTTTTTCCCACATTTAACTAATCCGATAGTGTTGGGGAGTCATCACCAAATAACCTTGATAGGGTTTACATCTGTGCTCTCTGGGAAAATACAAAAGCTTGTTAGAGCACCTAATATCACAAACATCTTTTTTTTTTTTTTAACATTTATTTATTTTTGAGGGAGAGAAACAGAGCACAAGTGGGGGAGGAGCAGAGAGAGGAGACACAAAATCTGAAGCAGGCTCCAGGCTCTGAGCTGTCAGCGCAGAGCCCGACATGGGGCTTGAACCCACAAACCGTGAGATCATGACCTGAGCCAGAGCCGGACACTCAACCGACTGAGCCACCCAGGCGCCCCACAAACATCTGATTTTTATAAAGATAATTTGGCGACCTACCTGTGAATTGTTTCATAAATGTCAGCAGTGTGAACATCATAAAGCCACCCACATTTGGAAGGGAGGAGAGAATGACTCTCTTCTTTTTCTCTCCCCACACTGCACCAGATAGCAGGGCAGAGGTGTGTCTGAGAAGTTAAAAGTATTTGTTTACAAGATATCCTTTAATCTGAAACTTTGTCAGCTCTCCTCTTCCTCGGAGTTTATAAAGTTAACGAACATTTGGTTATAATACAAGGTTTTAATTGCAGGAACAGAATCCGTGTAATCCCAGAGAGCAGATGGCAGGTATGGAATTTCTGTGTTCAGTTCTTGTTACAGTCAACAAAAGCTAGGGGACTCCCCAGCATTACTAACCCATGTAGAATCAAATCGGAGGCCATTATTAGCTTTATTCAGTAATGCCACTCAGCGCATTTATTGGGCAATATTTCAGATACTGCAAGCTCACAACTGTATTGTTATTTTTGTGCCTAATGAAAGAAGTCTCCAGACATCAAAGCCAGCCTTTTACCCCTTTGGTTTCATAATGTGCTCTTATTGACATGAATAAACATATTACTCCTACCCATTACTGGGGACGGAGATCAGTAAGCCTTACCAGTTTCCAGAAAGAGTTCTGAGAAACCAGTTAGGGATACTAAATTTTTTTTGACACTGAAGTATACTTGACAAACATTGTTTGAAATCTGTCTCAGTTTTTCTCCTTGTAGAACATAAAGGGCTTTCAAATTTTTCTTAATAAAAGTAACTGTAGCAAAATATCATTCGTCTGATTATATAAATTGATGAAAAAAGTAATGCATATTATATTGAGTTGATTTATATAACCGTTATTCCAAATACCTTTAAAAAAATTTTTTTAACGTTTATTTTTGAGAGAGAGAGAGAGAGACAGAGCATGAGCGGGGGAGGGGCAGAGAGAGAGGGAGACACAGAATCCCAAGCAGGTTCCAGGCTCTCAGCTGTCAGCACAGAGCCTGGCACAGGGCTCCAACTCACAAACCGGGAGATCATGACCTGAGCGGAAGTCAGAGGCTCAACCGACAGAGCTACCCAGGCGCCCCCAAATACTTTAAAAAAAATTACTTGGGGGCACCTGGGTGGCTCAGTCAGGTGAGCGTCTGACTTTCGCTCAGGTCATGATCTCGTGGTTCATGAGTTCAAGCCCCACATGGGACTCACTCCTGTGAGTGCAGAGCCCGCTTCAGATCCTCTGTCCCACTTCCTCTCTGCCCCTCCCCCGCTTGTGCTCTCTCAAAAAAAAATAAACCATCTAAAAAATTACTCAATGACAAGAGCAGAGGCTTTCTATGGCAGCTGTACTGTGGTAGGGTGACTTCGGGTTGGCAAGAGTTCAGCCCCAGCACCAACTAGGAAGTCACAAGGCCCACAGGTGACTTTCTAACCATCACCACACTCATAGCAGTTCTGTGAGGGGACAGACAAGTAGTTTATTTCAATTACAGATATTTCTTCTTTAGTGGGTCAGTACGGATTTATTTCATGTTTTCCGGGTATCAGAGTTTTGTTTAAAAAGTGTTTTTGGCAAAAGTAACACTGGTATTGCCTAAGTATTTGAATGTGACACAATGATTATTTAGGTAATAATTGCAAGGAAAGATTTACTATGAAATAATCACTTTTTTCTTAGTGTGAAATGAGTACATGTTCATGGTAGAAACTTCAGAGAATATAAACCTTAAAAGATGAAATCTAAATATTACACATAATTGGTCAAAACTCACGTTGATGTATATGAGGGGTTCTTCTTTTTCTTCAGTATTGGAATACAAAGTTAGCTAAGCTCAGCTATGGATAGAACTTTAAGTCTATTGAAGGGTTGAGTGCCTCATTTCCAAATTTTCCGCATTGGAATCTACTGGGGATAATAGGTTTTAGAGAATGTTCCAATAATAAATATGTGCTATGTTAGTAAATACTAATTAGTGCTATATAGAGAGAAGCTATGCCCCAGTATGTTAGCACTTAGCTGGCCACAATTTATGATAAATACTTTTTTTGATATCTTTGGGAAAAACACTGAAACTTAATATTTTATTTAGAATTATTTTTAATACTAACTGCTAACCAAATGTTAAAGACTGTAAGCTCTTCAAGGGCAGGGATGGTGCCCTACTGAGCCTAGTATAAATTTGGCACTCAAATATTTGATGATCAATGCTCTTTAATTTTATATAATCTTGATGGTTTCCTCAGAACTGAATATAACTGGCTGTAGGGGAAAATGTGGCCAATTTTTTTAATAATTATTTTGTACTGCTGGTTCAATATTTACAATTTTGATTGAATATGTTATTAGAACTAATAAAGTGTTTGAAAATGTTTTGTGGTGTATTTTTTATCTGAAACAATTTTTTATTACAGAAACATACAAAATTACTTTTGGCTCTTTGTGTCCTTCAGAAAGAAAAGTATTCTTTAAATTACACCCTCTGTGAAAGGTAAGGAATTTGACAATAGCAGGGAAATATCTTTTTAGACATCTCATGATCATTTAGTGGTTGCACATTTCAAAAAGATTGCTATTTCTGTATGTTTGAAAGATGAACTTGAAATAAATGTTCCTTTTCACCTTTAACAAAATCTAGTGATTCTCTTTCAGTATGAAAAGAAGACTCAAAATCCCAACCCAGCCACTAACAAGTTAATTAACTTGGGTAGCAGCATTTTATTTCCAGCTTTTTCATTCTAGGGTTTGAATTGAAGCCATGACCTATTTATAATTATGCCCCTTAGACCCAGTCTGGCTTGTGTCTCTAATTTCCTGGCTACAGTGATTGGTTTAAGAATGGGCCCCTAATCTGAGCTGGACCAATCAGAGGCTTCTCTGGGACACTTGCCAGAGATACCAGGAAATGATGCCTTAATGCTGCAGTTAGGACCTTGGTGGTCTGTGTGTCTGGGCCTGCAGCTACTTCCTCTAAGAGACAGGGGAGCCAGGAAGTTTTTGGTGTGTAGATGGGTAAATCAAACCAGCTGTACTCTGGACTTCTCTGCTACACGAGTCTAAGAATTTCTTTTTTTCCACTTATACTAGTTTGAGTTGCGTTTCTGTCATTTACCAAGAAGAGTCTTGACATTAAAAGTAGAAAGATGTTTTATAAAAGAGGTGGAGAAAATATTAAATATAAGAGCAGAAATTAATTATAATAAAAAGATACAATAGAAAGGATCAAGAAAGCCCCCAAAATGATTCTGTAAAAAGGTTAGGAAGGTTGATAAACTCCTGGGCAAGACTGATCTAAAAAAAAAAAAAAAAAAAAGGGGGTGCCTAGTTTCGCCTTTTCTAGAATGTCCTATAATTGGGATCGTGCTACATACAGCCTCTTCAGATGGACTTCACTTAGCAACATGCATTTAAGTAAATGCTTATGCCTTTTAATGGCTTGACAGCTCATTTCTTTTTATTGCCAAATAATGGGAAGGCTTCTAGGATTATCATCATCATAGCTATGTGCCAGGCATTATTCTAAATGCTTTATACATATTAATTTAATCCTTATAACTTTATAAGGTAGGTCCTACTAATATCCCCATTTTATAGATGAATCAGCGCCATTTTACAGAATAGACCAGAGATCTTAAATGACTTGCCGAAAGTTACAAAGCTTATAAATGGTGGACCAGGATTTGAACTCAGGTAGTTTGGCTCTAGAGTACATGTCTTTAACCACTAAACTATACTGCTTCATGTAAAAGTGTCTAAAATAATTTTCAGTGCCTAATCTTATCAATTTACTCTGCCATACTCCCAAACTTGCCTACTTGAAGAGTTGTCATACTTATCTTTTGTTAATAAATTTAGTCATTTAAATTGCAGAAACTTTTGCATCTAGCATGTTATTCCATACCATTAATAATTATTAAATACTGGTAAATACAGGTGGCCTTTTTGAGCCTTTGTTGTGTGTTAAACTCTGCAAAGTAATTTTTCATATTCATTATTTTATTTCATCCTAATGACATCCCTTTGAGAGGTGCAATTATGTCTCAGGAGACTGAGGCTTTAAGAGGTTAAATAACTAGCTGAAGGTCGTGTGACTAATGTGGGCCTAGAACCCCAATGGAATTACTCCAAAGTCTGTGCTCTTCTTAGATGCTCTAACAAGATTTTGTATACTTAAGAATCGTATGTGTACGTTTAAGAGTGTTATGGCAGCCTTGCTGTAATATGATCATCTGGAAAACACAGAACTGTTTGGAGGAAGGGTTAAATCGCCTAAGGCATGTTCTCACAAAAGAACACTCTCTGACAGTTTAAAAAATGAGGTAGACATATACCTATGTATATGGAAGATCTTCAAGACAGAAGACAGCAATCTGAGAATAACACATAAAGTGCCACTTACGTAAACAAGTGGAAACCAAACTGGATGATCAAGTATGTAAAGAAAATGGTCTGCTGGTTATAGTGAAAACTCTTAGCAGTGGTTCTCTTTGGGGAGGTAAGTGGGATAGACAGTGAGTGAAGGGTACTTTTACTTTTTTAAAAAGTTTATTTATTTTGAGAGAGAGAATGCATGCATGTTCGTGAGCAGGGGTGGGGCAGAGAGAGAGAGGGAAAGAGAGAATCTCAAGCAGGCTCTGTGCTGGTGGCTCAATCCCATGAACTGTGGGATCATGACCTGAGCCAAAATCCAGAGTCAGACACTTAATCAACTGAGCTGCCCAGGTGCCCCTGGGTACTTCTTTTTAATCTATACACTTCTGTGTTGGAATTTATTCTACAGCAAGGAAGTATTCATGTAGTACTCGTCTAAATTAAAAGACTTTAATGAATCAAACACAAAATAGTTATACACAGCCTGATTACAACAGTGTAAACGTCAGAAAGTCAGAAATAAGTTTTGAGAAAAAAATAGTTGGAATTTTAACTTCATGGTTCCCCCACCTTTAGGTAAGTGCTTTAATGTATAAATTAAACTGTTAAAAAATAAGTGAACAGATCACACCAAGGAAAATCTGCATGTCTGTTTATTTCAATTAGAAAAATATTATCTATGAAAATTGTGGTCCAATCTCTTCCCCTTCACCTCTATCATTCAAACTTCAGTACTTTAATTTTACTCAAGTGAAAGCAGAGTTATACAGCTGACGTGAGAATTCAATATTTCACATCATTAAATTAATAGGCTTTAATTGAATTAGGTGTGCTTTTATTATTTATCAGGAATAGCAACCTCTCTCTCCTACATGTTACTTCCCTTTACTTTCATTTATTTGAGGAAGTACGGAATGCACGTTTTTTTTCCCACATCCAGTCACGAGTATGCGTGTGATTTATAACACCAGTAACGGGAGTTGTCATCCGATCTTCAGTTCACACTCAATTCCCCTTATTATATGGTATTTCCATAGTGACTTCCAATGTTTTAGTCAGTCATACACTTTCCAACGTCAACTGTTAAAATTAAGATGTTAATTTAAAAACATTACTGAGATTCCAGACTGAATAATGCCGGCCCTGCTTATAGCGACGCCGTTGTGAGAGGTCCTTGGACAGCCACTGCTTCAATCTCCACACGGCTTCCCTGCAGGGAAAATAAGGAAGCAACGTTTAGGTAATTTTTTACAAATTAAGAGAGCTGTGCAATACCTACTAAAAATGTATGCAACTAACAGCAATAGGGCGTTTTTAACATTAAATTTCTCAAAGAAAGGAAGGACGAGGAGGCGTTCCCTGGGAACCTACCACAGGCCAGGCTCCCGTGCCAAACACGTCCATAAGCATTAGCACATAGGATTCTCACTGCAGCTATATCAGACAGTGTTCTCTCCTCAGTCCAGAGAATGATATGCTGAAGCCTGGAGAGGTTATTCAACCTGTCCCAGGACACAGAGCTAAGTGGCAGAGGTTCAAACCCATGTCTTCTGATTCCAAGTTCAGAGCTCATTCTACTATACCCAATACCTTAATTAAGTTTGATGATACTGAGCATTCCGGTAACAGCCAATTAAAACAATAAAAAATACCACTCACAATTACAAGTGGAAGCCAGTAGGGGCTGCTTCTTTGTAGGCAGGAATACCGTGCTACTAAGAGCTTCTGATTAGGCTCGAATACCAAATTAGGAATGGTGAGAAAATATGTGAGCCACTGGTTTTGAGATTCTTTTTCTAACAGAAGATCTATGTGTGGCCTTAATCTTTAATTTTCTTAATTTTTAAGACAACTTTTAAAAATTTCTTAAGTTTCTTGGGGCATCTAGGTGGCTCAGTCTGTTAAGTGTCAGACTCTTGATTTCAGCTCAGGTCATGATCTCGAAGTTTGTGAGTCTAAGTCCTGCCTCAGGCTCTGTGCTGACAGCCCGGAGCCTGCTTGGGATTCTCTATCTCCTCTCTCTCTCTGCCCCTCCCCAGCTTGTGCTCCCTCTCTCTCTCTCAAAAATTAATAAATTAAAAAAAAATTCTTAAGTTTCTTAATTTTTTTCCTTGTACATATAATATTGGGTATTTCCTTTTAGTCTTTAAGATCCTGGAAACCAGAGGGGTGCCTGGATGGCTCAGTTGGTTGGGCATCTCACTTTGGCTCAAGTCATGATGTCACTACTCGTGAGTTTAAGCCCTGCGTTGGGCTCTATGCTGACAGCTCAGAGCCTGGAGCCTGCTTCGGATTCTGGGTCTCCCTCTCTCTCTACCCCTCCCCGGCTTGTGCTCTGTCTCTCTCTCTCTCTCTAAGGTAAATAAATAAATAAATAAAAAGATCCTGGAAAACAGATTATTTCTTTTTTTTCTTTTAAAAATTTCCTGCAAAAGTGCTTAGTTTGTTATATTCAGAAAACAATGTAGGCATTTAAAATTGTGTACATTAGCCATTTTAAAGTGTACTTACTTTGGGCAAAGCAGCAACCTGGTAAGCAGCTCTTGCAGGAAAACTGCTCTTAAAATCTAAATTTAAAAGAATTTCATTTTAGTTTTCGGACACTGTATTGTGACGGCACAATCAAGAATCTGGTAAGTGCTTCATAGATCTATTAGTGCTTAGATACAAGCAACACTGAAAAAAAAGAAGCTAACATTCATATTAGTTTGACAAAATATTTTGCCATAGGATTCCTATGACAGTGAATACTTTTAAAAATGTCTTCGCTTTCTGGGAAAAAGGAAAATATTCACATGGTTTGAGACTTTGATCTTGTTTGATATGAATAGGGTTTTATTTTTAAAGTGATACTTATGTGATATGAACTCATTTAAGCATTCAAACAACCCTATAAAGTTTTATCCCCATTTTGCATATGAAGAAACCAAGGCATAAAACCATTAACTAATTAACCAGCTAAGGATTCTGAGAGCCAGAACAGAGATGGTGGCGAGGTCATACCACAGCACTAAAAAATACAATTTATGTGTTATTATTAGGAGGGCTTAAAAGCCTGAGAAGAGTGTATCAATATTAAGCTTTCGGAAAATGAATTTGTAAGGCTGTAGTATATTATTCTAGGGAATCCCATAGAAGTATCTTGGATCTTTTTCATGGGGGCACACTGTATGTTTCCAATCAGACAATTCTTTTAGGACAGGATCTATGGCCATTTCTTTAGCATCTCCTATCACTCTTAATTCATAATGGACAATCATTAAGGTTAATACACTCATTTCTCTTAAAACGGAATACAGTAATGAAGCCAAATTACTTACACTGTTTGTAGACTTCATTGACAGTGTTGAAGTCATTTATGTCAGCCAGCAAAACAGTTGTTTTTACCACTAAAAGATACATACATCGTTGTTAGGTTTAGCTATTTGGTCTCACTCAAAATATTACTTAGAAAAACATACGGTTCTGCGACTGAATTGATTAAAATGGGCCTGAAATTAAAACAACTTTCAAAAGCAACCAAGATATGGCATGGCATATTACTGGATGCTCCATATTCTTCAAAAAGAGTTATCAAACAGAAATGTGAAGGAATCAAACAGGTATCAAACAAATGTGAAGGAATATCGAGTTGCTCACCGTTAGTGAAGTCACAGCCTGCAGCTTTCAGAATTTCACCCATGTTTGTAAGAGCCTATGAAGCAAGGCAAGAAAGACCTAAGGCACTGGATGGATGTTACATTAAAGCTTTATTTCAACTCAATTAATCAACTTTTATTAATATCTACTTAAATAGCTTATATTGCAGAAAAATCCTCCCGTTCTAGGAAATTCTACTCCTTCTAGGCCACGTCTATACAAGGGAATTGCTTCTTGGCTTTCCTGTAATGGAATGAATCTTTCTGACATATAGTGAGACCTTGTCTCCTTTTGTGAGTATAAAGATTGGACTGAAGTCTCTTCTTCAGTGCTAGAGGGTGCAAAGTTCTCAGCCAGTGTCCACTATGCTGAGAGGATAGCTTCTGGAGTTCTGAACTCTGTATTGCTTTGAGGGTAAATAAGAGCTAGTGAGCATTAAAACATGTTTCCTTTTAAAGCAATAATTGATTTTAAAGAGTTCTATCTTTTTCTCAAAAAACAGTATCAGTAAATTATGCATATGCTTGACACTCTGGCCTTTGGAAAAACATCAGTTTTTCACTCATTCTTTAATGTACAATTTTTTCAATTCATTATTCCTCTTTATTTTACTGGGCACATTATAATATTTGATATTTTTATTTATTTTTTTCTTCTTTTTTTTGAATTGAGAGAGAGTATACACATGCATGTGGGGGAGGGGCAGAGGGAGGAGGAAGAGAGAGAGAGAGAGATAGAAAGAGTAATTTTAACCAGGCTCCACACTCAGTGTGGAGTCCGACGCAGGGCTCAATCTCACGATTGTAAGATCATGACCTGAGCTGAAACCAAGAGTCAGGTGCTTAACCGACTGAGACACCCGGGCACCCTGATATTTTTATTAAAAAAAAAAAAAATTCTTCTAAATAGGTAATACATAGATATGGCAAAAAAATTCAACAGCTATAAAAAAGCCATATACAGTGAAAAGATATCTCCTACCCTTACTTCCTTCTTCCCCAGCTTCTTGAATATCCTTGAAGAGACAGTCAATGCTTACACCAGCATAAATGCACACCACTTGCACCCCCACACACCCTCACACACACACACACAGATGGTAGCATATTGTGCAAAGCTGTTTTGCATCTCTGTTTTATTCTATCACCTAACAATTTATGTTGGGAGATTTTTCCACATTAATTTAGTTGTATGGAACTAGCATGATTTATTTCATTAGTTCCTTACGGATGGACATTTAGACTGTTTTCTATCTTTGGATATTATAAATGACTCAGTGAATGCATAAAATTATAATTTAATTCTATTTATTGGATCAGAATTATACTCCTCATTCTTATTTAAAAAAAATTTTTTTTAAACGTTTATTTATTTTTGAGACAGAGAGAGACAGAGCATGAACAGGGGAGGGGCAGAGAGAGAGGGAGACACAGAATCTGAAACAGGCTCCAGGCTCTGAGCTGTCAGCACAGAGCCCGACACGGGGCTTGAACTCACGGCCAGTGAGATCATGACCTGAGCCGAAGTCAGACGCTTAACTGACCAACCCACCCAGGCGCCCCTGCTCATTCTTATTTTAAAAGACACATATTGCACTTAATCTTTTTTTTTTAATTTATTTTTTTTAACGTTTATTTATTTTTGAGACAGAGAGAGACAGAGCATGAATGGGGAGGGTCAGAGAGAGGGAGACACAGAATCTGAAACAGGCTCCAGGCTCTGAGCTGTCAGCACAGAGCCCGACGCGGGGCTCGAACTCACGGACCGCGAGATCATGATCTGAGCCGAAGTCGGCCGCTTAACTGACTGAGCCACCCAGGCGCCCCTGCACATAATCTTTGATAGTTCTCTCTTACTAACAAATGTTGACTGTTACTTCTGTGGGTTTTTTTTTTTTTTTTTTTTTTTGCAGCTAAGTGGCCCTGATAAGAAATTTCCCAATCCGTGTGGAAGTGGCAAGATGCTATCTGATTTCAATAATTTAATTGAGATTGAAGTAATTTTATTGAGAGAGCTGACATATAATATTGCATCAGTTTTAGGTATGTAATATGATGATTTGATATATGTATATACTATAAAATAATTACTGCAGTTTAGTCACTATCCAAACATTCAGGTTTGAAGTCACCCTTGGAAGGTAGACTTTTTTGTTGTTGTTAAATGATTCCTCAAAGTTTGGACTTTCTGCTGATATAAAACTGTCTTAAATCAATCAGTAAGTAACTTTAAAAGCATTTATCTGATGACCTCTATAAAAAATCAGCCAAATGGATTCTTAATACTTTCAGTATTAAAAAGCAATAAAGAAGGGAACTTCAAGTGTGAAAAATGACTTACTTGTTTGGCTTCCTCTGCCACCCCTCCTGGCACGAGCTGTCCACTTGCAGGGTCCATGCCTATCTGTCCTGAAATGTAAATGGTCCTGTCGACTAACACAGCCTGACTGCAATAAACGGAAATACAGTATGTATATAAAATATAAAACACAAAATTCAATGCTAAAAGATTTCTTTGCTAGGACACAAAAAGCACAAAATGTAAAATAAAAGAATAATAGGACTTCATTAAAATGAAAACCTTTTGCTTTTTGAAAGAGATCTTTAAGAAAATGGAAACACAAGTCACAGATTGGGAGAAACTATTTGCAAAACATATATCTAACAAAGAACTTGTCCCCAGAATATATAAAGAACTCGTATAGCTCAGTAACATAAACAACCCAATAAAATATGGGCAAGTGATTTGAGCAGATATTTCATAAAAGAAGACATATGAAGAGTTAGGGAGTACACAAAAGATGCTCAACATTATTACTGATTAGAAAAATGTAAAGCAAAACCTCACTAGATACCATTACACCCAATAAGATGTCACTGATAACAGTAAGGATTGGTGAGGATGTGACATGACCAGAATCCTGTAATATGTACCCCATTGGCGGGACTGCAAAAATAGTCCAGATGCTTTGGAAAATAGTTTGGCAAGTTTCTTAGAAACTTAAACATATACTTAATATACAACCCAGCAATTTCTTTCTTAGGCAGCTACCGAAAAGAAAGGAAAATATATGTCCAAAGACTTCACATGACTGTTCAGAACAGCATTATTTATGATAGCAAAAAAGAAAAACAAAAAATAAACATCCACTGATAGATCCAACTAAAGACTACATATTATTTGATTCCACTTATATGAAATTCTAGAAGAGAAAGTATAACGGCAGAAAGTAGATTAGTGACTTCCTGGGGACAGTGGGGACTGACCACAAATGGGTATGAGGGAATTTTTGGGGGGTGATGGAAATGTGCTAAAACTTGACTGTGGTAGCAAATGCATGGCTCTAAGAATTTACCAAAACCCATGGAACTCTAAACTTAAAATGGGTGAACTTTAATGTAACTTACACCTCAACAGAACTGCAAGACAGTAACAACAAAAATGCAATGCCAAGAGCACTGCTAGAAAAGAAGTAGTTATTTTCGGACAAGACTCATTACTGCTTCTTGAAGTGTCAATTAAGGATCCACCTATGATGGGAACACTTTATTTCTATAAAGTGCTTGTTTTTGGAAAAGGCTTGTTTTGTAATGAGGATACTAAATTTCAGAATTAGGGTACGATCACAAGAAACAGAATAAGCCATGCTGAGACCTGAAAAAGAGTCAAACAAATCAACTTAAAAAAATGTATTAGTTTTTGGATAAAGAAAACACCTCTGTTGTTTCTCTTTTTAATTGTGGTAAAAAATATATATACACATATATAAGGTAAAATTTATCATTTTAACCATTTTTAGGTACACAATTCAGTGGCATTGAGTACCACCATTTTTAAAATCCTGATAAAGAAAACTTAGTATCAATTTAAATTTAGAAGTAAAATTTGTTTTATCATTTCCATGTTTATTTAGAAAGAGCATCTTCTCATTTCCAATGTTACATTTCTAATATTACATTCTCATTTCTAATCTTCGTTTCCCCTGATTTTCCCTGACCATAACTTTTCTCTTTATGATTTAAAATATAGTATGTATGTATATACTTATCTATCTATCTATCTATCTATCTATCTATCTATCTATTTATTTATGTAAGCTCTACACCAAATGTGGTATTGAATTCATAATCCTGAGATCAAGAGTCGCATGGTCTACTGACTGAGCCAGCCTGCACCCCTATAATTCTTTTCTTAATAATTTTTTGAATAAGAGAACATTCACATGGATCAAAAATCTAGAAATACAAAGAATCTCAGTGAAAAATCTCCTCCTTTCTCTCCTTATCCTCCTCCTGCCCAGTTTCCAGTCCCTACAGATAACGAATGCTCTCCTTTACATATTCTTCCAAAGTTTCTTCACGCATATATGAGTAAAAATGAAATATATCTTCTCCCTGTTTATATAACATATGGTATACTAAATGCTCTTCTACATTTTGCTTTTTTCACTCAATGGTATATCGCAATCTTTCTATAACCATATGCAGAATGCATCCTTATTCTTTTAACAGCTGCATAGTATTTTATTGTTTGGACATACTTTACTAGTTACCATCAATTCCAATATATTTTAAAAATGTATTTATTTATTTATTTAGAGACACAGAGAAAGATCGCAAGCAGGGATGGGACAGAGAGACAGAAGGAGAGAGAGAGAATCCCAAGCAGGTTCCGCACTGGTAGTATGGAGCATGATGAGGGGCTCGATCTAACGAACGGTGACATCATGACCTGAGCTGAAATCAAGAGTCCAACACTCAATCGACTGAACCACCTGGGCACCCCTTGATTCCAATATTTTGCTACTGTAAACAAAACTACACTGAAAACCGTCTCTCTCTCTCTCTCTCTCTCTCTCTCTCTCTCTCTCTCTCTCACACACACACACACACACACACACACACACACACTTTCCCTGGGCAAGTACTAAGCCTTTCTTTCATCTGAACCTCAGAGGAGCCATTCTTATACCATGAGCAGGATCTTGTCTTATAGTATAACTAGTTCTGTTTTTATCCTATTTCTGGGGGTATGCCAGACTGACTGTAAACCCCTTGAAGGCAGGAGCTGTGTCTTACTGTCTCCAGCTGTGCAGGGCCTAGGTGATTCCTTGCACTAGTGGGCACACAATAACTTCTTGTTCATGTTTTGCTCTCTAACCACTTACTAGCTTAAATGACTTTGGCTGTCAGTAAAGTATCTTTTTAGCAGGACCCACTGGCTTATTGTGTGGGCTTAAAGAGCAAAAGAGGGTAGATTTAAACTTGGTTAATAGGATTTAGAAAGTCTAGAAATTCTCAACTATCTGGGCCATAATAGATAGCTATTCACCCTGGCCCAGAAACAGGTAACTATGGAGTTTGTTAATGTGTAAGCTTTCTTCAGGTTGAAAAGTATCAACTAACAAGGTTTCTATTAACTGTCCTGTGTAGAATTAGGCTACCTTAGGCCCTTTGCAAAGTAATTTTAACTTTCCCTATATTTGAAATATAGTTTAAGCCCATTTGCATTACCATTGGTCAAAAAATTTATTGGGGCACCTGGGTGGCTCAGTCAGTTGGGCGTCCGACTTGGGCTCATGTCATGATCTCACAGTTTGTGAGTTCGAGCCCTGCGTCGAGCTCTGTATGGTAAGAGCTCAGAGCCTGGAGCCTGCTTCAGATTCTGTATTTCCCTCTCTCTCTGTCCCTCCCCACCACTTGTGCTCTGTGTGTGTCTCTCTCAAAAATAAACATAAAGCAAACAAAAAGTAAAAATTTATGATAGTAAAAAGGAATTCATTTATTCTCAGAAAACTAACAGACCTCTAAGACTATTTGAGCTATGTGAATTATCGCTTATAGATTAGTGAAGAGATGTTCACAAAGATAATTAGCTAGTTAGCTCTTCCTGAGAATAAGAAACCTACTATCCACAGACAAGTCATTAGGTTTCCAGAACATTTAAGTGGATTGTTCTACTGCCAACTCAAAGGATAATAACACTTTCAAGAGAATCTTAGTAAGAATTCTCATTGTAATTGTAATGTATTGTAATCTATGCCACATGGACTATCGCTTCCAAATGTCATGACTATTTGGATAGTGCGCTAACAAAATAGAAAGCAATGCAATGTGATGTTGAAATCTCTCAAGGTTCTGTCCTGGGGTACTCCTGAAATGTGCTCAGCTGATTAGTGAACTGGTGACAACACCCCATCCATCACAATGCCAAGGATTGAAAGTTCAACACATTTGAATTCTTCCTAGAGAAGACCTGGAATTTTCAACAACTGTGCTCATAAAAACTCTATGCACACAAATTTGTTTTCAAATGGTTCTTAAAACATGTCTAATTAACTTTATCAGGATGTAACTAGTTACTTGGGAGTGTGGTTTTCTTCAAGATAAAATATTGAAAATTAGCACCATTTTTAGTGGCCTTGTATGATCTCTGGATACAAAAGAGCATTAAGGGCACTATGTCCTGGGAAGTCTCCACACAGTGAGCTGGTTGATGTTTTTTCTCTCATCATACTGGTATATTAAATTTCCCTTCTTTTTTCTTGCAGCTCTATAAAGTCAACCAGCATATTACTGCCCTGCTTGCTTTCTTAAACAACGTACACACTTGAGGAAGGTGTATGCTCCAGGCTCTATAATCACTTTGTCTGATTAAGTGTTGATTTTGTTCTGAAGTAAAACCACTGGGTGATTGAGGAAGAACGATCCAGAGCAGAGGAGGAAAAAGATTGCTGAATTTTACTTTTATTGTAATACCCCCATAACTATCTTTAATGTCTTCTCCAAATAATTTTTCCTCTTAAAAGAAATCTGACCAGGGGCGCCTGGGTGGCTCAGTCAGTTAAGCGTCTGACTCTTGATTTTAGCTCAGGTCATGATCTCATGGTTTGTGTGTTCAAGCCCCACGTTGGGCTCTGCGCTGACAATCTGGAGCCTGCTTGGGACTCTCTCTACCCCCCTACTCTCTGCCCCTCCCCCACTAGCGTGTGTTCTCTTTCTCTCTCAAAATACATAGAAACATTAAAAAAAAAAGAAATCTGATCATGTCATTTTCTCTACAAAAACATTCGAATGCTCCTCAACGCATACAAAATAAAGTTTATACTCTTCAGTTTAGCACTGAAAATGATCATAGTCCAGACCTTGCTAAAAGCTAATTTTTAGCAAGAAGCAAAACAAAAATTTAGATTCAAAGTCCAACTCTGAACCTGTGTTTCCCAAAGTGTAGGTCATATACAAACACTGAATCACAGTAAGGAAATGATTCCCTTTTCAATTTTCTTTCAGTAATTCCATAGCAGGAGATAGCAAACTAAATGATGAAGATTGAGCTCTAGAGTTTGACTAAGTTCAAATTCTGTCATATCCCATCCTAGTGGTCAACCTTGGGCATATTATTTAACCACAAGTAGATCAATTTCTTCACCTGAAAAACGAATACTGTAATAATAACTGTGCACCTAAGCACCTAGAAGAGTGCTTTGTGCTGAGTGAACATCATTAAATGTTAGCGATTATGACATCAATCCTCTAGTTATATGAAAGAAAAAATACCATTTTTAGGGGGAAAAATCTTACCACTTTTTTTTCTCTTTTTTTAAACTAGGCTTCATGCCCAGTGTAGAGCCCAATGTGGGGCTTGATCTCATGATCCTGAGATCAAGACCTGAGCTGAGACCAAGACTCAGATGCTTGGGGCACCTGGGTGACTCAGTTGATTGAGCACTGGATGCTTGTTTTTGGCTCAGGTCATGATCTCAAGGTCAAAGGATCAAGCCCCGTGTCAGGCTGAGTGTGGAGCCTGCTTAAAGATTCTCTCCCCCTCTGCCCTCTCTACATTGCCCCCATCCAGCTTGAGCTCTCCCTCTCTAAAAAAAAAAAAAAAAAAAAAAAAAAAAAAAAGCCCAACACTTAATCTACTGAGCTACCCAGGTGCCCTGAAATTTATCACTTTTTTTTTTTAAGTTTATTTATTTTTGAGAGAGAGAAAGAGAGAGAGACCATGAGCAGGGGAAGGGCAGATAGAGAAGGAGACAGAGAACCAAAGTGGGCTCTGAGCTGTCAGCCCAGAGCCCAACACAGTGCTTGAACCCACAGACCGCGAGATCATGACCTGACCTGAAGTCTGCCACTTAACCAACTGAGCCACCCAGGCGCCCCTGAAATTTATCACTTTTAACAGAGAGAGCAGTCTTAGGTTCTGAGCCAACTGTGGCAGCTTCCCAGAATTACGCTTTTTACTTATTTGAGCTTATTTTTTTTTTACTGTTACCTTCCTCAGGTTGTTTTCTATTTAGAGTACTGTTGTAAAGTTTCCTTTTTAAAGGTGTTAAAGTGCGCCCTCTTAAATAAAAGTGTTAAGTAAATTATGATATAGGTGGTACACAGATTTGGCAAATGGAAAAGAAAAAGAGTAAAAGTCGTAGTTGGATTACTAAAACTTCCTCCAAAAAATACGCCATGTATTCTTCCACCACTATGCCTCAAGTCATTCCCTCGTTCTGGAATGAACTTCGCCCAATGACTTTCTGCTGAAGTTCTTAATAAAGTAATTTAAAAATCACTTTACAACAGTACTACATAAATGGCAAACCTACCCTTCAAAACCCAGCTCAAGGACCACCTGTCGCAGGAGTCCTCTTAAATCTTTCTCTTCCTCTGTCCCCAGTTACCAGCAATTTCTTTCTTCTCCTTTTTTTTTTTTGCCATCCCTGCCCCCATGACTCCTTATTCCCACTGCACTTATTTCTAACCCTGCTATCGTAATTATTGTTCTGCCGCCTAGGAGTGCTATTTCTCACGGCAGTGTGGTTTAGAGGACGGAGCTAGGGCTTGTTCAAATCCAGTTCTGCCACTTATGGACTGTCTGACCTCGGACACAGGTTGTTTTTTTTTTTTTTTATAAAATGAGGATGGGACTCAGAGAAGAAGGTGGTTGTCACAGTGGCCGCCATGCAGCATGCACTGAATGAAAATGTTTCCTTTTCTCTCCTTTACGTGTGTGAATGTCTTTCACACTGGATTGATTCTTATACATTTTTTGCATTCTCTGCTGTGCTTGACATAGGGTAGGTACTCAACACATGTATTATATCATAGTCCAAGTGGTTCAGTTGTAGAAGTTTTCCATCTGTGATTCTTTTAACCGTGATCAGATACTACATTTTTAAAAGGAAAAATGGGGAAAGGGTTACATGGTATACTTTATGAAGTATTTAAAGTAACAAAAATTATATTAGAGACAAAAAGTCTCCAAGAATGCATAGGATGAGATTTAATAGTTGTAAAGCTGAGACATTTTAAGAAAATACAGTTTTTTAAAAAAAGTAATTTAGAAACTTCTGGGTGGCTCAGTTGATTAAGCATCAGACTCGTGATTTCGGCTCAGGTCATAACCTTGAGGTTTGTGGGAATGAGCCCCACGCCGGGCTCTGTGCTATCAGCCTGGGATTCTCTCTTCTCTCTCTTTCTCTCAAAATAAATAAATAAACTTAAAAAAAAAAAGCAATTAAATTTTTTATATTAACAGCACTTCTGACAAGTGGGAGTACATGTACACAGTGTAGACTTTCTGGCCAGTATATACACATTTAGCTAGAGCATGTCAGGGCAATTTTAGCACATGATTTTCGTTGTGCTGTTTTTATTAGTGGGAAATAAGCATGGGCAACTAATTTATACACATCCCACTGCACTTCTCTTTGGGTTGTAAATATCAGTGTCTTAGGTAGATGAGCAGCGATTTTCTAAGCGTCTCTGTCAAAAAAAATTCAGCTCTCCAGAGAGACACTCACATCTGTTCATGGGATTTATTCCTTTGAATTGAGAGGGTTAGACCAAACATTATACGAAGTGAAAGAAGTCAGTCACAAAGGACCACATATCGTAGGATTCCATTTACAGAAGTCCAAAACAGGCAAATCCACAGAAACTGAAAGTAAATTAGTGGTTGCCAGGGGTTAGCAGGAAAGAATGGGGAGTCACTGCTAATGGGTATGCGGTTTCTTTTGGAGGTGATTAACATATTCTGAAATCATGTAGTAGTGAGTATTTTGTGAGTATAATAAAAACAATAACGACAACAACAACACTGACTTGTACACTTTAAGGGGGTGAATTTTATGGGCATGTGAAGTATATCTGGATAAAATGGTTACAAACAAAAAAAAGTCCAAAAATTAAAAAAACTGACTACTTGGCAGGCAGAACTCTGTGGCCTCCAGGTCCGGGCAGAGTCCCAGGGAACACAAGCTCCTGTTGCCAGTGGGGCTCCCACTGGAAAGGGTATGTTAACCCCTTTCCCGGGTTCAGTTTCCCGGGTTCAGCGTGTTCGAGGAGGCTGGACCCGATGAAGGTCGAAGCCCGCTCCAGGTCTGACCCAGAGTTATTCCAACCTCGGATCCCCGACTCCACAAGCCCAGAGTCCATCCGCGCACCCGCCCGCGTCGTTACCTGTACGGACCGATGGCCCCTGGAGCTTTCGCAGTGCTGATCACCTTTCTGATTAAAGATGCCATAGCTAACCCTTTTACTTGCTGCCCCTTCAAGAGAGAAAGGCTGCACACCGCCCCGGCTTGCGTCTCACGGGACTGACCAACCCAGGGCAGAATCCCCGAGGTAACTTGTTTCCCGGGCGGGGGGAGGGGGTTCGCTCCGCATTCTGGGAGTTGTAGTCTGTGCGAGGCTCCCGGCCACGTGGAGGCCACGGCCGCGCTGGCGCATGCGCCCTGCAGATCGCTTGCCGCACACGTCTCCACGGAGGGGAGTGTTGCAGAGCCTTGTCGTTCTGACCCGCGGAGCCCTGCCTGAGAGCCTTTGGCAGGTAGGTCGTGACGGGCTGGTGTCCCCCAGGGTCCGCGAGTTTGGGGGGAGTGTGCGTGGCGGTCCCCCGCCCGGCGCCCGCGCACCGTGCCGGCTTTCCTCCCGGTTTTCTTCCGCTCAGACCCCGCTGACCTCCTCTTCGTCCCTTGCAGCCTGCGCCTGGGCCCCGCGCCTCCTACGGCCCCTGTGCTCGAGCCCCCTGCGTCGGTCATTTCCTCGCATTGTCCCGCCCGACGGACGCCGTTCTGGGAATGGGCTTGCACCCCTATCCTGCTGACCACTCTAAGGAATGAGTTGGGTCGTTCAGGGGACCACGCTGAGATCTGGGCGTCGTCGTCCACCTAACGCCCCTCCCATGTTCCCTTTCACGGGTGCCTCTTCTAGCTTTACAGGTCTCCACGCATCCCCCTCACATCTGAAGTGAGAGCCCTGGTGACTGGGATCTGCTTTCAAAAAGGAAGATAGGCTGGTCTCTTGGCAGATAGTCATGCTGTGTCAGAAGGCGTGGTACTTGGCCAAATATTTCTTATTCTGTTCATAAATGTATTATAGGCACACTTCACTCCATTTATGCATGCACGTGTACACTGAGCAAATTTATGTTGAGCCCCACTTTGTGCAAGGCACTCTGCTAGGTGTGATCTGGAATATACTAATAATGGTCTCTTCCATCAATAGACTTTTTTTTTTTCTTTTAAATTGGGTTTGTGGTGTTAATACCATTCATGGCTCCCCTAGAGATGCCCTGGTGATGAATCTCTGCTGTAGGTCAGGATCGCGATAGCATTTTGATATCATCAATCCACCTATAATAAATGAAGATTTATTTTACCGAAGAATCAAATTTTGAGTTACATGAATATTTATTTACTAAATGTTTTTTTATTTTTGCATGGAAGTTCCCTTTCCCTATACCAAATTTATTATTTTCTTTCCAGAAATGTCTAATGCAAAAGAAAGAAAACATGCTAAGAAAATGAGAAATCAGCCCACCAACGTGACTTTATCCTCTGGATTCATGGCGGATAGAGGCACAAAGCACTATAATGGAGGTGGGAAATCTTTCCAAGCTCAAAAACAAGGTAAGATACACACGGTACTCCCTCCACTCTGTTTGGATCAAAATGCTTATGTTAGCTCTTTTTGATAGTTATTATTTAAATGGTTAAATGACCTGCACTTTTTAAAAACAGATCAGTTGACCTTCATTATTCGCACATTTTGTTTTGCCCATTCACCTAGTTGTTAAATTTATTTGTAACCCCCAAATTAATACTCATGGTACTTTGGTGGTTATTCGTGGATTTGCGAGGAGAGGGAAAAAATTTGAGTCACCCCATGTGGGCATTCTCAGCTGAGGTTCCCAGCTGCCTTGGTTCAGCTTTCTTACAGAGATGGCCAGAGGGTGGAGACTCTGATGGGCCAGTGCGGCATAATTCGGGAAGCCCCTGCTCTAGCTGGGGATTGAGTTCTAGTTGTGGGTGGCCTCAGACAGATCACTTAACACTTCTGAGCCTCTTTTTTCTAGTTGTAAAATAAGGGAAACAGAATCTACTAGGATGAGTTGTTTTTATGATTTGAGATCGCAATCCATGTGATGTGTATGTATATATATATATATGTATGTATGTGTGTATACATGTGTATATATGTATGTATATGTGTATGTATACTTGTGTACGTATATACATATATATATTTCTTGGAACAGTGGTTCAGTATTTGCTAATTCAGCGTTCATTGTGACTTTATAGAGCATAACTATTGGGAATGACAAGAATTGGCTGTATGTATCTTAGAACAGATATATTTCTACCTTAACAGTTATTATTAAATTACACTTCTTTATTTCTTAAAAGAAATAGTGTGTTTTATATACATTTAGCTTGTGTGCTGATTTTAGAACCTTATAAAGTGATATCAAGGTGTTAGTTGTTCATTGGGTAGCAATAGAAAATGCCAGTTTGGGAAGATAGCAAGCAGGTGAGTAAGAACTTTTGGGGGACACTTTAAAGAATAGTGTGCATTGGGTCTGGTGAAGTAAGTTTTAGACTCTTCTATTTGTAAGATTTAGATTTCAGATTCAACAGTTGATGCCCATCATGCCACATAAGCCTTAATGGGTCTTACCTCATTTAAATCTCCAAGTGACAAACCTTGTAATATGTTTCATGGTTTATAGGGGCTTAATAATTAACAGTATAATGGGAATAAGAGGAACACTGTAAAATTCTCTGCTAGTCTCTCCCTCCCTTTGCAGACCGTGATTTGATGTCTTAAAGTGTGTGGTTTCAATGCACAGACATTTGTATAGACTTTGCTTTTATTTCTTTTCTTTAATTTAACACAGGCTCCCAACTTGAGTGTGGCAGAGAATTACGATAAAAGCCTGAATATACAAAATCATGTAAATTGTAATATTGAAGGGAGCTTAGATTTAAAATTTATGTTGTACTCATAATTTATTGGAGAAAAGTTTGGAGGAAAGTTCCCTCATAATTTATATGCAAGGTTTATTTGTCATGCTGACAAGATGAGCCAGTATGCTGCCTGCTAGCCTTATCACCTTGGTCAAATTAATCCACCTCCCTATTGTAGGTAGATTTCCTCCTCTTTAAGGAAAGATAGTAATAGCCACCTTACTGGGTAGTTGTAGGATTAAAAACCTAATTAGCATTGCCACCCAGCAAATGATGTTCTCCACTGTAATCTGTATTCCTGGTAAGGCTGACATATTTCTTTTTGTTTTCTTTTTGAAAACAAACTAGAGCTTCTTCCTGGAACTTCACGACCGCGGCATACCAAAATGATCCACCATTCCCCAGTTGATCCTGATGTGAATGAACAGTCTTCCTCCAAAATAATGTTTAAAAAAAAGGGAGGATGGAAAGCAGGTCCTGAGGGCACCTCTCAGGAGATTCCCAAGTATATAACTGGTAGGTGTTTGTGAAGAAGTGAAGTTTGATTATACGATGAGCCCTTTGCTTCAGTGCTCTCCACCTTGGCCCTGCCTCCCCGTCTCTCTCCTCTCCTCCTTCCACTGGGGGTTCTTCTCGTCTCTAGTCTGGACTGTGGCTGTAGTTTCCTTGGGCCTGATTGCTCTCCATTCTTCAGTTTCTCTTTTTTTCCTCTTCTGCTTGTTCTTGTAAGTCCTTATCTGTGAACTGTTCTACTTTGTCCTAAAACCTTTTCCCTCACCCCATTCCTTTTTAAAATATAAAATGGCGTCTACATGGCATTCTCCAAGGATGAAACCGAATTTAACACACTCCAAGGGCAACCAAGACCTTTATTATTTTTTTTTTTATTAAAAAAAATTTTTTTTAACGTTTATTTATTTTTGAGACAGAGAGAGACAGAGCATGAATGGGGGAGGGTCAGAGAGAGAGGGAGACACAGAATCTGAAACAGGCTCCAGACTCTGAGCCATCAGCACAGAGCCCGACGTGGGGCAGGAACTCACAGAATGTGAGATCACGACCTGAGCCGAAGTCAGATGCTCAACCGACTGAGCCACCCAGGCGCCCCAACCAAGACCTTTAAATACCTGTCTCCAGGCCCCTTCACATCTCTTCTCCTGTTACTCCCTCCCCCCATCACCTGCACCCCTGGTATGCATAACTCTGTATTCATTAGGTATGCCTTCTGGTCTCTGTGCCTGGTGGGAAAAATGCACTTAAATGTCCCCAGCACTCTGTTTACTTCAAAAAAAGGTCTGCTTTTCAATAAGGAAAACTAGTAAAGTTATGATTATATATTTGGAAAAAGCAAAAAATATTAAAGAAAACAAACTTTTGAAGTCACAACCTTTGTGACTTCAATTTTACTTTTTCTTTGTTTTCTTATGTGATTATTGTACTTGAAATTGGTTGTGGTTGGGGTGCCTGGGTGGCTCAGTTGGTTAAGCATCTGATTCTTGATTTTGGCTCAGGTCATGATCCCATGGTTTGTGAGATCAAGGTCCCACATTGTGCTCTGTGATGACAGTGCACAGCCTGCTTGGGGTTCTCTCTCTCTCTCTCTCTCTCTCTCTCTCTGCCCCTTCCCTGCTTACATGCTCTCTCTCTTTCTCAAAATAAATAAATAACTTTATATAAAAAAAAAAATGGTTGTGATTTATATTGCATGTAGCCCTCTGTTTTAAGGAATTGTTTGTAAACATGCTTTTAAACTATTTTTATGGTTAAAAAAGTAACACCGAATCCTTATAGAGAACTTGAAAAAAAGTAGAAACAGAATGGCTTTATATATAATACAGATATAGCCACCATCTGTATTAATCTAATTAAGGGCTTGGGTGGTGGGTGAATTTTAAGTTCATATACTTCAAATCTGTCTTCCTTCTGAGATTGACCAGAAGTATTGATTCTAGACTTGTCTTTAATTATCATGCTATTTTTGTCTACAGCTTCTACTTTTGCTCAAGCCCGAGCTGCTGAAATCAGTGCTATGTTGAAAGCAGTGACCCAGAAATCTTCTAATTCACTGGTTTTCCAGACGCTGCCCCGGCACATGAGACGGAGAGCCATGAGCCACAATGTCAAACGCCTTCCCAGGCGGTTGCAGGAAATCGCCCAGAAAGAGGTATATGTTTCACTTAGTGTAAGTGTTCAAGTTAGTAGTTCCTAAAAGAAATTGAGAAATGTTAACCTAATAGAATTAAAGTGAAAACCAAAAGCAATGTACTCTTCTGCATTATTTTTGGATTTAATCATTATCCCCCCACCTTCCTCCTTGCTATCTAATTAGCAAGTAGTTGGATATTACATATAGCATTTGGAAACCCTTTCTTTTTTCTTTCTTTCTTTCTTTCTTTCTTTCTTTCTCTCTTTCTCTCTTTCTCTCTTTCTCTCTTTCTTTCTTTCATTTCTTTGTTTCTTCCTTCCTTCTTTTCTTCCTTCCTTCAATTTTTTTTTTCATTAATTTCAGGTCCCCCTTTTTTTTTAATGGTGTTAAATAGTTGATGTTCAGCTGTCAGATTAAAAATCAAATCCTGACCTTCTTACCACATAAGCAATTTTAGCTCTATGTTTTGGGGGTGTGGCCAGCTTACAGTTGGAAAATCAAGAGAAAAAGCAGCAACAATGCCTAGTACTTGCCTTTTGACTTTTTCAACATTGAAAACTTGAAACTTGGATTTAATTTTTCCTCAAGTCTAGTTGTTTTTGGCTTTATCAAAATTCTTCGCTTGGACATTTTCAGGTTGTCTCAGCTACCCATGTCTTTACTAGTTGATTCAAAAGTTCCTCATGGAGTGCCTTCTGTGTGCGGTACTATACTGGTGTTGAGGTGAGAGGAGTTCAGCAAACTAACGGAGAAGAGTTTTGGTTTTTTTTTCCCCCCATAAAAGTTTAGCTCAGCTATGGAGGAGAGTAAGAGTGAAAACTGAACAGGAACTTTGTGCTTTCTAGATTTAGATTGTAAGGTTTGTTTCCCATGGCATTTGTCTATCAGTACCTAACTGACATTGAAATGTATAGGTTTTCCTCACCTCACATTTTTCATCCTGTTTTGGGTTTAGTTCCAATCCCAGAGGTTTACAAAACAATAAAACCAATAACAAAAGAGCTGGCATCTTCTTCTCTTGCTCTCTAACATGAATAGCCACAATAAGCTTGCGTTACTGTGTGGAGCATTTTATAAAGACTCTAATCCTCATAGTCCACAAAGCTTGCCGGTTAGTAAGTGATAGAACTGTGCTTCCTCTCTGAGTTTGCCCGTTTCTGAAACCTTCACTCTTGCCTTCTGTCTGCTCTTTCACTGGAGAAATTGCCAAGTCAAAAAATTAAGCACACTGATGGAGTCTGAAAGGTACTCCCACCTAATCTAAAGTTAGTTGTTTGAATTCCTCACATGTAACTTTTATTTTGAGATCGTTACCAACTAGGACCCTCCTCTCTTCTTGAAATTGCAGGCAGAGAAAGCAGTGCACCAGAAAAAAGAACATTCAAAAAATAAATGCCATAAAGCTCGAAGATGTCACAAAAACCGGGTGCTAGAATTTAACCGTAGACAAAAGAAGAACATATGGTTAGAGACTCACATCTGGCACGCCAAACGGTTTCACATGGTCAAGAAGTGGGGCTACTGTCTCGGGGAGAGGCCGACAGTCAAGAGCCACAGAGCCTGCTACCGAGCCATGACAAACCGTTGCCTTCTCCAGGTATGCTTCTCTAGTTGGTTTTCTTTTTATATTTGTTTCGACGAAATGGAAGTGATGTTTGGGCTCAGCTCTAAAGGATCAGGGAAGGAGAGAGTTGACGTGGCAGAGGAAGTCAGGTAAGAGGGAAGAATTGAGGTAAATTCGGTGTGATAAAGATGAAGAGAGTGAGATCATTAAGAGAGGATAACATTAAGGGGAGATTAGTTCAGGAAAAATAGGTAGGAGCCAGGTCCTGCAGGGTCTTGGTGGTCATGTTTGAGATTTATTCAGCTTTGATTCATTTAGAAGTCATTCATCAACAACAAATATTTGTGTGCCCTTAGCAGTATTCAGAATGCTGTTGTAGATGTTTAGGATTCAGTGGGATGCTAGGAAGTTCATTTTAAATTCTCTGAGAGGACAGTTTGTTTTATGCCTGGTAATAGTATTTATCTGGTTGTCCCTCTCCCCTTCCCCAATTGGTAAATCAGTGGCTTTCATTCTTCCAGGACATATTTAGAAATTTACTCTTGGAAGATTCTGCCTTTCAATGGCAGGATGGCCTTGACCAGGTTTCATTGTTTTTTAAGATTTTTTTATCTGCGTGTAGTTGACAAGCAGTTACATTAGTCGCAGGTGTACAAAATAGTGATTCAACTTCTCTATATTTTACGCTGTGCTCACCACAATGTAGCTACCTACCATCTGTCACCATCCAGCACTATTGCAGTATCATTGGCTGTATTCCCTGTGCCTGACCCTTTATCCCCATGACCGATTCGTTCCATAACTGGAAGCCTTGGCCAAGTTTTGAAAACCATTGGTGTTAGGAGTCTCTGATGCCTCTTGAAAGCAGTAGAGGAGAATAATCAATATAAAAACCTTTAAAAAAAAGTTGTGGTAAACTATACATAACATCAAATTTTACTGGTTTAATTACTTATTTAAGATTTTATTATTTATTTTTTTAAGTTTATTTATGTATAAAACATTAAAAAAATTAATTAAAAAAGGGGAACCTGGGTGGCTCCATTGGTTAAGCATCTTACTTCGCTCAGGTCATGATCTCATGGTTTTGAGTTTGAGCCCCACATGGGGCTCTCTGTTATCAGCACAGAGTCTGCTTGGGATCCTCTGTCCCCCTCTCTCTCTGCCCCTCTCCCGCTTGTTCTTGTTCTCTCTCTCAAAAATAAATAAAACATTAAAAAAGTAATTAAAAAAATAAAGTGTATTTATTTTTAGACACAGAACAAGTGGGGGAGGGGCAGAGAGAGAGGGAGACAGAGAATCCCAAGCAGGCTCTATGCTGCCAGTGCAGAGCCCAATGGGAGGCTCAAACTCACGAAACTGTGAGATCATGACCTGAGCTGAAACCAAGAGTTGGATGCTTAACCGACACCCATGTGCCCAAGGTTTTATTTTTGAATAATCCGTACACCCAGTGTGAGGCTCCATCTTGCAGCCCTGAGATCAAGAGTCACATGCTCCACTGACTGAGCCAGCCAGGCACCTCTTTTAAATATTATTATTTTTTAAGGTTTATTTATTTTGAGAGAGAGAGAGAAAGAGAACAAGCCGGGAAGGGGGAGAGAGAGGGGAACAGAGAACCTGAAACAGGCTCCATGCTGACAGCAGAGAGCCCAATGTGGGGCTCAAACGCACAAACTGTGAGATCATGACCTGAGCTAATGTCGGATGCTTAGCTGACTGAGCCACCCAGGCACCCTACCTTTAATTATTTTAAGTGCACAGTTCTGTGTCATTGACTATAGTCATATTGTTGTCTAACTATTATCACCATTCATCCCCAGGTCTTTTTCATCTTCCCCGTTGCTCACTCGCCTACTCCCAGCAACCACTATTCTACTTTCTGTCTTTAGGAATTTGCCTGTTCTAGATACCTCATATAAGGAGAATCACACAATATTTATCCTTTTGAGACTGGCTCACATCACTTAACGTAACGTCTTCAAGGTTCAGCCATGTTGTGTCGTGTGTTGGAATTTCCCTTCTTTTTAAAGCTGAATAGTACTCCATTGTATGTACATACCACATCTTGTTTATCTGTTTATCCAGCAACGGGCATTGGATTGCTTCCACCTTTTGGCTGTTGTGAATGATGCTGCTATGAAATGAACTTGCAAATATCTTTTCCAAGTCTCTGTTTTCAGTTCTTTGGGTATATACTTAGAAATGGAATTGCTGTTTCACATAGTAATACCGTGTTTAATTTTTTGAGGAACTGCCCTACTGTTTTCCATAGAGGCTATGATGTTTTTCATTCCAACCTGCAATGTGCCAGCGTTCAATTTCTCCACATCCTCACTGATACTTACTATTTTTAGTTTATTTGAGGGGCGCCTGGGTGGCGCAGTCGGTTAAGCGTCCAACTTCAGCCAGGTCACGATCTCACGGTCTGTGAGTTCGAGCCCCGCGTCAGGCTCTGGGCTGATGGCTCAGAGCCTGGAGCCTGTTTCCGATTCTGTGTCTCCCTCTCTCTCTGCCCCTCCCCCATTCATGCTCTGTCTCTCTCTGTCCCAAAAAATAAATAAACGTTTAGTTTATTTGATAATAGCATCCTAATGGGTGTGAAATAATACAAGAACCTTTTAAGGGCTTTTGATTTGAAGATTCAGCAGCAGAAATCATTGATTATAGTAAAATCCTTTATCTATATTGTGGAAACTGGGATCCAGAGAGATAAAGTGACTTGTCCAGGGTCATGCACCTTGTTGGTGGCTAGGTAGCCTTTGGGCAGCTGATTTCCCTGGCCTGTGCTTTTTCTGGCATACACTGCCATTTCCCAAATTTTAAGACAGATGGGTAAGTTACTTCTTATTTGGGGCAAGATTTTTGCTGACGTTATCAGATATTTTCTTTACATTTGATCAGCCCTAAGTAATACAAATAATAGCTGATAGTAACAGACATTTTTTGAGTACTTAATCTTATGCCAGGCCTGGTTTTAATGGTTTATATACGTTTACTCTTTTAGTCCTTACATCACCGCAGCAGACGTAGTTAGCATTATTTCTACTTTACAGATGAGGAAACTAAGGAACAGAGAAGTTACATAATTTACCCATGGCTATACATCCAGTGAGTGGTGACGTTGAGATTTCAGCCCAGGTCTGATGCCACGACTTCCAGGCTATTAACTGTTGTTTGGTGCTGACACTCAGTTGTACAGATTTGGGTGTGGTTCACCTGCACACTGATAGCTGACGGTGGATCCCTGCTGCTTGGAAGATTTCTGTGCGTGTGATAGCACAGATTTCTGTGAGTTTGTCAGAAGCTTAGCTATAGTTTCCCTTTTAGTCTCAGGTGCTGAGTGTACTGAAATTGCTTAAATGTGATGTGGCAGAGGGGCTGGTTTGGGGGTCAGTGAGCCCAACTCGAATGCTGGCTTCTCCACTTGCTGATATATAGCTTTGTTCAGGGACAGTCTCTGTGTCGGTATCCTTGTCTGTCATATGGCAGCAGAAAGTACCTGGCTCATCACGTGTTGGTACGTGTACGATGTAGTAGATGACAGCCCAGGCCCTGGCACTCAGCATCCGTTCAGTGACTGTTACTGTTGTTTTGGTTCTTTAACATACTTGTTTTACTAGCTCAGTTGATCTCTTGCCATCTCATTTAAGTCGGTAAGGTCTTACTCTCATTACTTTCATTTTTCCTTGAACATTGTTTAGTCAGAGTTGAATATCCTAGTCAAGATTAAGCATGGGAGGAATATAGGATAAATTAATTACGACATTATGTCTCTAGGTTCAGTGTTAAATAATCTTGGAGTCCTGAATTAGCTAACCAAAGTGAACTTTAGCATAACTTTGCAGAATATATTGATATTGTGGTATTCTACTCTGATTTCTTAGGTAGATTTGGGGGAGGAATAACCCTTTACTTAGAGGCAGCAGTTTTTATACTCTACTTAAAACTTGTTTGTAAAAATGGCATAAAATGCAGATTAAAAAAATGTTTTATTTATTTAAGTAACCTCTGCACCCCATGTGGGGCTCGAATTCATAGCCCCAAGATCAAGAGTCTCATGCTCCTCTTACTGAGCCAGCCAGGTACCCCCACAGATTTTCTTTCTAGAAAAGACACAGTAACTTAAATTTTAAATGAAAATTCATTTTGATTTTGCTTTAAATTGGTTTAAAAATATTTGCTAATGTCCTAAGAATAGACAGGTTTCAGGTTTTGTCTTAAAGAAATGATAGCTTTGGCAATTTGTTCTGAGTCTTGGACTGGTAGAAGTTTTTCTGATGTGACTTTTGGCGTTTTACAATTTTCCCCCATGTCCCATTCTAAGTATTTGATTACGTCTCCTCCTTTGTGCAGGATCTATCCTACTACTGTTGTTTGGAGCTGAAGGGCAAAGAGGAAGAAATACTGAAGGCACTTTCTCCGATGTGTAGTATAGACACAGGTAAACTGGTTTTAAAGCTGAATGCTCTTTTAGTCTTTGCGTATTTGTTCATTTCATGAGCAAGTAAGTGTTTTGGAATTTAAATATATATAAAATGCGTAAGACAGTTCTTGTTCCCAATGAGAATGCTAATGTAAGAAAGGTGGGGTGGTTTCAAATTATTTGTAGCATTGTTAAGTAGAAGGTGAGAGAACCTTATTTTGGTGTAGTGAATTCAGTGGGGCAAAAACTCAGTCCCCATTCATCCATTTATTCATTCATTCAGTGTGTATTGAGAATTTACTGTGTGCCAGGCTTTGATCTATGCAGTGGTCAACACCAGCACCTCATCCCTCATAGAGATAGACAGTAGATAACAGGATGGCAATCAGGAAATACTACTACTATCTCAGCACTGGAAATGAGAGAATTTTGTTTTTGTTTGTGTCAGGACTGACTTTCGCAGCAGTTCACTACTTATCTGGAAAACGCCAAGGTAGTGTCATACTTTACCGGGCAAATAAATACCCTAGAGAGATGCTGGGGCCTGTTACGTTTATTTGGAAGCCTGAGTGGACCCCTGGTCACACTTCTGAGAGCAGGCAGTTATGGATCTGGCTTCATCCAACTCTGAAACAGGTATAACCCAGAGTTATTTGCTCATGACTCTGTTACTGCATTCTTAATTCCTGTTGAAATCAATGCTCTGGAAATTTAAATAGTATAAATGTTTCGATGAGAACTTGGTATTAGAATATAGGGAAGAACGTTATGTGAATATGAAATGAAGCAAATCTTGACCTTTCACTTTTTAGTAAATCCTAAGTGGAAGTAGAGATAAAACCCACCATACTATGTACGCAACGGCTTGAAATGCTGCATTTGGTCTAAGGGTCCTACCAGGTCTGAATTGCTTCGTTGGTATCCAGGTCCTTGTAAGAACCTCTTTGATGATAAGAAACTATTTTGAGTAATTCAGATGATTTTTTTTTTTTTAAGTTTATTTATTTTGAGAGAGAGAGAGCATGTGTGTGTGTGTGTGAGGGAGGGACAGAGAGAGAGAGAGAGACAATCCCAAGCAGGTTCTGTGCTGCCAGTGCAGAGCCTGATGTGGGGCTCGAACACACCAACCTGAGATCATGACCTGAGCCGAAATCAAGAGTTGGGCGCTTAACTGACTGAGCCACCCAGGCGCCCCAAATTGTGATGATTTCTAATCTCTCTTTTTTTTTCTTGGCATAGTCACTGCTTTTTTCTGGTAGACTATAAATTTTCTCTTTAATCTGATTTTCGAAAATGTTAATTGTTCAGAGTAGTCACATTATTTTCATTAATCTTTGACACTTTGAAGTTTTTTTGTTTCAAGTGTTGTGCACTGTTCGGCAGCACCAAAAAAGCTTTTTGATAAATCATGATGAATTTCGTTTAATTTGTAAAGGGATTAAAATGTATATTTTTAAAGGAAGAAAAAAGTAATACGAACTGAACTACCTGAAGTTTTTAAATATTTCCTTAGGATATTTTAGAGGAAATAAAAGCAGCGTGCCAGTGTATGGAACCCATCAAATCAACTGTCTGTACCCTGGAGCCCCTGCTGACACCATCGCAGGAAAAAAGCCAAACGGAACTACCTGATGAGAGAATTGGCAAGAAAAGAAAACGGAAAGACGATGGAGAAAATGCTAAACCGGTTAAAAAAGTCATCGGTGACGGAACTAGAGATCCACATCAACCATATTCTTGGGTCTCTCCAGCCACAGGCGTTATAATCAGGTACAGGTGAATTCTCTCTGAATCCTCCGAACAATTTTAGTGAAGCCTTGTTCTGTTTTTGCCAGTGGCTCAGACACTGTGTATGATGAAGGTTTCCATCTTAAGATCTTTTCTCTCTTTCAGTGATTTGACGATGGAGATGAACAGGCTCCGGTTGATCGGTCCACTTGCCCACTCCATCCTAACTGAGGCACTAAAAGCTGCTTCTGTCCATACCGTAAGAGTAAATGTGACTGTCGTGGTTTAATCCAGTTATGTCCTTCCTAGCAAATTTGAAACCTAACATATTTCAGTAGCATTTTGGGCCACGCCCTATAAATTTTTATTTCTCTACTTATGTTTAGTATCAAATACTTTGTCATCTTTCACTTCTAGAGGAACAAATCTGGGGAAATCTAGTGAGTAAACTAACTTGTTCTTGTTTAAGTGCATACTCTCCTTGCAAGTTTGTGAGTTTTGTGGGTAACAGAGAACCCCTAAAATCACTGAAAGTGTGTACCGGGTTTTATTTGTTTGTTTGTACTTGTGTGGTGCATATTTTCTGGGGCTTGTTTTAAGGGTCTGTGATCCCTAAAAGGTTAAGAGCAATATGTCTAGTGCAGCAGTGTCCAGTAGAATTTTCTGCAAGGATGATAGTCTTCTGTGGCATCCGTATGGTAGCCATTAGCCACATGTAGTTCTTGAGCACTTGAAGGGTGGCTAGTGTGACTGAGGAACTGATTTTGTACCTTCGATTAATTTTAATTAAATAGAGATAGCTCTCTGTGGCTGGTGGCTACCAAGTGGACCACGCAGGTATAGAGAGGAGAGATTAAGTTAGGAATCAGACACTCGGATTCAGATCCTGTTTGTTTCCCCTGGATTAGTGCAACTCACCCTTCTGTTGACTGTGCCTCTCACAGATTTGACATGCCAAATAAGATGTTAAGCCTGAACAGGTTTTGAGCTTTTAATGAAGAAAGATACTTTAAAAAACAAAGGCAGCTTCTCCTTCCCTCCCTCTCCCTCTCTCTCTCTCTTTCTTTCTCTCTCTTCCCCTCTCCGTCGCTTCCACACCTGCCTCAACCTCTATGTCTCTTGCCTGAATACCAAAGCAGCTTTTTTGCTTCCTCTACTGTTCCTTCTTTTCACTCCATTCTCCATGCAGGAAATGGAATGATCTTTTAACAGTTTATTCACATCATGTTACTTTCCAATTAAAAGCTTTTAAGTAGTTTCTTATTGTATTTATGGTAAAATCCAAAGCCCTTAATGTGACTTCATACTCTTGTGCCTTCCTGCCTCTGCCCTCATCTCTCCTCACCTGCATCTCAGTCACACTGGCCTTCTTTCAGGTCCCAGAATATGTCAGCTCTCCTGTCCTTTAGAGCCTTCACACCCCGTTTCCCCACGAGGCTGAACTTTCTGCCCCCCACCTCCTCCTCCGGCCCCTGCCTTTTGTTGGCTAAACCTTCCTTGTTCTTCACATTTCAGCCTCTATATCGTTTCCCTCTAGAATCCTTTCCTGACCCCCAAGTTAAATTATATAAGTTATATTTCATCATATTTTGCACATTTCCTCAATTTATATGTCTAGATCTGCTTAGGTACTTATGCGATGTTCACATGGAGCTTTGATGGCAAAGACTGTCTCCAGTGCTTAGCACAGTGCCTGGCGCAGAGTAGGGGCTCCACTCTAGCTAATAAGTTGCTCAGTGAGGATCTGAACCTAAGAAGTTAGGTTCCGGAGCCTGTACTTTAAACCTGTAAGCTATGTTGTCTGAGTTTCTGTGAGGTAAATAGCCCATATGTTAACAGGGTGCTTCTTTAGAATCTGTAGGAGCACATCCTACTTCAGTGAACTTCAGTATGAATCATGGCTATAGGTTCTCTTTCTTGGTGTGTAACTGGTGCTTGAGGTGCTCTTTGGTTTTTTGTTTTAACAATTTTTGTGTTTTGTTTTGTTTTGTTTTGTTTTGTTTTGTTTTAAGTAATCTCTGTACCCAACATGGGGCTCGTGACCCCATCGAGAGTCATACTCCTCTCTGCCAATTGAGCCAGCCAGGTACCCCTGAGGTGCTTTTTGAAACCTTGCTCGATTCCTGGTTCTGTCTGAGAAAAATATAAGTAAAGCATTTGTGTGTCTTATTTGAAGTTTTTTGGAATAATGTGATCATAAGATATCTTTTTGCTTTTTCAAACAGAAGGTTTGGTTTTTCTTTGGTGGGGAAGGTTTTGTTACTTAAATTGGTATGAAGTTGGTGGTAGTAGGAGAGGAGCAAGGAGCAGGCCTCTTTTGTCAATAGTGTGCTGACAGAAGAATGCAGCTATGGAGTAGCTTGGGTGGTCTCTCTGAAAATCATGGGTATTATTGTTAGTGTGTGAAATCTCGAGAGAACTGTAACACTATGTCCTTGCCTCTAGTGAGAAGAGTAGTCAGTCTGGTGTTAATTACTGTGTTAAATATAATGGCAGTTTCTCACATATCACAGCCATAATAAAATTATCAAGTCCGATTCATTATTTGGTGAATAGGAATTGTTATTTTTCAGGAGGGAGAGGACACAGAGAAGACACCTCACCATTGGTGGATTGAAACCTGTAAGAATCCTGATAGCGTTTCCCTTCATCACAAACAAGAAGCCATTTTTGAATTGTTGGGAGGTATTCAGAGGGAATGCTGACTGGGTGGTTTGGGGAAGAGGGGAGGAGTGGGAAGTGGGTTCAAAGAGTGTTTTACAGTTGGGCTGCCTACATGGAGTGGTACTTTTTAACTTGTTACTGCTTGTCGTAATATAGCAAGAAAACATGTCGGAGAGGTACCTGACGCAGTGAGCGTGGGAAACGCTATTTGAGTATATGTTAGTATTCCAAATAGCTCCCATTCTGTTATGATAGGTAAACACATAGACCAGGTACTAAACCAAGGACTAAACTTACCTGTATGTAATTGCGTCTGTGTATAAAGCTACTGTAGTTATCAGTGATGGAAATATACATGTTCGTGTTGTAAAATAATGTTTTGTTAATTTAATGTGTTTGATAAGAAACGTCATTCTTTATGAATGTTAATTTACTCCCTAAAAGTATTAATAGGAAAAAAGAGGAATACATGTTTTTTAATAGCCCAAGAAGAAATTTTTATTAAAAAAATTGAAAATACAAGCATATGTGTATATATTGTGAGTGACTTTGTGTAAACTTGTTTTTTTTGTTTGTTTTTATTTTTGTTAAAGGAATAACATCACCAGCAGAAATTCCAGCCGGTACTATTTTGGGACTGACAGTTGGGGATCCTCGAATAAATTTGCCTCAAAAGAGGTCCAGAGTTTTGCCCAACCCAGAGAAATGCCAAGGTAAAGTTTCTAGAACACCCTTGGTTTTCCTTAGTTTTGAGTAGTTTAGTCCCATTGGAAGAGTTCTGTCTGACACCTCTGCATTAACTTCACTCATGAAAAGTTGGGATGATCTTTACCTGCCTCCTTTTCAAGGTGATTATGACCAAAGGAGATGGTGTGTTTGGAAGTATCTTTTAGCTTTGAGACATGTAGCCTGATCCTTACGTTCATTTTTTCCCCCTTGAGTTCTTTATTTTTAGTATCTGGTAAAAACTGTCTTTCTGGAAACTGGTTCTCTGAAAATGGCTGGCATTTCAGAATTTTAATTGTGAGGAAGGGATCCGCACCCGCAGCTGGTCTTGTGCTCATTGGAAGCCTCTGTCTGACCATACAGATGATCCAGGTTCGAATCCTGGCAAGGCCATCCCAGGTGCTGAAGGGTAAGATGTCTTGGTTTAGACTCAGTGGAGTAGCTCACGGGAGTTGTTTAGTGGGGGTGGCCTAGGGCAGGAGCTGGCTAAAATTTTAGTCTAGTCTTACGTTTGCCACACTGGTGCTAATATCTCATTGTATTTACTGTCATTTAAACACTCTTCATTGGAGGAATCATAAAATTTCTGTTGTGAATTTTGAGAGGAAAAATACAGGTATGTGTAGTAACAACTTCAGTTTTGTTTGTTTTTTCGTTTTTTTTTTTTTTTTTCACTTCCACATGTAGTTAATAGCTTATTAAGGGAGCAATAAATTACTGTCTCAGGACCTTACATGAAAGGTGGATTGGATGAGAGAGGTGTAGAGGTGTTTGAAGATATATAGGCAACTTAGTTAATTATGGAGCCTTAGACTTTTCTCAATGAGTTGTTGCCTCTTTCTTTTCTTTTTTAATGGCATTATGGTCTGGTGCAACCATGAAAATTGTAGTGTTCACTGTGCCATTAAATGTTGACTACAATAATCGCCTTAAAGCCATAGTTAAACTCTATTTAGTTTCCTTGGCTGCCTGAAATCCTTTTTTGGAATGAGGCAGTTATATATTAAACACTTTTTAAAAAATGTTTATTTATTTTAGAGAGTGAGTGAGTGGGAGAGTGCAGAGAGAGAGGGAGACAGAGGATCTGAAGCAGGCTCTGCGCTCATAGCAGAGAACCTCGTTTGGGGCTTGAACTCACGAACTGTGAGATCATGAACTGAGCTGAAGTCAGAAGCTACTGAGCCACCCCTGTATTAAATACTTTTTAAGGCTTTTATCTTAATATAAACCAGTTCCAGGAAAATTAGAGTTCATCTTGAAAAACATGATTTAATTTCTATAAAAGCTTACTGTATTATCGGTCATTGTATTTTATTAAAACCGTTTTAAGGGGCGCCTGGGTGGCGCAGTCGGTTAAGCGTCCGACTTCAGCCAGGTCACGATCTTGCGGTCCGTGAGTTCGAGCCCCGCGTCAGGCTCTGGGCTGATGGCTCAGAGCCTGGAGCCTGTTTCCGATTCTCTGTCTCCCTCTCTCTCTGACCCTCCCCCGTTCATGCTCTGTCTCTCCCTGTCCCAAAAATAAATAAACGTTGAAAAAAAAAATTAAAAAAAAAAAAAACCGTTTTAAGTAATTTCTTTGAAGGTGTAGTCATATGTGAGTCACATAAAGCAGTAAACTTTTTAAGCAGTTAGTATTATATCAATATTACTAACAAATGTGACATATCATCTAGGATGATAATTCAAAATTAAACTTAGAAATAAACTTTGATGAGCTGGGTCAATTGATGGAAGACTAATCCTTGGAAGAATCTCAATGTCACGATCTAAAACTTAATTCTCTGATGTAGAACTTCCAGTTTCTCTTTCTATATCTGAAGTCATTCTCTGCCTTTTTGACTTAGGAAATTACAAGGGTTTAAGGAGCTATATGCCAGGAAAGGGGCATTTGCCCCAAAACCTAAATACATATTTTCTTAATTAAAAAAAATTTTTTTAATGTTTATTTTGAGAGAGGGAGGGAGGGAGGGTAGGGACAGAGAGAGAGGGAGAGACAGTATCTGTAGCAGCTCCAGGCTCTGAGCTGTCAGCACAGAGCCCGACGTGGGGCTCAAACTCATGAACTGCGAGACCATGACCTGAGCCGAAGTTGGAAGCTTAACTGACTGAGCCACCCAGAGGCCCCATATTTTCTTCTTATATCACAGTATCCGAATGATATATACCCTCTCTTTTCAGAGTTCTCTAATTCCTAGTACACATGAGAAGATAGTTTGTTATCCACATCAGTCAAACCCTTCTTTATGGTTTAAGTAACACCAAAATTGGTCCATTTTGTCTGTTAACAGCCTTAAAACCTTAAAGGCTAAAGGAGTGTCTTTTCTTACTCATTAAAGCCCCTTTCAGTCACAATTTTTATGTTAATGAGGTGGAAAGCCTCTAAGGATGGTGGGCTGGTGACCAGGGGAACCAACCACAAGGTTAGAAGGTTAGAACTTTCAGCCCTTTTACCCCTGCCCCATCCAGACCTGCTTGTGGAAAGGGGCGGGGCTTAGAGATTGAGTTTCATTGTCAACAGCAATGATTTAATCAGCCTTGCCTACTTGATTAAGCCTCCATAAAAATCTTACACTGTTGGGGTTCGGAGAACTTCCGGTTTTTTAAACACATGGAGGTGTTGGGAAGGTGGTTAAGCCCAAAGAGGTCAAGGGCATCCCTTCCCTCATACCTTACCCTATGCATCTCTTCCATCTGGCTGTTTCTGAGTTAAATCTTTTTATTTAAAAACAGAAAAGAACATTACATTAGTAGTAAGTAAACTGTTTTCTTGAGTTCTGGGAGCCATTCTAGCAAATTATTGAATTTGAGGAGGGGGTCATGGGTGAGACCGATTTATAGCCAGCTGGTCAGAAGTATAGGAAACCAGGGACTTCGAATTGGCATTGGCATCTGAGGAAGGGGCAGTCTTGTGGGACTGAGCCCTTAAACTGTGGGATCTGACACCATCTCCAGGTGGATAGTGTCAGAATTGATTTGGATTGTAGAACATCAGCCGGTGTTGCAGAATTGCTTGCTCTGGGGAAAATGGCTACACATTTGCGTGTCAGAAGTATGGAGAGTAGAACAGCAAGAGTGCAGAGAAGGAAACAGTTTCTTTCAGTGAAGAACCTGAAGTAAGGATGCATATTGATGCTTTGAGGGGGGCCTGGGTGGCTCAGTCAGTTGAGTGTCCAACTCTTGATTTCAGCTCAGGTCATGATTCCAGGGTCATGGGATTGAGCCTCTTGTTGGGCTCCATGCTCAGCGTGGAGCCTGCTTAAGATTCTCTCTCTTTCCCCACCCTGCTCTCTCCCACACTCACGCGTGCACGCTCTCTCAAAATAAAAAATAAAAATGAAGAAAAAGTTTACTTGATCATTTGATTCTTGAATTTGATTTAAATGTTAGTAGTGTGTTTTTGCAAATCTTTTCAACATAACACAGTATTTCACCATGTAAATAAAATCGAATTTCTCTTGTACTGTTATTTTAGTATGTATTCTCTTTTGCATCTGCTGATTGGCCCTGATTGTTTTAACTAGTCTTTGTCTTCCAGAGATGAATTTGCTTTAGACAATGCTTTACGTTGTGCTCATGGAATTTTTATAATCTTTCTCTTTACCCACTCTTTGGTAGTGTGTACCCAAACCACGGGAAGAGTCAAGTTGCCTTTAGAGTGATAGGTGAGAGATTGTCCCTTTTTACAGCTTTTCCAAGCACCTTCAGAGCACTGATCTATAGTTGACTCTGCAAAGTGTCCAATTATTGGTCATTTTGCCCCAACTTCTCTGTTTCTGCTCTTGGGAGAAAAATCCCTCAGCTTCAGCTGCACCCCTTAAACTGTTCTGCATATTTAATTTAGAGTGAATCTGAAGACTATAAATTTGGTTTATTTGATTCCCAAATGAGAAAAGCATTTATTAATTTCCTTTGCTTCTGTAAGGAAACTTATTAAGAAAGTTTTAATTTAAAATTTGGTCATCTTCAAATCTACTTAAGAAAGGAGGAAACAAGCTATTTCCTTCAACCTTTAAGTTATTCTGGAGTTATGTAGTTAATTAGAAGGCTTTTGCCTGCGTATGAAAGAAAATATGCTTAATATGAGCCTTGGGCAAAGGACTTAGAATTACATTCAGAATTGATAAGTCATTCGAGGCCCACTTGCGTGCATGCTGACTCAGCTGGTAATGCTCTCTTTCTCTCAACTACTGAAGACTTGACCTAAAAGGGCCTTCCCTTTTGCCTTCAGACATACTCTGTTTTGTTTTAAATAGATGTTACATTTTAGAACAGCTTTAGGTTCATAGCAAAATTGAGTGGAAGGAATAGAACGTTCCTGCTCCCACATATGCACAGCCCCCATGAAACTGCATTGACACATGGTTGTGCGGAGTCCATCATTTATATTACGTTCACTCTTGGTGTTTTATGTGGGATTTGACACATTTATAACAACACGAGTCCACCATTGTAGTATCATAAAATAGTCTCACTGCTCTAAAAATCTGTGCTCTCCCGATTCATCTCTCATTCCCTCTCTCAGCCTTCATCTTTTTACTGTCTTCATAATTTTCTTTTCCAGAATGTCGTATAGGTGGAATCATACAGTATGTATCCTTTTCAGATTATCTTCTTTCACTTTGTAATATGCATCGGAGCTGCTTCCATGTCTTTTCATGGCTTGATAGCTCATTCCTTTTTAATTCTGAATAAAATTCCATTGTCTGGATATACTACCTACTTTGTTTCATCTATTTGTTTACTATTATTTTTTAGACTATTTAGAGGTGAGGTCGTGCTTTCCTGTGCCATGTCTTTTGTCTGCAGCCAGCTCTGAATAGAATCCCAGTTCTGTCACTCAGAATCTATGGCGGGACCCCACAGGAAGGCATTCTGGGTAGAAAGGGGCTATTTGAAATGGAGCCCGTTTGCTCCTAGACAGGCTGTGTGAACTTCACGGCACACAGCACTGTTACTCGGGATGCTGTTGGTTATTATCTCTATGAGGAACCGCAGCAACTAGAGGCGGTTTCTGCTTTAAGGAGCTTTTATCTCAGATCTTTTCATCAATTTAATATTCTCTATCTTTGTTCTCCCCTGAAATCTGTCACACTGTGGCTCAGTCACTTCCAACTTACTTTTTTCTGGCCATCAGACCCATGCAGGTACGTGCCTTTGAGTGACCTTTTTTTATAGGCAGTTTAGACCTTAGCCCAAACTCAGGAATTGTCTTTCTTTCCTTCTTTTTTTTTTTTTCTTTTAATTTTTCAGTCAAAAAAAATAAGATCTGGAAGATTTTTTACCCTTAGTGGACTGCATGTAGGAAATCTCATCTATCAATATATATGTTTATAATTGAAAAAATTTCTCCTTTTCTTCCCACTAGAGTACTTTTTGGCACGGTGTAGCTTTTTTAAAGGGAAGAAGCGATAGATTTCACAGAAAATACGCTCATCTTAAAGGAGTGGGAAAAACATGTTTTACAGAAGGAATAAATACTCAGTGAGAAAGGGTTTTAAGAGACTTGAAATAATAGGGCAGAAGAGAAGGCTGGTATCTGTTGGCTCACCACCATTGGGCCAAGAATGATATTAAGAACCCTGAAACCAATAGTTAAAATGTGGCTTGTACTGTCATAGCACATTATAAAGAAATTATTCACCTGTGCAGTAGTTCCTAGAATTTGGTTATCTTAAATGTGGAATTAGACAATTATTTAGAGGCAGTTGAATATGATATTTATATCTTATACGTTAAAAATAAATATCAGAAATAATAAGATTAGGAGGCTTTGCTATTTCACAGACTAGTATGAAGCCAACTATAGGGATAACATAATTTCTAGTCAAGTAAATTTTTCTAGAGAAGTTGAGTGCCTACAGAACATTTTCTTGTAACAGAAGGTCAGCCGGCAATGTTTATAGTTTGACTTCATTGATCTAAAGGATGTAGTTTGAAGGCTATTTCTTTTCCCTCTTAGATAATGAGAAAGTTAGACAGCTGCTTCTGGAGGGTGTGCCTGTGGACTGTGCGCATAGCTTTATTTGGAACCAAGCTATCTGTAAGAATGTCACAGAGAATAAAATCTCGGATCAGGTAACTAATGGTGTAAGGATTATTGGTAAAGTCCTGAAGACAGGTTGAAATTCCTCACTCTAGATGCTGTAAAAGTTATTTCATCCTTTATAGAATCTCATAGACTTCTTTTATTTTTAATCTATTGATCCCTTATTTATGATTTTTTTCCTATTCTTAGAGAAGAATAATCTCTCTAAAAAGTTAACACAGAGAATTTTTCTTAAAATGATAATCCCATGGTTTAAATACATTTTTCTTTTATTGTTTTTTTTCCCCCTTATAAATGTACTATCTTTAATTTCACAATGATTGAGCTCCTACCAGGACCAGGAATCATAGTAGATGATGGGATAGATGGCTAGGGTATGTTCGAAAAAGTATAGGGTCAAGGGAAGCCGGAAGCCCAGGTGAGGGAAATTGGGGAAGCTTCTTGGACAGAGGAGCTGGAATTTGAGCTCTTAGATGGGTGGTCAGAATTAGCAAGACTTCTTGGGGCCAGGAGCCAAGGCTGCAGCGAAGAAAGGATTGCTGGAAGTAAGACCAGCATGTGTGAGGGCCCAGGCTAAAAACAGGATAATGTGTTCAAGAATATCCAAGTAGATTGGTGGCTTGGAGTTGAGGGTGAGGCAGGAGATGAAGAAGTGAATAGGGGCGAGAGCATAAAAGACCTTGAGGCATTTTAAGGATTTGAACAGAAGATATCAGGTGCCATGGGAAGGTTTTAAGTCGGCCACATGATCAGACATGGCAGCACTGTGGAAGATGCATTAGACTAGGTAGGAATGGGGCTGGAGGCGGAGGAGCTGGAGAGAGGACGTGTGGTTGGATGGCCTTAAAAGAGACCTTGGAAATAGTGCTTAATTGAGGATGTGATGGGGGCCTGAACTGGGGCAGGGTGGCTGGAGTGGAGGGCCTGGGGTTGAATACAGACTCCTGAAGGTAAATCTGACAAGACGCAGTGGTTGCTTGGATGCTGGGAAGTGGGAAAAGAGGAGCCTGGTAGATTAGTTCCTGACAGTCTAGCTTAGATTCCGCACCTTAGGTAAAAGAGAGCCAGAGCCTCATTTGTCGCAGCTGCATTCCCGAGTTCTAGAAGACGTTTGGCACAAAAATGGTGCTCAGTAAACATTCGAATGGATGAGTAAATGAATGGGCAGTAAATATGAGAATGGACGAATGAATGAGTGACTGAACAATTGTGGCATCATTCAGCTAGGTGGGGAACATGGGAGGAGAGCAGATGCAGTGGGGACAACTTCAGTCTGGGGTAAGCTGAATGTGAAGGTCCTCAGGACTTTCCAGAGCAGATGCCCGGAGGACAAGTTTTGATCCCAGGAGGCCAAGTCCCGGCTAAGGAGATAGATATTTTGGAATTAACAACATGTAGAGATGGTAGTGAAAACTCAGCCAGGAGTAAAAATAAGGGAGAATCAGGGCTTGGTCAGGCTTGAGGGAGCAGTTAGACTTGGCAACACGGAGGCAGTCTCTTGCATAGTTTCTCCGGTGAGTGCTAGGCTTCTCTCCTACCTGCTCATCTCTTTTTACAGCTGGCAAGAAAGTCTAAGATGGTGTTGTTCACTGCTCCCTTCAGTACACGTAACAAATAATTTATAGCATCTTCTGTTTTAAATCTTTAAGACCTGGTGAGAAAACCTGGTGAGAGCGTTTTCCCACTTGCCCCTCCTTGAAAAAGTTGTTGATTGTATGCACCTCTTTCACCTCATGACAACAGATCTTAACCAAAGTAAATGTAGGGACTGAGAATCAGAAGATAAGATTAATCCTGATAGAAGAGATTAGTAGAATGGATGTATATTATTTTATAGCTTTGAGTCATCTGGTATATTGTAGCTCAAATTTAAGATAATTTGGCATTTTCTAACCAATCTCTTGTATAGAGGAAAATTGTTGTAGGAGGAATACCATAGATTTCAACTGGCTCACATTTATTTATTGAGAACATTTCCCCTTGTTTTTTAAAAGAGCATTTAACTTTCTAAAGCTGCTTATAGGGAGAACCAGTAGAATCTCCCAGAAAATTAGGGTTGTTTGTCTTGAATTATTTTCTTCCACTTTAGGATTTAAACCGGAAGAGAAGTGAATTGTTGGTGCCCGGGTCACAGCTTGTTTTAGGTCCCCGTGAATCCAAGATACCTATACTTTTGATTCAACAGCCAGGAAGGGTGACTGGTGACGACCGACGAGGCTGGGGAAGTGGCTGGGATGTCCTGCTCCCAAAGGGCTGGGGCATGGCTTTCTGGATTCCATTTGTAAGTTCCTTTTCGATTCCGACTTTACAGTGTGTAAAATACATTCCCAGTAAATACCAAGAGCTGAAAGTGTTCCAGACATCACGCACAACTTAGAAATTGAGTTCTATTGTTCTACCCTTTGAGCTATGATTCTGATATGAGATACTTCATAAAGTCCCTGGAGCCAGATTTTCATTAATAAGAGTTGGGCTGACATAATGTGGATTTCTGAAATTTTAAAAGTGTCCTGATTTTTGAATAGTAGTGGTAACAAAATGTTGAAGTTGTTTGTTTTTTTAATTGAAGAAATTTATTCCATTTTAAAAGAATTTTGGGGGCACCTGGGTGGCTGAGTCAGTTGGGTGTCTGACTTCGCCTCAGGTTCAAGCCCCACATTGGGCTCTGTGCTGACAGCTCAGAGCCTGGATCCTCCTTCAGATTCTGTATCTCCCTCTCTCATTGCCTCTCTCCTGCTCACACTCTGTCTCTCTCTCTCCTTCAAAAATAAACATTAAAAAAAAAAAGAGTTTTTATAATTTTCTAATGTTTATAGATATATAGAATACATTTTTCATTTTTAAGTGCTGACCATATATTCCTAAGTGCAGCTAAAATTTTTATTAAAATCCAGTGTGTTTTTTTCTTCCAAATAGTTTATTATTTTAAGAGAGTAGAAAAGACATGTACAACTGTTAATTCACACAGGTGATTAATTTTAGCAATTATGCCTAGTACAAGAGATACTCAGTTAATCATTTAAGGATGGGAATATTTCTTGGGCGCCTGACTGGCTCAGTCAGTAGAGCATGCAACTCTTGATTTCAGGGTTGTGAGTTCGAGCCCCATGTTGGGCATGGAGCTTACTTAAAAAAAAAAAAAAAAAAAAAAGAGGGGCGCCTGGGTGGCGCAGTCGGTTAAGCATCCGACTTCAGCCAGGTCACGATCTCATGGTCCGTGAGTTCGAGCCCCGCGTCAGGCTCTGGGCTGATGGCTCAGAGCCTGGAGCCTGTTTCCGATTCTGTGTCTCCCTCTCTCTCTGCCCCTCCCCCGTTCATGCTCTGTCTCTCTCTGTCCCAAAAATAAATAAACGTTGAAAAAAAAAAAAAAGAATGGGAATATTTTTAAATAATTTTAATTTTTAAATTATGAAGTGTTTCAAGCATACAAAAAAGTATAAATCCTGATATAATGAATACCTGTGTACCCTTCACCCACCATCCAACTTACAGATTTATTGGAAGCACTTTCTCTCTTTTCTGTCCAGTTCTGTTTCCCACCCTCCTTCTAAAAGAATCACTATTCCTATTTCCAGTGTTTGTCACTACCTTGCCTATTTTTATAGCTTATTAAGCATGCTTGTATCCTAAAATCAAATAACTATATTTGACATGTTTTTAAACTTTATATGTCTCACCATATATATGCTTTTACAACTTAACCATATTCACTCAACATTGAGAGTTTTCCATATTGATGGGTGACGCTCTGTGTCATCATTTTTACTATTGTATAACCCCTTGTAGGATTATCCCACACTTATCCATTCCCTTTTGATGGGCATTTAGGTTGTTTCCCATTTCCCCAAACAAACATTAAGCACTAATTTTACTGTAAGTTGGTACATTGTTAAGATCTTTTTGACATTTCTTTTAGATCTATCGAGGTGCAAGAGTTGGTGGGTTAAAAGAGGCTGTGGTGCATTCTCAGTATAAAAGATCGCCTGACGTCCCTGGTGATTTCCCAGACTGCCCTGCTGGAGTTCTTTTTGCTGAAGAGCAAGCCAAGGATCTCCTTGAAAAGTACAAAAGGTAAGAAACTGGCTTCTTTGGTTCCTAATGTCTTAAGAGGAAGGGAAGGGCCTCCTCACTTTGGCCAGTGACATTTGGAATAGCTTCGGTAACTCTTACACTACGTGGAGTTTTCATAGACTTCCTTTAGTTCTTAGTTCACATGACCAAGACATAATTAAGTTAGGATTGTCTCACATCTGGCCCTTCCAGGCAATAGACCCTTCCTTTGGTCATTTGCTGACATTGATGATGGTGCATGCCTAAAACTATGGGCCTGAGTCTCAGACACTTGTTCAAGATTTCCACTACCAGCCCCTGCCCCCTCGAGATAGAATTTGTGTTTTTTTATAACTGGTTATTGAGGTAATAACATATTTATGAAATTAAAAAAAAAATTTTAATGTTTTTCTTTCTTTTTTTTAAATTTAAAAAAAAAAATTTTTTTTTTAACGTTTATTTATTTTTGAGACAGAGAGAGACAGAGCATGAACAGGGGAGGGTCAGAGAGAGAGGGAGACACAGAATCCGAAACAGGCTCCAGGCTCTGAGCAGTCAGCACAGAGCCTGATGCAGGGCTTGAACTCATGGACCACGAGATCATGACCTGAGCTGAAGTCGGACGCTTAACCGACTGAGCCACCCAGGTGCCCCTGTTTTTCTTTATTTTTGAGAGAGAGAGAGACAGATGGTGAGCAGAAGAGGGTCAGAGAGAGAAGGAGACACAGAATCTGAAATAGGCTCCAGGCTCTGAGCTGTCAGCACAGAGCCCGATGTGGGGCTTGAACTCATGAACAGCGAGAGCATGGCCTGAGCAGAGATCATGACCTGGGTTGGATGTCAGATGCTTAACTGACTGAGTGCCCAGGCGCCCCCCATAGTTTTAAAATTTTATTGAAACTATGGTAATGTGCAAAAATGCTTTGTAAACTGGTGTAGTCCTTCCTTCCAAAGAGATAAGCACTATTTTTGCATTTTGGTATCTATCCATCTAGACTGAGTTTTCTTTTCTTTTTTCTCACTGGGGGAGTGGCCAGTGAGGGGCTTCACCAACCCTTATACTATGAAGTGCATGCTAACTTTGAGAACCTGTATGCTTTGACTCTGTGGGCTCCCAGAAACAGAAACTCTCTTGTTTGTTGTGGAATCTGCGACGTCTAGCCAGTGCCTGGTGCACAGTGTCCTTAATAGCTTGTATTAGTTGATTGATGAAGGAGTAGAAAGTGGGATGTTGTAGTTCCTTGACCGTGAGCTCAATTATCGTGCTTTCCTGTTCACGCAGCCACAGAGGCAGGCAGTGCCTGGTTTTCAGACTTTGTCAGGGGATAGGTGAATGAGTGAGTGAGTGAAAGCACAGAGACACTTTCCTGGATTGCTGGCTTACAGGCTCTTAGAGGGCAGTAATATGTAATCTGTGCCTCCTATAATACGTAGCTCTGGACTTCGATGTGTTTGTTAAGTAATCGACAGTAATACTTCTCATCCTTTAGATTTTTTTTCACACATACAAATTTTTCTTAAGTACAAATATTTTTTTTCTAGAATGTTTAACTTCTTTATTTAGAGAGCACGTGCAGGCTCGAATTGGGGAGGAGCAGAGAGGGATAGAGAGAGAGAGAGACAGAGAGAGGGAGAATCTTAAATAGGTTCCATGCTCAGCACAGAGCCCAACTCAGGGCTTGAGCTCATGACCTGAGCTAAAATCAAGAGTTCAGTGCTCAACTGACTGAGCCACTGAGGTGCCTTTGAGGTACAATTAAAACTTTTTTTTTAATGTGTATTATTTTTGAGAGAGAGAGAGAGAGAGAGAGAGAGAGAGAGAGAGAGAGTGCGAGCAGGGGAGGGGCAGAGACAGCGGGAGATACAGAATCTGAAGCAGGCTCCAGGCTCTGAGCTGTCAGCACAGAGCCTGATGCAAGACTCGAACTCACAAACTGCAAGATCATGACCTGAGCCGAAGTCAGATGCTTGACCCACTGAGCCACCCAGGCGCCCCTAGGTATAATTTTTTTTGAAAAGTGATTATAGTATGAATACTATTTGAAAACCTGCTTTTTTAATTTAGTAATGTATTACGGATGGTTTTCCCATATCCATAAATGTGACTCTAAACCAAGTGTTGGCAAACTTTTTTCACAAAAGGCCAGATGATAAGTATTTTTGGCTTTGTGGGCCTTTTGGTTTCTATGGCAGCTGCTCAGCTCAGCCCTGCGTTGTGTTACAAAGGCAACCACACATGATGGTGCATAAATGAATGAGCATGGCTGTGTGCCAGTCTCACTCTGTTTACGGACACTCAAGTTTGAATTTCGTGTAATTTCATGTGCCATAAAATATTCTTTTTTTTAAACCATTTCAGAATGTATAAGCTTCTTAGCTCACGTGTCATTTAAAAGCAGACAGCAGCCCAGGTTTGATGTGTGAGTCATAATCTGCCAACCCTTGCTCAAAATACATCTGAACAGTTGCACAGGACTCCAGTGTGGGTGTACTGTAATTTATCAGTGGCCCTTTGGGTTATTTCTTATTTTGTGCTATGTGCTTTTATAAATAGCTTTCCATATACATCTGTACACCTTTGTTTGGTTTATTCATTCATTTAATATATGTTTATTTAGAACCTGCTATGTGTCAAACACCTTGTAGGCACTGGGGCTACAGCAGGGGAAGGCAGGCAAGGTCTGTTCCTGCCTCCTGGAGCTTATACTCTTTTTGTTTGTTTTTTTGTTTTAGAGTGAGCGAGAGACCATGCATGCGAGAGCTGGGGAGGGGCAGAGGGCAAAAGAGAGAGAGTCTGAAGCAGGCTCCACACTCAGCACAGAGCCCGATGTGGGGCTCGACCCTGGGATCATGACCTGAGCTGAAATTAAGAGTCAGAAGCTCAACCGGACACTCAACTGACTGAGCCACCTAGGCGCCACCCAGACGCCACCCACTGAGCTTATATTCTTGATGAAAGCACATGTTTCCCTGCTGGTGGGAGGGATCCAGGAGAGCGGAGGGAGGCTAACCTTGCAAGAGCAAAGCTCTTGAGTGGGGAAGAGGGGATGGTGTTCTATAGGGTCAGGCTCAGATCTCATTTTAGCAGGCTGGAAGTCTGGCGCTGAGTGAGACGTGAATACAGATTTAGGTAGGGTAGACGGTAGTGCAGATTAGGTACTACTCTTCTGATCGTGACTGTCTTCTCAGTGAACAGAGAGGCAAGGGTATCAGCTAGGAATAAGAAGGGACCAGAGGCCGCTGGAGATCTGAGGAGAAAAGAATCGACGTGGACAGTTTTCCAGGAGCATGGAACATAGAACTGACTGGAGAAGTGTAAGGTAGTCCACTTGAGTTTTGTGTTTACGACAGGACTGTTCAGCACTGCTGCGTCTTCTTCCCCAGTTGTGTTCTGCCCTTCAGGGGCTGGTGTGGGGTGGGCGGAGGGTTGGATGTAACCGGATGGGCTTTGCCAGGTGGGGTGAGTGGAGGGTCCACGAACAGGAGAGTTTGAGCTTTGTAAGGAGAGGTGCAGCGTGGTGGTTTACAGTGAGGAGATGTAAATGTACAGTAAACTCCAGTGTTTGACTCGTGGTGGGGAGGGGTAGGTGGGCTGGACTAGGAGTGGGTGTGTGGGCAGCTGATGGGGGACCTGGCTGAGGAGGGAGAGCCAGTGGTTTATCTGATGTCACGTGCTTCAGGGGGCTGGGGTCTTGGGGGGAGGAAGGAGAGGAAAGATGGTCTGTGGGCATCAGGAGGACATCGGCCCCACTCAGGCCCGTGGATGTAAAAACCAAACAGCTGCCTCTGGAGAGGAGCTGGAAGGGAAGAAAGCACTGACCTTAGGCTAAATCCCACGAATAAGCTCTCTGGTTTAAAAAAAAAGATACACATCTCAAGGATTTGTTGTACTATTGACAATTACTGTTTGTGTTAATTTAGGATTTCATCTGTAGTTAGGAGAGTGCCTGCTTCCCCTTACTCCCAGTAACATAGGATATCACCAACTTGTATTTATTTATTTTTATTTTTATTATTATTTTTTTTAATTTTTTTTTTTCAACGTTTATTTTTGGGACAGAGAGAGACAGAGCATGAACGGGGGAGGGGCAGAGAGAGAGGGAGACACAGAATTGGAAACAGGCTCCAGGCTCTGAGCCATCCGTCCAGAGCCTGACGCGGGGCTCGAAATCACGGACCGCGAGATCGTGACCTGGCTGAAGTCGGACGCTTAACCGACTGCGCCACCCAGGCGCCCCTATTTATTTATTTTTAAAGTTTATTTATGATTTTGAGAGAGAGAGAGTACAAGTCGGGGAGGGACAGAGAGAAAGGGAGAGAGAATTCAAAGCAGGCTCTGCACCCTCAAACTCGAACTGTGAGATCATGACCTGACATTTGTGTAAAATGGGTACAAAAAGGAAAGAAATACGTACGTATCTGCACATATGTACAGAAAATGTCTCCAGAAGGGTATGTTAAGAAATGATACTATCGGGGCGCCTGGGTGGCGCAGTCGGTTAAGCGTCCGACTTCAGCCAGGTCACGATCTCGCGGTCCGTGAGTTCGAGCCCCGCGTCGGGCTCTGGGCTGATGGCTCACAGCCTGGAGCCTGTTTCTGATTCTGTGTCTCCCTCTCTCTCTCTGCCCCTCCCCTGTTCATTGTCTGTCTCTCTCTGTCCTAAAAATAAATAAACGTTGAAAAAAAAAAATTAAAAAAAAAAAAAAAAAGAAATGATACTATCTCTTGTAGGGCAGCTGGTTCATTAATTTCCTTTTAAAGGTCTTCGAGTGAGGCAGGTACCCCAGGAGCATTTTTCACCAGCCACAGGTCAAGAGTGAGGGAGAAACTTCACCACCATCCTTTCTGTTCCTTTAGAACGCAGAATGTTGTAATGTGCAGGAACATCAACTGCACAACTCCAGGGACACCATTCGCTTGTAGTCTTTCAAGAACAGCACTCCCTGGAGTTGTGCAGAGGCCACATGGGGCCACTTTGTGGATGCATTACCTTTTGAAATTAAAACTAAAGAGGGGTGCCTGGGAGGCTCAGTTGTTTGAGTGTCTGACTCTTGATTTCAGCTCAGGTCATGACCTCACGGTCATGGGATCGAGCTCCACTTCGGGCTCTGTGCTGAGTGTGGAGCCTCCTTAAGATTCTTTCTCTCCCTCTGCTCCTGTTCCCTGCTCGTGTGCTCTCTCTCTCTAAAATAAAAAAAATAAATAAAAGTAAATAAAATCAAATTAAAACTGAAGAAGACATAAGCTTGGCCAGTAGAGTTGGTGGTTATTCTTTATCGTATTTCTTGGAAAACATTTTTTTTGTATGTTTGTTTTTTAAATAGAGATGTAGTACAAGTGGCCATAATTATTTTAATGGTCCAATCCTAATTGTTCAAAATTGGTTCTCCTCCTTGATTTTCACCAGGCGCCCTCCTGCAAAACGGCCCAACTATGTTAAGCTTGGCACTCTGGCACCTTTCTGCTATCCCTGGGAGCAGTTAACTCAAGAGTGGGAATCAAGAGTCCAGGCCCAAGAGAAATCACCTGTAGCTTCCTCTCCACGTGGCGAGGAGAGGAACTTGAAAAGAGAGAAGGTGCCTTGTACCCCCACGCCTGAAAAATCCGATCAGCTGTCTGATGAAGTGGGCATGTCTCTGAGCAGCCCCAGCGAGCCCAGAGAAGTGATGGACACAGAGCGTCCAGCCCAGATGGGGACTGAGTGGGTAACAGGACCAGCTGCCACCAGCAGCCTCCTCTGCGTTCTTAGGTAAGTGCACACGACTTCCGGATGTGTTCTAGATTGTCTGTTTTAAAAAATTTTTTTTTTTTTTGACGTTTATTTATTTTTGAGACAGAGAGAGACAGCATGAACAGGGGAGGGTCAGAGAGAGAGGGAGACACAGAATCTGAAACAGGCTCCAGGCTCTGAGCTGTCAGCACAGAGCCCGACGCGGGGCTCGAACTCACGGACCTCGAGATCATGACCTGAGCCGAAGTCGGATGCTTAACCGACTGAGCCACCCAGGCGCCCCTAGATTGTCTGTTTTAATACCGACCGGGCTACAGGATGTAAACGTTATCTTTGTTCCTTTATGCAAAGCCCAAGGGAATGCATGGACTTTCTGGAGGGGAAAGCCAGTCCTCCAGTGTCCATAGAGGGCTCAGGGAAATAGCTGAGTCACATTTGATTTGGGGCATGATACTAACTGACCAAATGATTTAAAGTATTGTCATCCATAGACATAAACCAAGGCAGTTGTTCCCTGTGACCTGTTTCATTGGTCTTTGCTTAGAAAGCAGTACCCTCGTGACTGTGACCTTCAGTAATGAGGAACCTCTCGAAGCTCTGAGCAAGTGTTCTTTCCTTAAATCACCGAATTAGATTTTTTCTAGTTCCTTTTCAGTGATCTGAATTTATGAGCGATTAAGTGCCCATTCATTGGACCATCATCACGTTGAAGAGGCTACCGTACAAGACATGTTCCTGCTGTAGCCTGTTAGACTGTGCTTAAGTTACCTTCTAGTCTGTGCTCATATTTTTAATAAGTGCTCACCTCTCTTGCCTTATATTTATTTTTTATACAGTAACCTTAGAATTTCATATCCTTCATTCCCTATAACTATCTCTCTCAGCCTTAGGTTCTGTCTTTCTGTCTTATTTTTTTTCTGCCTTCATCTTCTTAAACCTTTAATCCTTCAGTGTCTAAGAATAGTAGTCACATAAAAACAAAAATATCATTACAGAAGTGTATTAATGTCTGTTTTTAATTTTTTAAAAATTACAGTTTTGATCCTTTCCCACGTAGAGTTTTAAAAAAGTCAAATTAACTCTAGCAGTGCCCAATCTTCTAATTGCATGTTTTCTCCTCAAACAAAATATCCTCAAACGTGTGTCTCTAATTCCATATAGGAGTAGAAAATCACTGAAGCAGCTGTCAGCCTGGTGTGGGCCCAGTTCTGGACCCCGTTGGGCAGCCCAGCGAGCTCCCAGCAGCGGGCAGGAGGCATTGACCAGAGAGGCCTGCCTGTCCATCTTGGACCGTTTCCCCAGGGCCCTGGTATGGGTCAGCCTGTCCCTGCTGGGGAAGGGCAGCCCCGAGCCGCACACCATGATCTGTGTTCCAGCCAAGGAGGATTTCCTCCAGCTCAGTCAGGATCGGCTGTACTGTGGGCCCCACGAATCCAAGCACAGTGACCCATTCAAGAGCAAGATCCGGAAACATAAAGAGAAGAAGAAAATAGAGAAGAGGCAGAACCGAGGGTGCACTGTGTCTGAGGGTCCGGCCGGGGCATACCCTGCGGCTGGGCACCACGCTCTGACCCTGGGCTTGTGGTCAGGCCCTCTCCCGGATGTGACTTCTCATTGCTCCAGAGTTCTCCTTGGCTTTGTCACCCAGGGAGATTTCTCCATGGCTGTGGGCTGTGGAGAAGCCCTGGGGTTTGTTAGCTTGACGGGTCTGCTGGATATGCTGTCCGGCCAGCCAACCGCAGAGAGGGGCCTAGTGTTGCTGAGGGCCCCTGCCTCTTTGCAGTATCGGTTTGCGAGAATTGCCGTGGAGGTGTGAATGCTGGTTAACGTCCTTGCAGGGCGTAGATGTTAACTGTTTGCCAAGTCCCACCACTGGAGAGCTTTGTTTTTGCCATGTTCTGTTTTAAAATACCACGTGAAATGCCTTGGAGACCAGAATAAAAGAATTCTGTATTATGCATGTGATGAAATACTGACATCATTCCATTATTCCAAGATCATTGGTCTCCATCTTTCCCTGCCCTTGCTCAACACTTTAAAATTATTTGCCACATAGCTTTTATATTTTGGTTTCTTGGTCTGCGTAATTCTTGCTGAAAATAATCAGAAGCTCTCCCGTTTTCTTGTTCCTTTTTTATAAGGAACAAAGGGCTGTCAGGTCTGTTTGAAAAGCCTTATAGATGTGTGATAAGTAACAGTGGTTGTTTAATGACTTGATTGCTGCAGAAGAGGAAAAGGCTCTAAACATCTGGCCTCTGTGCATGAAATTGGGTTCCCTGTCTGGACCATGTTCAATTCCATACCGGAACCCGCATGCCTAACGCTTTACACCATGCAGACGGAAATTGTGGAAAATTTATTGCTGCCCATTTTCAGGCAGGCTCGGTGTATGGCAGAGGTGTTGGGGTGGAATCTGAATGGGGTGCCGATCTTTAGGACCGTTTGTCCTCTTTGCTGTTGAACAACGCATGATTCTAGAAGTTTCTGGATTTTTCTGTGCTTTTTGTTTTTGCAAAGAATTTCTCAAAAACACCGTAGAGGATGGTTTCTCAAAATATGTTCTATGAAATGTGTTATCTAAAAAAAAAAAAAAAAAGATTCCGAGGTCAGATTGATTTGGGAAACTGGATTAAACCCAGTTAAGCAATTTCTTTTTAAAGGATTTCTAGAACCTTCCATGTGATAATGCACATTGTGCCTCTCCAGGAAGTGGATAACAGCTTACAGTATTTTCTAAATCTCTTTGATGCCAAGCTTCGTTTTGCAAGGAGCACTTTGTAGGACCAGTGTTTTTAGGAACACACTTTGGGGAATGTGGCTGTATACTGCAGCATTCTGCAAGGTAATGACTTCTTTTTAATGTTTATTTATTTTTGTGAGAGAGACAGAGTGCAAGTGGGGGAGGGGCAGAGAGAGGCAGACACAGAATTTGAAGTGGGCTCCAAGCTCCGAGCTGCCAGCACAGAGCCCAACGTGGGGCTCGAACCCACGAACCATGAGATCGTGACCTGAGCTGAAGTTGGATGCTTAACTGACTGAGCCACCCAGGCGTCCCTGCAAGGTGATGATTAAAATAACAAGCTGCTTTTAGACACTCATGCAGTCATGATGTCCACCTGACGTTTGAGCAGGGTGTGAAGGTCTTGTCCCACAGGAAGAGTAGAGTCATTGGTTTTTTCACTTGTGGAGAAAGTAGGTGCTCATTCACTTTTAGTATCCACGTGTATGTCACACCGTCAGACCCTTGTCTTCCAAGCACACATTTCTAGCAGAGTTTGAGTGTGGTTTGTTTTTTTAACTTAACTGTACAGTTAAGCATTATTTCATGTAAATGCGTTGGGTTTTTGCAGTAGCATTTGGTATAAATGCCTTTGGGGGTGACGAGTTGGGGAGAGAGACAGCAAGTGTTACAGTAGCTAATGAAATGTCTGATGTTTCTCCTCTCGCCATGCCTCTGGATGTATTTGTATCCAACCCAAATGAGACTGAAAAAAATAGTGTAACTTAGGGGTGTCTGTAAACAGAATAAATTAAAGTGTCACCTGATGTTCCATTGTGAACGTTTATTGGACCATTCCTCAATTTGTTTTCTAGGCTCTGAGCCACTTCATCTGTGGCTTAGCTCTCTGGATGACAGAAGTCTGAGCGTGCTGTGAATCACCTGACCTCATTCCGTGCAGCGCCCTGCCTGGGGCCTGCTGCCTGCATCATGAACAGGGCAGTTAACTCTGTTTTGTGGTAGAAGGTCAAAGAACTAGGTGCTGAAAGGATAGACTAGCATTTCCCAAAATCTGTCCGTGGGAGCTCTGGCCCCTGGAGATGTTTCCTGGAAAAATGTGATGGCTAAATAAATTGGGGAAAAGCTGTATTCCGTATTCTCCTATTGAAGATTCACAATGAATGCGTGTACTCCAGGCCCTGCAGATACCTGCAGGAAGGAAAATCTTTCACAGACCTGCCCCCCCCCCTTTTGTTTTGTTTTTTTATACCTATTGTCCAGAGAAGACCAGTTTCATAGATTATAGTTTGCAAAACACTGATAACATATGCACATATTCAGTGAAGGATGCATTTCTTCTATGAAAAAGACATAGGAATGGTCTTATTCTCTACAGCAGTAGAATGAATAAACATGTTTATTTTGATCCTACGAGTGCTACAGAGCTACCAAAAAAGTAGTGTGGCTCCTGGCCTCTTGTCATGGGGGCAGAGTCTTCAGAGTTTGCAAAATCAGGAAGTGTCCTAAAAAGCAGAGTTGTGAGCTGAACGCCTGGAGACCAGCTACACACTTCCTGAGTTGTGTGAGAAACTGATTCTGTAGGATCATGCTCAGCTTTTACATAAGTAATATTTTTACATTTATACATATTCATCACTGAAAACTTAGAAAAAAAAAAGAAAACTTAGAACATGCAGATAAGCAACAACAACAAACTTAAAATCACCTGGATTTTCACCACCCAGATGTAACCACTGTTACCTTTCTGGTACATATCCTTCCAGGACTTGAGGAGGGCGTCTAGTTTTCGGTAAAATAAAAGAGCTTCATGGGGCACCTGGGTGTCTCAGTCAGCTAAGCGTCTCTTGATTTTGGCTCAGGTCGTGATCTCACAGTTCGTGAGTTCGACCCTCGCATTGGGCTCTGTGCTGACAGTGCAGAACCTGCTTTGGATTCTCTCTCCCCCTCTGCCCCTCCCCTGCTCGTGCACACCTTTCTCTCAAAAAAAAAAAAAAAAAAAAGCTTTGGTAATTGCTCATCTGAAATCCTACGTGGTACCTGTGCAGGTTAAGTGCATATTGCCAGTTCCTTATGGAGCTTGTTTAGTGTGACCCTGAATGTTCATACCTTTATTGTAGGTAACTGACCCATCATGCACTCATTGTATTGCTGACTTGGCTGCTGCAAGCCTGGGGGGAGGGATCCTTTCTTCCCAGCCAGGGGGAAGTGAGGTGGGCAGTTGACAGCTGGGTGGACTCTGCTGTGGTCTTAACTGGTCGGGACTGGGCTGCTTAGCAGGTGATAGAAGATGACAAAGACCAGCAACTTCGGGTTACTCAGAGCGCCACCCCCAGTTACACAGCGGTTCTGGCCACTGCCGTTCTCTCCAGAAGTCAGTAGCACGGGTCTCTTTGACAACCTTGGCTTTCAGTCCTGGCTGCACGTTAGAATCACCGGACAGCCCAGGCCTCTTCCTCCAGAAAGCAGTCTCGGGTTGGGCCCAAGCAGTGGTATTTCTTTAAAGCCCCAAGGCTGTTCTGATGTGTGACTTGGGCGGAGGCTGTGGTGGTAGGACGTCTGGCTCTTTGGAGCCCCTGCATCTTGGGAAGGTGTGAATGAACCTCACCACTCTTGTGCCTTTAGCAGGCCCAGCTCACAGGTCTGTCGACTGCACTGTGAAGCAGCTAGGTGGGAACTGAATGAGAGGGCCGGGTGGCCCTGAGTGGGGACTTCCACCTGGGGAGAAGGCCTGGTTTTGAAAGAAAACAACATGGCTCATTACATGTATAACCTTCACTATTTGGGAATATAAAATATTTTCTCTGGGTGAGTATCCTTCCAGATCATCAGTTCTCAAACTTGGCTGCACCTGGAATCACTTGGGGAGCTTTCCAAGCCCTGGGGCCTGGGGCCCACTTCCCAGAGATGCTGATTTAACTGGTGAGGGCTGTGACCCAGTGTCTGGGATTCTTAAGAGCTCCCAGAGGTGACTTGGCAGCCAGGGTTGAGAACCAGTTCTAGACTTTTAATATGAGGTTCCAGTGTAATTAGGCAAGGGCACAGAAGCCTGTCAGTAACACGGAACCGTGCAGGGTGGGAGCAGATGTAGGCTGTCTTGAGTGGGGGCACAGCTAACACTGATGGCCCTGGGTAGGATCCTGCTGGACCTGAGGAAACAGCCAAGTTCATGTAATGGCATCTTCCCTTTCCCGCTTCTTTAAAGTTAAAATTTAACCAGGTATTGTTCTGGAAGAACCGCGCTAACCATCTGCGTGCTTTCACCAAGGAAATGTTTATAAACATAGAACTTTCCTTGTTCTTCCCTCCAATGGCTTGTTTTTTGGTTCCTTGAATAACCAAGCTCTTGGTGACTCCAGGACTTGGATGCCCTGTGCTCTGTGTTCATGGAATGTTCCTTCCCCTCTCCGCCCAGTTTCTGCACCCCTGTCCCCTTTTATCCCATCCTTCCAAATTGATTTCATATTTCTCAGAGAGGCTTCCCCCTGCCTACATTATTTTCTATCACAGAAGGGGTTTATTTCTTGATGATATCACAACATTCTTTGGTTGTTTACTTGTTTATTAGGCTGTGAGCCTCACGAAGGGGAGACCATGTGTTATTTGATCATTCTTGCACCCCAGGCCCAATCTGAGCCCCTAACCTGTGCCTTGTATTTAGTATATTTTTGTTGAGTTGCTGCGTTAATCAAAGCATGTTGATAGTAAATTGTAAGATACTGTTTTATCCGAGGCATATGTTGCAATGGACTAAAGAGCCACTAGGTGGTGCCAAGACCTCATGAGAAAGCAGCCTGCTGGGCAAAAACAACTAAAATACAATTCAGTCGTGTATGTCATTGTGTAAAGGGGGGCGGGGGGGTAATGAAGTTACAGATCAATCAATATTCTTTCTTTTGGGGCAGATGCATACTCTTTTTTTTTTAATTTTTTTTTTTCAACGTTTATTTATTTTTGGGACAGAGAGAGACAGAGCATGAACAGGGGAGGGGCAGAGAGAGAGGGAGACACAGAATCGGAAACAGGCTCCAGGCTCCGAGCCATCAGCCCAGAGCCTGACGCGGGGCTCGAACTCACGGACAGTGAGATCGTGACCTGGCTGAAGTCGGACGCTTAACCGACTGCGCCACCCAGGCGCCCCGGCAGATGCATACTCTTAAAATCCTAGTTTGAAAGGTCTCTGTGATTTTTAAAGAGGGTCCTAGATAAGAAACAATTTGCATATCTCAAAAGTGAATCCCCTCCACGTTATCCCTGGGAAGTACACCCCCCCCCCCACCCCATCACAAGCCGAATGCCTCCAATGACAGGGAGCTCATTCCGTCAAGGATGCTCCCTTGGCACCATACTGTGGTTGAACTACCCCTTCAGCCCCAGCTTAAGCCTATCTCCCCTCCTCCTGACTTATGTCCACTGATATTGAGAGCCAGACCTTCTAGGAAGGGAGTTTTGCTTTCTCTTCTCCAGGCTAAAAAAGCCTCATTTCTTTAGCTTTCCTTCTTGTTTCCAGCATCTCACAGAGGATCTTAAATTTATTTTTTGGACACAACATAATTTGTTCCACGCACAATCCTGCACAGCTGGGTGATCCTCAGGCAGGGCCGCTGGCTTCAGGGAGTCTCAAATGTTCTGGGTCACCGTGGGCCCTCTCGGAAGTCTCCAGCTTCCTCTTCCCTTGCTCTGCAGGATTCAGCCGCTACTACTTGAGGCATGCGTGAGCTTGGTGTTTCTCAAAAGCAGAGCCTGGAACAGCTTACCTGCGGGGTGTTTATTTTAGGAAGTGACCTAAGGGGACAGAAATGTGGAGACTGGCAGAGTGCAGGAGGAAGGAGTGGAAGCTGATCCAAGCGTGCATTGTTTAGCCGGTTGCCCGTGGGCTTACGCGCCTCTGAATTGTCCGCAAGAGAGAAGGCAGTCTTCAGTTCCCAGCTTTCAGTCCTGCTGGTCAAGGGTTGTCCCAGGGAGCGTTCCTTTCCTTGCCCCTCCGGGTTTGTACAGGTGCTAGAATAGCTGAGTCTGCTCTGTGGGCATCCCATGGAAGGCCAGCAAGAAGCCCCTAGGACAGAAACAAGAGGTGCAGCTAAGACAAGGTGCTGTTGGGCCACACATGTGCCCCTCAGTTTGCTGCAGCTAGAGCTGGACAAGAAGTGTGCCGAGGGAATGTGAGCCGGGACAAAAGATGTCTAGCCCAGAGCTCTCAGGAGGTGGGGTGACTATTTCCTGTTGTGACTTGTGAGGAGCCAAGAGGTGTGTGTGTGTGTGTGTGTGTGTGCGCGCGCATGCATGGGGGGCGTGGGAGGAAATGTCAGGGGTGCCTGATGAGCACTCTGGAATAAGTGCCAGCAGTTGGCATATAGATGTAAAGTTGATCTTGCCAAAGCGGGGCGGGGAGGGACAGTTACGGTCGGGCTTCTGCAAGCCCTTAGACTGGATCTGGGCAAGGAGCTTGATTCTCCTGTTTGTGGGCACTACCCGGCATGGTTCTGAATATTTGCCACTGTGTGCCTGCAACAGTCATTAGGGCACAAGCCCTGACACTGTTGTCGGGAGATGTTCTGTGGGCTCCTCCAGGGCTGGCTTTCCCAGCATTCTTGCCCAGTGAGGCCTGCAACTTCCTTGTGCTCACCCCCTGCCCACTTCGTCACCCCCACTCCCAGCCCTCACCCCCTCATGTTGATCGGTTTCCTCAGTAAAGTGGAGGAGGTTGGGGAACAGTCCTGCCTTTACAGGGCGGTCCTGAGACCCGCAGCATTAGAAGGGCAGAATCTCAGGCTGCACCCCAGACCTGAAACAGGTCTGCACTTGAATAAGACTGCTAAGAGGGATTCGTGGTCACAGAAAAGTTGCAGGAGCAGTGGACTGAGTCAGTGGCTTCCGGACCTGGTGATCATCAAAAGCATCTGGGGAGCTTGCTAAAAGAAATTTCTGAGCGTCTGCGGTATGGCCCCCAAGTCTGTCATTTTTATTAAGCACCCTACATGATTCCAACACAGACCATTCATGGGATCGGGCTTGAGAATCACCAGGATGGGCATCTTTGGGTTTTTGCCAATCCTGAGATTCTGGTATTTTTCATGCTGACTTTTCACAAATGTGAATGTCACTTTTTCTGGGTGTTAGGCATTCGTAAGGCCTGTTTGCTTGTTTGCTTGTTTTAATAGTGAGGCCTAGTTTCTGGTTGCTAAATATTCTGGTCGAGAGCTTGTGTTTCTTCCAGCATTTAAGTAATGTCCGGGTACTTTGCCAGGCCCCGCGAGCTCCCACGACCTCACACTTTGGGGATGCTCCGGTGGCGTCTGGGACGGCCCGTCAGCCATTAGGCTCTGGATGGATTTGTCTGAGATGCCAAGACCTTACTCCCTGTTGAGAGATGGAGCCTGAAGTGTCACAGAGAGAGGTCAGAGCGTGTTTGCATTTGGTCTCATCCGGCATCTTGGATGGCCCCGAGTCATTCCTGTCCCCCTACATCATGCCCACACAAGCCTGAGTGGTCTCGAGGAAATACTCCAAGCCTTTGCCCGGGGAGCCGTGGCTCGGGTGTCTGTGGTGGTGCCCCCCCTCACAAAAGGATAAGAGCCGAGTGGGCTTGGCACTAACTGGTCCTCAGAGTGCCCAGCACTGGGAGGTGAGAGGAGGGAGGTCGAAACCCTCAGGGCACCCCACCAGGCTGAGAGGCTACAAGAGGCTCCAGACCGAAAGAAAGATTTCCTCAGAAGGTCTTCCTGGAACTTGGGCTCTCATGCAAAATAATATCTCATGTCATAAAATTCTATGATGCATCATTGTTTTCTGCCTGTCACTAGCCTATAGGGCTGTCCCTTTGGAAAAGTAGGAACTGCTTCTTACCAAGGGCAGAGCTTGGCTCCCCACACAGCTTGGCAGTCTTACAAGTGACCATACCTGGGCTGGGTACTCCCTGTCGGGAAGGAAGTGGTGGCCAAAGAGAAGCAGGCCTTCAGTACGGGGACAACGACGGTTGGAATTTGGGGTTTTGTTTTTCCTGGGCAGGCATCATCACAGAGGGCTCTCCCCCTCCCCGCCCTTCCCAGAGGCCAGCGATGAGGCTAGCTGTGGGCTGGGTGTCCGCCATGTTCCCAGTCTAAATCTGTAGATTCTTCCCTAAGTCAAAGGGGAAGGGACGGTGGGGGGGGGGGGGTGGCAACCAAGAGTCAGGCCAAGAGCAGGGATGGCTAGGGAGCCCCCAAACCCCAGCATGACACCTCCCTCATCATAGTCATCCATGTTTCCTTAGCCTTTATCTCCCTGAGGTGTGAAAATAATTAGTTCTACCAGTTTGGCCTGTGGAATGGAGTTTTAGTTCCCAGTTATTTCATTCAGCCATTAGTAATGATAAAGAGGGAACACTAAGAACCCACCATACACTAGGCTTCATGTGCAATATTCCATTTAGTATTTGCAACCACACTTTTATCATTATCTCCATTTTTGCAGACAAGGAAACTGAGGTTTAGAGAGGCTTGATAATTTGCTGGAAAGACACAAAGTCGGGGTTTGGGCACAGATCAGCTGACTTCAAGTCTGAGTTCACAACGGCATGCCATGCGGTCCTTCCACCCATCCCCCATCCATTTGGGCACAACGTGTCTCCTGTTCTGTGCCGGGCACCGGAGGGGTTAGATGCAAACATGAATCAGGCGGGGACTTGTCCTTAAGCACTTCAAGGTCAATGACATGTTGCTGTGGTGCCATGTGAAGGGTGTTGGGATTTTGGCTCTTGGTCTGGCATAGGAATCAAGCTTTCTCATCCTGATGTTTTCCTAGGAAAAGATGGTCCTGAGTCCCAGGAGATTTATTTCATTCGCTTTTCTTGCTGTTTAATTTTGCCCTGATATGCTGCTGTTATTTATGACTCCAGCACCACCCAAACCATTCATCTTGCCATCGTTAGGCAGTTATGAAAGGCCTGTGATTACGTCTCCCAGTTGGCCTGCTCGTATTTAAAACATCAGCCAAAAGCAAAACATGAAAACGCACACACACACACACACACACACAGCCACCCCTTCACCTAGAAAGAAGTGGGTACACTATGCAGCATTCTTTTTCTGAATCCAGAGAGGTTGTCACCAAGCACTGGCCTCTCCTCCCGCTCTGCCCCGTGTTAGTCTCCAAAGCCTCTGCTCATTTAACTTTTTGAATGTTGCCCATAAATCAGCGGGCCTGGCTCCCCAGCCTGCATCACTCTGAGCCTGCTGCTCCCTCAGCGGCTCGTGTGGGCCTCCTTGGGCAGTTACTCAGTCCCGGCAAGGATTAATGTTAATCTCCCGTTCATGTGATTGAGTCAAGAGTTATTCTTTCCATCTGTCACCCCCTAGGCCAGAGTTCTATGTCCTTGCTTCCTCCTTCCAGGAGGTTTCTGAAGGCAAATGGTGGCACCCCTGCCCATGGACGTCGCAGGGTGAACGTTGGGCAGCTTTCCTACAGGGC
>NW_024412417.1:9970267-9984339 GCF_014898765.1 Herpailurus yagouaroundi
CCCCCCCCCCCCCCCCCCCCGCCAATGCTGCTGAGGAGGAAGATCCCTTAGTCACACAGCTGCCCTGTAGCAGAGCTGGGACCAAGAACCCAGGTCTCCTGACGGGGCCAGGTGCTTTCAAGACCAACTTTTGAATACGGATTTTTTTCCGGAAGAGTCTCAAATCCCTGAAGGAAGAGAGCACGTTGCCATGCTGGATTCAAGTTCTGCATCTCCTCTTTCTTCCTTTCGGCCATCCCAACTTTTCTTCAGCGGTTCTGCCCTGCGCGTTTCTCCTCTCAAGGTGCCGCCTGGAAGGCTTCCTTCAACTCCTGTCACTTCTTGGCTGAAAGGCAACGGGCGGGTCCTTAAGCAAATTCAGTGTTCTTGTCAATAAAAATGGAAATAAAATTGTTATCTACCTTGCTCTCTTTTTTTAAAGTTTATTTATTTTGAGAGAGAGTGAGAGAGCATGTGAGTGGGAGAGAGAGAGGGAGAGAGAGAGAATCCCAAGCAGACTTTGCCGGCACGGGACTCGAACTCACAAACCGTGAGATCATGACCTGAGCTGAAACCAAGAGTCATGCATAACCGATTGAGCCACCCAGGCGCCCCTCTACCTCGTTATCTTGAAGTGAGACTCAGAGGAGTCATAGAAGCCCAAGTGTCTTGTTGAGCACTTGCTGTGTACCTCTCACAGAGCCTTGGCTTATTTGGCATGGATTATATCTTTAGATCCTCGTGGAGATTCTATGAGTTTTATCATCCCCATTTTATAGAGAGGGAGACTGAGGTTCAGTGATGTGAGGGAACTGCTAGGGTCACGCCACTCGTTGGGATCAAACCCACATCTGTCAGCGTCCTTACCCAACATGCTCTTTGGTGAGGGTTCGCCACACCCTGTCTTTGCCCCTGTGTCTCACATGCCATTTGGGTTCTCACAGCGACCCCTTCTTCAGTGTCTTGGAAAACAAGGGCTTAAGCTATCAAGATCAAAATAACCGTGGTCAAAGCAGTGCCTGTCCAATTTCAGGGACTTCACAGGGGAAGAGAGTGGGCCTGAGGATGACCGGCCCAGGATCCGGGTTTTCCTAACTGTGGGCAGGAGAGGATGACGCAGCGACAGGGGCCCCGGGCTCTTCTCCGTCCGTGCAGTTCCCAGGCATGGCCGCGGGGTGGCGCCGTGGACCGACACAGGCGCCCCCATAGGTCTCAGAGAGGAGCCTCAGTTCAGTGCCAGGACTGCTTGGGATGGAGGGACTTTGGGGTACCCAAAAAAGCACCAAGGGAGAGGCGTTCGGTTTTGTTGCTCAGTGCTGCAGCCCGAGAACTGGCCGAGCTCTATGTGCCTTTGGATTCAACGGGTGCTTGTGGAGTTCTATCTGCAGACCGGGCCCCCGGCCTTGGGGACCCCAGGGACATGCATGACCAGGTCTGTCGTTGGCCCCTCGGAGCACGCGGTCTCTTTGGGAAGGCAGAGGAGGACGATGTCGCTCCCTTCAGAATGAATACAAAGAAAGGACCGTTTGTCATGGCCTTAAAAAAGAATGAAAACTTGTATTTTCTTTTCCAAGACCAAAAAACCTTCATTCTCTCCCTCATCCACCCCTGGCTGCTCACTGAGGGTGGGTCATCCCCAATCAAAAGTGGAGTCTGAGGATCTTAGGACTGGGATGAATGTTCTAGAGACTAGAAAAGGGCCCTTCTTACTAACACAGCTCACCATTTATACTCAACACCCTATCTCACCTGGGGCAGACCCCGGCCTCACTGAACCTGGCAAGCTCTATTTCTTTCTTAAAACACTGCTCATTCTAACCCTTTTTGTGTCACTTTTCCTGATTCCTCCAGAATTAACTACTCTCTCCTCTGTTGTGTACCCTCCTATAACCGGGCATCTAATCACATTGTGAAAAAGCTGTTTGCACATCTGTCCTGTTAGACTAAAATGTCCCCCGGGGGGCAGAGCTCCTGGACTTGGATCCCCAGCACCTCGTGCGGTCCCAGACAAGCAAGATGCTCATTAGGTACTCGTTCAATTTAATTAAGTTACTTGAGAGAGAAGGCACACAGGCTTTTTAACACATTATCTAATTCAATCCACACAACAGCACTGTTTGCTTGGTATTATCTGCACTATTTTATTTTATTTTTTTATGATTTAATCCTTAATTTTCATATTTTAATGTTTATATTGAGAGAGAGAGAGAGAGAGCAAGCAGGGGAGGAGCAGAGAGAGAGAGGGAATCTGAAGCAGGTTCCAGGCTCTGAGCTGTCAGCACAGAGCCCAAGGCGGGGCTTGAACTCACAAACCGCGAGATTGTGACCTAAGCTGAAGCTCAACTGCCTGAGCCACCCAGGCGCCCCAATAATTATCTGCACTGTTTTATAGATGAGATGATGCTTGCTGCAGCAAGAGATGAACCTTGAAATCTCAACGGCTAAGCACACTCAGCAGTTACACCTTGCTTCACAGTCTGGTGTGAGTTGGACAGCCTTTTCCCCCTTGAAGCTACTTCATTTAGAATACGTCTCACCAAGGGGCGCCTGGGTGGCTCAGTCGGGTAAGCGGCCGACTTCGGCTCAGGTCATGATCTTGCGGTCCATGAGTTCGAGCCCCACGTCAGGCTCTGTGCTGACAGCTCAGAGTCTGGAGCCTGTTTCAGATTCTGTGTCTCCCTCTCTCTGACCCTCCCCCGTTCATGCTTTGTCTCTCTCTGTCTCAAAAATAAATAAACATTAAAAAAAAAATACATCTCTCTAAGACCTGGTTTAGTCAGCTCCCACTCCTTTAACAAAGTACCGCAGGCGGAGGGAGGAGGGGGCTTAAACAATAGACGCTTTTTTTTTAATGGTTCTAGAGGATGGGAAGTCCAAGATCAAGGTGCCAACATATTCCGTCCCTGGTGAGGGCGCTCTTCCTGGCTTGCAGATAGTTGTCTTCTGGCTGTGTCTGCCCATGGCAGAGAGCGAGTGAGCAGGACAGTTCTGGTCTCTCTTTCTCTTCTTATAAATACACGAATCCCATCTTGTCTCTTCACCTCCCCCTCCAAGACCTCACCTAACCCTTATCACCATCCAAAGGCCCCACCTGCAAATACCATCGCATTTGGGGTTAGGGCTTCAACATAGGAATTTGGAGGGGGGACACAAACGTTCAGTTCATAACGGCTGCCACCACACAGGCACATGGATTGTCCTGGCCCCCAAGTCAACCTCTGTTCACGATTCAGTGGCCAAAACTAGCCATGTTGTCTCAACATAAGAGCAGGGGTGGCTGAGAAACTTAACACGCATATTGGGTCAAACACTGCCGCAAAACCACACACACGTGTGCTTATATACACATACATCTACACAAATGCACACGCATCCACGTAAAGATACACATACGTGAGCGCACACACCTATGAGTCATGCTCCAACACAAGTACTAAAGATGAAACGCCACCATAGACGCAGAGAGCATGCACCATACCACGTGTCCAAAAACTAGAGAGAAAGGACATGTGTAAAGCAAATCTGCAGGCTGGGAAATGGAAAGGGCTGTGTTTCTTAAAAAAGATTTTTTCCCCGCACCATTATTTAGCAAAGTATTATGCTTAGGACTGAAAGCAAAATGCTGCTGTGGAGGAAAGCTCGAAGAGCAGCAGGCAAAAGCAAGAGATGACGCGGAGAGATGCTAATGTTCTTTCTGTTTCTGAGGATAATAGTTCTGGAGACAAGCAGTTCTTGGGCGGTTTATAGAGAGCAGCAAGACATAATCTTTGCAAGATTTAGCTTGAGCACCAGAGACGGTTGTTTTATTTCTCGGAACGAGTTTGCATATATATAGAAGTGGGAGAAGCAGGTGGGGGAATACACCTACGGCCTCACCCTCACCCTCACCGGGCTTTGTGCTGCGCCCTCCTGGGGGAGTTGGCTGACACGGAGGCTCAAAGGAACTTTAGGGAGGTTACTCGATGACATTTTGACATTGCCGAGATTGGAGGTGACACATCTTTGTGGGAATTAAAATATTTGGGCCAATTATAACAATAAACATGCCCTAAAAGGGAAAAGAGAAAAAAAAAAGCAGAGGTTTTAAGCCCTCTGTGTTGACTGATCTCTCCCACCCTCTTGGGAGAGGCCTGGAGCCAGTGTCTGGGACACAAAGACTTTCTTTCCTGCGGGCATTTCTGGCCCGGCTCAGGAGATAATGAGATTCCCTGGGAGCTTTGGATTTCACTCTGACAGTTTGCTCCAGTTTGATCAGCATTCTTGGAGTGACAGCTAGGGCTTGGCACCTGTCTGGGCACTCAGAACACGAAGTCCTCTTGGTTTCTGCCTGCAGGGAGCTTGCAGTTTGGCAAGAAAGACAACACATGCATTTTAATAACTGTAAGACAAAGTGGAAGGTGGGAGACGGTGCTGAAGGGTGTGTGTGTGTGTGTGTGTGTGTGTGTGCGCATGTGCGTGTGTGTGCGTGGGGAGAGGGGGATTGCGAAGCGATTCCGGGAGTCTTCAGACCAGGCTCAGGAGCATGGGTACAACTCAACCCTCTGACGTGGGAAGAGCACAGGCCCCTGCGCACAGTAGCTCCCACAAGCACCGCAGGGTGCAGCTGGCTCTCGAAGGCAAGTCCACGGGAAGGGCAGGAAGGAGCTGGAGCCACGCCACGGCGGCTCTGCGTGCTGTGACATTTGACTTCCCGTGACCGTCAGAAGCCCCCACATCAGCACCAGTGCAGTATGGGAAGCTGCATCTTGCAGTTGGACCGTGGCTAACGGGAGAGATGGTGAGATGGCAGCCACCTATGAGCCAAGAGGACAGGCCTCAGAATGACAACTCCCTTACTGACACCTTGATTTGGGACCTCTCGTCTCCAGAACCATACGAAATACATTTCTGTTGTTTAAGTCACCCCGTCTATGGCATTTTGTTATGGCAGTCAGAGCAGACTAAGACAGTCACCTCGCTTAATCCTTAAATCCCCAGGTCAGTGCCATTAGACCCATTTTCTAGATGAAAAACTGAGGCAAAGAGCATTTCGGGGGCATGACCTGGGCAAGACAGCTGCACAAGCTCCAGTTCTAACCCCGGCTCGGAACCGCACCTCCCTGAGGCAGATGGGAGCGTGGCTGCCAGGGTTCAAGTCTCTTGAGCCCTGACTCTTTATTGCCCATGACAAGTTCCCTTTCCTCAGCTCAACTCAGGAGTCTCATCTGTGAGAGGAGCAGAGTTTGGAAAGGTTAATTATGACAGCGACATTGAGTACAAGCAAGTGCAGGTTCTCTGTCGGGATCTGAGCCCAGATCCATGAGTTACATGAGAAAGACCTGTGGGTGCTGATAGGGCTTTGCAGCGTGGTTGCTTTCGCTAATCCTTCTACTGCTATTAGCTGTTACATAATAACTGGTTCAGAAAATGGTATGGTGCCTTCTCACAAAAGTAAAAATAGAATTACCACATGAGGGGCGCCTGGGTGGCTCAGTCAGGCAAGCGTCTGAGTCTTGATTTCAGCTCAGGTCATGACCTCGAGGTTTGTGAGTTCGAGCCCCACATCGTGCTCTGTGCTGACAGCATGGAACCTGCTGGGGATTCTGTCTCTCCCTCTCTCTGCCCCTCCCCTCTGCTCTCTCTCTCTCTCTCTCAGAATAAGTAAATAAACGTAAAAAAAAAAAAAAGAGAATTATCATATGATTCAGCAATGTTATACTTCTGATATAAATCCGAAAGAATTGAAAGCAGATACTTGACTATGAGGAGGGACTCGTATATATATTCATGTTCACAGCAGCCTTATTGACAACAGCAAAGACGGAGAAGCAATTCATGGGTCAATCAACAGATGAATGGATAAACAAAATGCAGTATACGCATACAATGAGATATTACTCAGCCTTAAAAAAGAAGGAAATTCTGACACGCTGCACCATGAATGAACCCCGAGGCCATTTTGCTAAGTGAAATACGTCAGCGCAAAAAGGCAAACACCTTGCAGTGACTGTGACAATTCTCATGGTAAGAACTAGCGTAAACATCCAGCCAGAGAGGCTGGCACTGGGCCTTTGGAAGACCGTCCCCTGGGCGAGGGCGGTTTGCCCAGATGGGACTGGGTGAAGATGGCTACCGAGGTTTGCCTCCCGGTTCTGGAGGTGACAGGACGGACAGCCGCCAGCCTGTGGTCCTGCCTGGGCTTCATGTTGGTAAGCGGCAGTGGTGTCTCTGCCTGCTCCCGGCCATCTGCCAGCCTGTGGTTCCAGGCTCACCTCCCCGCGACGGCCAGAGAGCCGTGTCCCGCGTGAGTCGGCCAATGTGCTGTTTGGTGGCCGGAGGTTAGAAAACTTGGCTGTGACTTCCTTTGACAGGGCATGAGATGCTCAGCCTTTTCTGCTTATTTCTCCATCTGTATAAAGACTGGGAAAGCTCACTTTGATGCCTCCTCTATGAAGCCCTCCTGGTCTCCCCCACCGCAGACTCCATGCAGTTCTTCCTCTGTGCTCCTGTTGGACCTTGATACCCACATGGGAACAGAAGTCACCTGGAACTCTAAACTTGGATGGGAGGGCTGGGTCACTGCAGGGCCCCTAGCACACCATGGTGCAATCCCTGTTTGTTCTAGAGGCGAATGAATGAGCAGGGGAGCCCTGGGCATGCAGGAGAGAAGACCCTTGTTCAGCTTTTCCCTGTTTCCTTTGGATCTCACTTCCTTTCCCCCGTCCCCCCCCCCCCCCCCCATTCACTGTCATGTTCGTTTAGCCTCCCCTTAGACTTTCCCTCATGCCCGGGGAAATAAAACCCAGTTAGAAGTCAGTTCCAATAGGGTAAGAATTGGGTTGACGTGATTTAACTACTGCCTTTCCCAGAGGCCCTTGTGGGCAATGACTGGATGTCACAGAAGACAGGGTGGTGGGGCACCTGGTGACTCGGTTGGTTAAGCGTCCGACTCTTGTTTTCAGCTCAGGTTATGATCTCACAGTTTGTCAGTTCAAGCCCTGCTTCTGTCAGCACAGAGCCTGCATGGGATTATCTCTCCCTGTCCCTCTCCTCTCCTCTCCTCCTCATACTCCCTACTTCTCTCAAAAAAAAAAAAAAAAAAAAAGACAGGTGGTAACTGGCTTCCAAGGGAGCTCCCAGGGCACTCACCTCTGGGTATCCCTCTCCACATTGAATTGGGGCTGGCCTGCATGATGAATAGACTATGATAGAAGTGATGGGGGTGACTTCCAAGATCAGGTCAAAAAGGCACTGCACCCTTGGTCCTCAGATCACTTGCTCTGGAGAGAACCAGCCGCTATGACATGGGGAGACTCAAGCTGTCAGTCCTGGGGAGAGCCCCACGTGGGCGGGAGCACAGGCCCCACATCCACAGCCAGCAGCAATTTGCCAGTCACATGTGGGCTATTTTAGAAGTGCATCCTCCAGCCCCGCCACGTCTTCAAACGATGGCTGCCTTCCCTGGTATCCACCTGCAACTTCATGACCGTCCCCTGAGCCAGAAATGCCCACCTAAGCTGTTCTTGAATTCCCGACCCACAGAAATGATTAGAGATAATCAATGCGTATTGGTGTTTACGTCTCTTAAGTTTTGGAAGGACTTGTTATGCAGCAGTAGCTAATTAATACACATAGGACTCAAAGGGTAGAATTTCAGACATGAAGACTCTTCCTGTAATTGAACTGCCCACTTCCGCAGTGCAGTCTGGGAGTGTTTTATATTTTGTATTTTTAAAATTTTTTTTAGTGTTTATTTATTTTTGACAGAGAGAGAGAGACAGAGCATGAGCAGGGGAGGGGCAGACAGAGAGAGGGAGACTCAGAATCTGAAACAGGCTCCAGGCTCTGAGCTGTCAGCACAGAGCCTGACTCGGGGCTCGAACCCACAGACCGTGAGATCATGACCTGAGCTGAAGTTGGACGCTCAACCGACTGAGCCACCCAGGCGCCCCTGGGAGTGTTTTAAAGTCACAAGTTCCACGTTGTGGCCCCACCACCAGGCGTCCCGTTCAGCAGCCGTGGATTCCCGCCCTCATCTGCTGACCTTCAACCCTTCCCTCCTAAGGAGGCCCCGGGAGTATTACACGCGAAGCCCTTGGCTGGGATTGCAGGGACACAGGGACACAGGGGCTCCCCCGCTCCCATCCCGGACACACGCTCTCCCAGGAGCCATGAGGAGCCTCGCTATTGCTTGTCCACTGGAGCCCCACATGTGAGCACCAGGCTGGATGCACCATGCACTCCGGGAGCTGGTGAAGTGCAGGTTCTGTGCAGGGGCAGAGAAGAGGCCATCTTCCCCTGCCTGTGTCGCCTAGGGGAACTGCACAGCCACACTCTTGGGGCTCCAGGGACCTTAGTCTCTCCACCAAGCAGCATCTACGGCTTGCCTCTCAGCTATCTGAAAGCTCACATGCAGAACCGCGGACCTTCCTCTGCTCAGTTTGGCATTCTTTTGCCCAATAGGACTCTGTCCTACTCCTTCTGACACCAAACGGCCAGATTCTGGCAGGGACTGGAGGTGACGGAGTGCCGCCAACACCAGCAGTGTCTGAGGGCCCGGGCCAGCCAGCCAAATGCCCTGGGATGCTCACGCGGGGCCGCTGGCATTACTGCCCTGAGAGCCTGTCCACTCTCCTCTTTGCTCGTCACACTCCATTTCCCGTGACCGCCTTGCAGCTCCTGGAAGGTGGCTGCGGGCTCCTATTCTGCCCTGCAGACCCTTGTTTCTTCGGCACCTACCAGGTTGTGCTGGTGGCGGACTTTCATCGTACTACTTAATGTCTGACTCACGGAATCGGTGCTTGAGACCAACTTGGCTTGATAACCCTGGACACATTAGGTGTTCTCTCTGTGTGCTTCTGACTCCCACACTTTGCATGCCGTGTGGGTGCCCACAGCACAGCGTCCTCGTCCCTTTGCCCAGCAGCATTCAAGCCGGGCTGTTATCCTTGCGGCTCCAACACGGTCTCCTTGCCATTGTTTTCTTCTTCATTCCTCAGACCTCATCTGAGATAAATCTTCAAGCCCTCCACTCCTCCCCGAGCTGGTCTATGACTCACGAAGCCCCATACTTCAGAACAAACAGGCCGTCCCCAGCCTCCCCGCTCTGCCCTCCCTGACCCAGTGCTCTCTCTCCAGCGATGATGGACTTTATTGCAGCGCCGGGTTAGGGTTTGGTCCTGGATTGGTGATGTTATTAAAAACAGATTTAGTAATGCTCCAAGCAGTCAGTCCGCCTGTCCAGTAATGGTTCATCATTGTCATAAAGCTGAGGGGTCAGCTCATCTCTGCTTTCAGGCACGACCACACATACGTCATGCCAGAGAGAAGGGCTGATCTTTTATTTGCTGTTAGTTTTCAAAGACCTCCGGGGAGAGTTCGGCCTCCCTCGGAAACCTACTCCGGTGAGAGCCAGCGGCCCCCAGGCGGTGCCGCTGTGCTGTGTGTGTGCATGTGTGCGATGTGCACGCTCCAGGGGTGCTGCAGAGACAGGGACCTTCTGCCCCGACCGCTTGCCCCCTGTCCCCTTCTGCAGATGCAAGGGTGGGAGGCAGCTGCAGCAGAGGGGAGCAAGCAAGGAGGGCGGGAGCAGTGCGCCGAGGACTGCGCCGTGCCTTGGGTCCCCACACCACTGAACTCTGTGACCTAAGGCATGCTGATCAGTTTCCTTGCGCCTTAGGCCCTCAACTGTGGTGGGGGAATGATAATGGTTACTTTGCAGTGTTCTGAGGCTTGCAGATGATACACGCGAAGTGCCTTGTCCTTAGAAAGTGCATCATAAATGTCTGCTATTATTGGGAATAGAGAAAAAAAAAAATGATGCCTGGGGGAGGCAATGGGAACTTTTGGACTTGAGAATCTCCTGAGAACAGAATGTGTGGTCTGTGTGGGCAGACGTCAGCCGGGGGTGAATCCTCCAGGGAGACTCCTCTGCTCGCTGCACCGGGTCACGGAGAAAGCCTGAGGCCGCTCCAGCCGGTAGAGGGGCCCGTCCCTCTCTTGTTTGCATCCTGGATACTTCCAGCTGACTGGCCATGGCATCATGTCCTCAGGCCGTGGGGGGCATGGGCACACTGCTGTGTGTTCTGTAGTGGGGGGGGGCAGTGGGGGGGCGATACACATTGCCTGACTTGATGAGAAGCAACTTGTCCCTGGGCTGTTGGTTTCCATGGCAGCACCAGGAAGAGCAGCCAAGCAACCAGGCAGTTATGCTTGAAAAAAAAAGTAGTATGATTTGGGAACCTAGTGACTGTCATAGCCCTGTGTATGCAGAATACAGAAATTCATTTATGTAACAAATATTTGATGAGCATCTACCACATTCGAGGCATCGGAGGGCATAACAAAGATCCCTGTTCTTGGGGAGTTCCCACTGTGGCAGGCGAGGGTGGAGAGGCAGACAGCAAACAATAAACATAATAAAGACACAAATTATACAGTATTTTAGGAGGTAAGTGATGCTATGGAGAAAAAGAGGAGGAAGAGAAAAAGCTCATGGGAACTAAGAGTGCTGGGTGAAGGTGGGATGGGTTGCAGCATTACATACGGTGGTCAGTGACATTTGAGCAAAGATTTAGACAACTTTCAGGGTTAGCATGGTTGCGAGAACAGCATGTGCAAAGGCCCTGAGGCAGAAGTAGGTGTGGTATGTTCAAGGACCAGGGAGAAGGCAGTGAGGCTGGAGGGGAATTGGAGAAGGAGGTAGGAGGGGGCCTTCAGGGCAGAGAGGTCATGGAGGTCAGATCACATAAGGTCTTTGGACTTGGGCCTTTCTACATGAATGACCAGTCAGAGGCTATAGCAATAATCCAGTGGGAGACGATAGTTATGACAGTGGAGGTGGTGACAAGTCCAGGGCAAATCCTGTTCCACAAAGAGTTATAATTAGATACCAGGAATCAGATGAGCTTGTAGATGACTAACTCTAAGTGGAATAACCTAAGAGTTGCACCAAAACAACAGCAAAAGAAAGAAGGGATTCTCAAGAGGGAAGGAGCACATCTGGCTGATAAAATCATTAAATCTTCAAGTGTTAGAGATGGGCTTTGAAGGGTGGAGGGTTCCAACGGGGAACAGATGTGGGAAGTCAGTTAGGGAAAAGCAGGAAGGGCAGAGAGGCCGGGACAGGCTGAGGCCTTTCTCTCTCCATCTCTACTCTGCTGCCTCAGCCTGAATCTGAGGGAACAGATTGGGGCAGACTGGTGGGGGAGCTGGGGAGCTGTTTCAGGTAGGAGGTCAGGAGGACCTAAAATGAGGGCAGCAGCTAGGGGTCTAGGAAGAAGGGGAAGCATGGGCAGGATGCTTGGGAGAGAGGTCTAATGTGATCTGTGCGGTGATTGGCTGGCAGACAAGGGAGGAGTCAGAGATGGCCCTGAGGCCCAGCTTGGGCCTAGGGAGCATAGGGGTGCCCCTAAAAGAAGTAGCTGGGTGGCAGGGGTGCAGAAGAGAGGAGAGATGGTTGGGCGATGACTTTGCTTTTGGACATACTGACACCAAGATGTCCAGGGGGCCGTGGTCAAGCAGGGGTTGGGAATGCCGGTCAAAGCTCCACGGCCACACTCTGCTCTCTGCTGATCTGCGCCGATTTGTTTGTTGAGGAGATCACAGAAGCGGCGGGAAGTCTGCGGGAATAGGCTGGGAAAAGGGGCAGGAGCCAGGTGAAACCAACTGGCTGGCTTCGGCAAGCACTGAGTGGTGTCACCCGCACGGGCGCACTGGCGTGACAACTGAACGTCGGATGCCGACCCCTGCCGGTGACAAATGAATACAATCTTACCCGTCTCGTGCTTCAGACTCCGTGTTCCGGGAGGGAGCGTGAACTTCCGGGGGTTGGGGACAGGGGGTCTTGCCTTACGGCTTTCAGAGTGGGAGGAGGGGGGAGTTTCCGCTTCCCAGCAAGGTCTGTGCCATGGAGGTTCCCCAAACAGGGGGGGTCACGTGCTGGAAGCCACAGGAGACACAAGCCCCTAGGTTACTTGGTTAGTTCTGCTGTAACCACAGATTGGGGGTGCATAAATACAGAAGTGTATCAGCTCATAGTTCTGGGGTCTGGAAGTCCAAGACCAAGGTGGGAGCAGGATCGGTCGCTTCGGAGGGCGGTAGGGCAGAATCTTTCTATGCCTCCCTCCTAGCTTCTGGGAGCCTCAGGTGTTCTTGGGGTCATAGATGGCTGTCTCCTCCCTGCATCTTCACATTGTTTTCCCTCTGTGGACCTCTGTGTCTAAATTTCCCGTTTTTTCCACAAGGACACCAGCGGTAACTGGATCAGGGCCTGCCCTAACTGATCTCATTTTTAACTTGATTACCTCTGTAAAGACCCTCTTTCCATATAAAGTCACATTCTGAGGTAGTGGGGGTTAGGACTTCAGCGCCTACTTTGAGTGGGGGGTGGGGGGTGGGGGACACAATTCAGCCCATAACCGTCCCCTACAGTGGCACGTTGGTTTGGCTCTTTTTTGTCACTTCATTTCCCTTCCTCTCAAGAACAGGATGGTTTTCATCCTGATGACTTTAGAAAGCTATTTATGTAATTGTCAATTGCTAAATTATGGAAATGAAATAAATCTGCTTTGCTGCTTCAATCATTCATAAAAATCAGTTAATAAGCTTTGGTTTGCTCTCAGCAACTTCTGTTGATAGAGTGTGGATCCAACACTCTGGTAGTGGAGAGTGTCCCTAGCCACGGGATAAATGTTTTTTCCATTATTAACTTTATTGTTGTGGTGCAAAAGTCAGTCGGCAAAGTGAGGCTGTTCTCATTGCTTTTGGACGGGAAAACATGTTCGGCACGTGGGCCATGCACAGGGGCCATATACCAATTTGCAGCGAGGGCCCGTCACCCCCAGCCCACCCAGGCACCGCTGGTTCGCCACTCAGACCTTTTCTCCAAACCTGTTTGACGTCCCCACGGTTGTCAGAAAGGACTTAAAGCCACGCATGTGTCCTTAGGCCCGATATATTCGGCGCCTCTGCTTAGTCCTTTTGAATAAACTTTTTCTGTCTTGTCACCTTGGGCCTTTGCTGGGGACCCTGGGCTCTGCCTGCATTATTCTGAAGGAGGACGTGAGGTCTTTGTCCCAGCCCTCAAGCCCCCTCTTTCTAGCAGTCACCCAGTCCCTCCTGTATCTTCTCTGAGGTCCAGCAGGCCAGAAATAATGAGCTCTGCTGTATAAGTGGGGAAACGGGGTCACCAGAGGCAGACAGGCATCCAGAAATCTGTTTCCCTCTAAATAGAGCTAGAAAAAGGAGATTTGGGGATTCATCCAGCAGACCCCCCAAGATAAACCTACAAGCAACCAAAGAAAAGGAAGTGGGAACACGGAAGAGAAGAAATCATCACTTTTATGTTCTTTGGAGGGGGTGTTCTCTCCAGATGTCCAGAGAAGCCCCTGGCCTACAGAGAGCAGCGGCGCTGAGTAAACAGGAAACGCCAGGAATCTATTTTTATTTGGTGCTGTCTTTACTTTCCCTTGTTTCAGTGGAAAATGAGTCTGGATTCCACAAAACTCCTTAGTGAACAACAAATATAAGCGGAGGCAATGCCAAGGCTCTCGATCCTCAGCGGTGGTTTGGATCAGTTTCTTCTTTGCGGAGACCTTGGAGGCTGGGGCTGGCTGTGCAGGAAGCAGGTGGCTTGCTTTAGAGGAGGCCCGTGGAAAGGCAATCGAGGGGAGCACTTGGGCCCCTGTAGCAGATTTCGGTCCTCCTCCTCAGAAGCCTGCCCTCCCCACCCCGCTCCACGGCAGCAGCGGAGAAGGGGGGCGCTCCTGCTCATGTCCCCTCCTGATCACGTCCCCATCAGAGTCAGCCCCTGGGGCTGGAGGCTGGAGACCTCTGCGCCATGGGGAGAGCGTGGCCATGGCTCTGCGGTCTGCAGGGATGTCCGACTGGTCCCGAAGCAGGGCAAACTCCGCAGGAGGAACTCCTCGTTTGGCCAAAGGGCTGCATTGCTTGGAGATGCCTTCCCCCACCCCTGCCCTGTTCATTTCTCTGGTGTTGCTGTGGGGCCACCTGTAGGGAGCTGGTGGATAGTCAAGGAATGAGGTTATCATAAGCCTCTTTTGCTAGTGAACTCGGGACTTTTTCTTGTCTGTATGTTTAGGTGCGACTGATGT
>NW_024412417.1:9984439-9997192 GCF_014898765.1 Herpailurus yagouaroundi
CCCCCCCCCCCCCCCCCCCCCCGCCAAGCAGATGCCTTGGCTATTCTTAAATTACCATATATCAGGTTTACTACACTTTTAAAAAAGAACAAGGATATGATGTTCATTAAGATTAAGCATAGGAGCCACCAGAAACTTGTGGTCATTTTCTTGGGCCCACCTTCTCCTGTCTCCTATCTGAAGACCGCCCCCTACTGGTTATGGACTGTCATTGAACAGTGCTGCCCTGTAATTTGAATGCTGGGAAGAGCTTCTTCCTGAATTTCATGAAGCGATTCTCAAATGGGCTCATCCTTTCCCCTTAAGTGCTAGCAGCAGCCACATCTAACTAATGTTTTCTGTTAACCCCATGAGTGTTGGGAAAAATCAGACCCTTCCCGTGGCCAGGAACGCAGTCTCTCCAGCCAGCTGGAGAAGGGGTTGGCTGTTATTTTTTTTAATGCTTATTTTGAGACGGCAAGTGCAGGAGGGGCAGAGAGATGGAGAAAGAGAGAGAGAATCCCAAGCAGGCCCCGTGCTGTCAGAGAAGAGCCCAATGTGGGGTTCGATCCCACGAACTGTGAGATCATGACCTGAGCTGAAATCAAGAGTGGCACCCTAAACCCACTGAGCCCCCCAGGGCGCCCTGGCGGTTGGCTGTTTATTGTAGACATGCCTCTGAGTGGAAGGAGGTGAGCTTCACTCACCTGGACCTTGCCATGTTGGGCCTGGGCCTTGGCTATCTGTCACCGAAACTCGCCGGTCAACCCCACTCTGCGTCTACTTCTCTTATAGTATTGCTCACTGCCTCTCTTGCTTTGCCAACAGATTTGGTTCTTCTATGCTCACAATTCCTTCTTCTCTATAACTTCAGTCTCCTACTGACCGTGGCTTGCTATGGCCCTTGCTGTGCCTTCTGCCTTCACACCTCCCCAGGAGGGCTCCCAGCCTCAGCTCCCCGCCTAACCCCTTGACACTCTCCACATCTCCCAATTCAGGTTCTGGGGAATGCAGTTCTGGCTGGCCCGGCACACCCTTCTCTGGGCCCAGCTTTTCTGCCCAAGGCCATCTCAGGGGTCACCACCCAGCCTTTATGGCCTGGCTACACTGGTCATTTCTGGTAGGATGTGATGTGCCACAAATGCAAAGGCTGAATTCAGTCCTTGCTTCTTGAATGTTTATTATGCCATCTGATATCGATGGTGAATGACTAAGAAAGATAAAGGGGAATGTCATGAAATTCTGAGAGGTGAGTTTCTTATTATGTCCTTAGGTCCACCCTGCACCCCCAGAACTGAAGTTAATGCCATCATTTCCTTCACAAATCAAACCCAAGCCCTTAATTCTGTGTCAGAGCTGGCCACTCAAGGCCTTCTAACCTGCTTTTCTTGTCCTATCAATTGCCTTCCTCTTCGCGTGACTCCATGTTGCAGACATTTCCAAGCTTACTCTGAGCTATTCAGCATCTCTTTTGCTCACGGGTTTCCATCTAGGTCTAAATTCTATATGGACTTTGAAGGCCAGCTCAATACCTGTGTTAGTTTCCTAGGGCTACCGCAGCAAAGTACCACAGACTGCACTGCTTTAAATAATAGAAAGGTATCCTCTGATCAGTCAAGGTGTTGGCAGGCTGTGCTCCTTCCCAGGGATCTAGGAGAGAATCTGTCCTTGCCTCTTCTCATTTCCGGTGGCTCCTGGCATTCCTTGGCTTATGGCTTCGTGACTCCAATCTCTGTCTCTATCTTCATGTGGCTTTTCCCCCAGTGTGTCTGTTATCTTTTCCTGTTCCATCTCTTATAAGGACCCTATTATTGGATTGAGTAGTCCAGAATGTAATCTAGGATGACATTGTCTCAAGATCCTTAATTTAATTACATCTATAACCCTTTGGCCAAAGAGGTCAAATTCATACGTTCTGGGTGTTAGGAGGTAGACAAATCTTTGGGGGGAGCACCATTTAACCCACCATAATCCCCAATTTCTTTTTGAAGACTGCCTCCTAGTAAAAAATGACCGCTTTCCCCTCTGGGCTCCCATAGCCTTTATTCAAGTCTTTTAAGGAACTGTTGATGTTGTCTTGTGCAGTGTAGGTATGGCGATACTAGCGATAAGAGTGTGGATTGCAGAGTTAGATGTCCTGGGTTCAGATCCCAGCTCTGCCAGTCACCAGCTGAATGACACTGGTTGAACCACTTCACTTTTTTTGCTAGAGCTAGGATGCAAGGAGGTGCTTAGGGCACAGCATTTAAGGAGCTACTCACTCTCAGGGCCCCGCAGGTGCTGGGTCAGCCCTGTCACCATACTGAGAGTAAGATTTCTGTGATCTTTCTTCAATTTCATGCCCCAGGTGCCTCTCTTGACTTACCCTAGTCCCTGCCCTGCCTCTTGCCCTGTTTTTTTAATCTCTAAGATAGGGATAATGACCTCCCTGGTACAGAAACTATAAGGGTTAAGTGAGTAGCACAAGTGAAAGACTTAGCACAGCGCCTGGCACATCATAGGAGCTCAAGAAATGAAAGCTGTTGTTTACCAGACAGAAGTTCCTGCGGAGCTGGTCTTCATGTCGAATTCATTTTTATACTCCTAATAACCTTAAACACACTGCATCGAAAATAGTATGTGATCAATTATGTTTAAGCGAATTAATCAGTCTTTGGGAAGTTTGAGGCATGTGGTGATTGGGTCTATAATCAGGCAAACAACTCAAACTTCAAGACCCTGGATCAAGAGTGCTTGAGTTGGGTCATTTCCTTGTTCGTGTTTAGCGTTTTAGAAGGTTTAGGTGAGGAACTTTGGACAGGAGTAGAGCCCAAACCTCACAAAATTGCTGAGGTTGGTTTTCAAATTAGAACCATGAAGGAAAAGTCTCCCAAAGTGGGATGTGTGCACACTGGAAGGATTAGCTTGCGTCTGGGTAGCAGCAGCTCAAATGTGCAAAGTGGCTTTGGTTCACGCGTGCTGGTCACGTCAGGAGTGGAGGGGCTCCTTCTCTGGCACTTGCCAGCTCCCTGGGAAGGAGATTCTTTCCTGGAACACGGGGGCTATCTTGCACCTTGCCTGGAACTCTGTGAAACTGTTGGCAACATCTGGCTCAGCTGGGTGCACCCCAAAACACCACATTTATTTGATACTGGAGTTGATATGCCTCTCTTACATTGTGGTTGGGACTCATTAACTCTCAATAAGGACCAACACTGAGGGAGGAGTTTCCTCTCTTTCTTGCAAAAAATGTTTCCTTGGACGGGTCGTAGCTCCTGTAACTGATTTGCTCTCCTGGCACAGGGCTGCATGTTGTGTGGTACCCTGAGGCTGGTAAGAAAGGGGACAGACTCAAGAATTCCTGGGTGGGAAGGCTTTTCCCTGCACTTACCACAACTGCTAAAAACACGACGTTGAATAGCCCAAGATTGGTCTGTATTTGCATGGAAACCATGTTTGTGTGGATTTTTTTCTTTTTTAATTCCAAGACAGCCATAATAAGAGCCAGACTGTTGATGAGTCCAACGATTAGAAGCAGCTCCTAAATTTCCCACACAATCACGTTAGGCTCAATTCTGAGATCTTCTTCTAAAAGTTCAACACGTGTGGTGTTTATCTAGCAACTTCACTAAAGCACTCAGATTCACTAGCGCCAGACATGTGAATTAGGTAGGCAGTGGCCAGCGCAAGGATTATCTCCATAACCAGCCCTGGAATTTAAGGAAAGCAGTCTGGCGGGGGGGTGGGGGGTGGGAAGGTTCATTTTAATTACTGCTATATTTATGTCCATAACATCACTATTAAATTGGCAAGTATGAAGCAGCCTTTAGCGTGGCCGAGCGCAGACGGTTACCATCACTGGATGAGCTGTGCGCTTGGAAACAAGGAGCATAGAGAGGGTTCTTGGCTTCCAGGAACTTGGCTCAGTGTTTCAATCCATTTAAGTCATGCCCACCATTTACACCTGCTTCTTTTGGAGCCAAACTTGCACATTATCACCATTACTCTTCACTAGCACTGACATTGCAATAATCTACGAAATCTGCCTTTTCCTGTTCTTTCTTTGCCACAAAATAGAATTTCCAGGAGCTTGTGGGGGTGGGATGGGGGTGTTGAAAAATACATTCTGAGTCACTGCTTGAGAAGTTTTTATTGTATTTTTTTCCCAAGTGATTCTGGTAGTGAAAGTATTATGGTTATAGACTAAGCAAACACTTAAAGTGAAAACAATCAGATGGTAAAGTCCTCTGCTTTGATGAAAGGTAGCTCGTACGCGCTTCTGAGGCTATTATCAACTTGGACTATGGGACTGGAAAGGCTCTTCCCGTTCAGGTAGTGGTGCTCACAAAAGAACCACTGCTTTCAAGAGAAACTTGGGCACCCATAATGAACTCACCACTTCCATCTGTATCTTATATAAGCAACAAGATCCTAATGTAAATATCAAGACATGGCTCCACCATGCCATAGCATCCTAGTTTGTCATGGACCATGAAGTGCCACTTTTTCAACTCCTGAATGTCCAAGGAACAAGAAAGACACTGCATAGCAAGGGCAAGGGAGTCTGGATTAGGGCTTGGCAAACTACAGGCCTAGGGCTGACCACCTGTTTTGTAAATAAAGTTTTACTGGCATACAGCCGTGCTCATTCATTACGTATCATCTATGATTGCTTTCATGCTATCATGGCTGAGCTGAGTGGCTGCGACAAGCAACATTGGCCAACAGACCCAAAAATATTTACTCTGTGCGTCTTTACAGGAAAATTTTGCAGGCCCCTCGTCTAGACAAACAGTCAAATGAGTCAAGTGTTGGCTAAAGGTCCCCAATTCACAATGCCAAGAGAAGGACTGGGTTGGCTTTGGTTGTTGTCATGCACTTTGTAATTTAAAAAATCTTATGAGCCAATACAACTAAAACTCCTATTCACCTGGCTTTGAAGAAGCAATGTGGAAAGTAAAATTAGGTCTCGATATATTTTGTACGTTGCCTGGACTTCTAAAGCATTGCTGGATTGCTCAAATGTGCATAAGTCAATGTCATTTCACAAAATTTTTAAAAGATGCGAATGTTGGCAACTACTAAAGTATTGGCATCATGCTTGTGTCTGTGCAAAATTCTGCAGTGCTCAAAACCACGTGCTATAGCTATAAATGGAGTCCCACTTCAAGTACAACTCTTTAGTCTAAATATTTTCGCAATCTTTGAAACCAGTTTTAAGAGTCATCAGAAATCTGTAGTTTAAGACACCAGACACATTTCTTAGCTGAGCCTTCAAGTGCCAACATGTTGGACCGATTCAGTAAAACATGCCATAAATTATAGGACTGTTTTATTTGAATTAGGGGGATACTTTCCACAATAGCAGGAATTCTTACAGGAGCTCAAAAGCCAGACATGGGCTCTAGGCTATTATTCATACGTGGGTGATAGATTCGGATCTTGCCTTTGTGGCCAGGTTTGGTCAGGAGCATAGGTTACGACAAGGAACGAGGCTAAAAGACCCAAAGCAGTTCAGACGACAGTCTCAAGAGCTCCGGGATAAACAACCTTTACAAATGCCAGACAACTGGCCTGAACAATTTTGGACTGGCATGTCAGACGTGATCTGAAGGTTCTGAAATGTCATTAGGGATAGGGCTTATTACTTGATTTTGGTTACAGTGAAGGCTAGCTTTTTTCTTCTCATTTAAATATATTAGCAGTTCATAAATAACAGATATGACTATGGACTCTCCCTACAAATATATCTAGTAGGTATCTGACTAGTCACAGCAGTGGAGCCAGGCAGGGTACAGCAGCACATGGCCTTCCTCTCTGGTCTCAGCTTGGGCCACCTGGCTATGTCTACAGACTTCAATGGCTAAAATCCAGGTCTCTAATCATAGCTGTCCTTTTGCCTAGAAGAATTTATAAAGCTCGAGATAATAACTTGGGGAAGACATGGTATGCTAGTGAAGGTAACACTAAGAACTTAAATATGAGTTTTGACCCTTGTGTCAGGAGTTAAAATATACCCAGTAGATAAGTCATAAGAACTAAACAAATACAGGCATAGGATATGAAGTTTTCAATTTCAACTCAAATATAATAGGATCATACAGCTGAAGAAAATGTTCATCATTCTATGTTTTTTGAAAAATTGGTCCTAATTCTGAGGTGGTTCCTTTCTTAATCTGAAAAAGTTCACCAGCCAAGGTACACACCATCACAGAATGCCACTTACAAACTTTAATTTTAAAGATAAAAGGATGTGTTATAATAGGGCTCATTTTCAGGAAAGATGATTCACCATTCTAACTTAGGAATAGAAAGGTGAGATCTTTATGGGGGAGGCTCATAAAAGATGTCGTAGGAGAAATGAATGTTCTCAAACCTTTGGTACCAGAATGAGGTTGTGGGATTAACATGTCTCTTTAAAGCAAAGCAGCTGACGCTCTAAGTCGAGTGGGAAGAGCAGCCTATGTGCTCTGTAGCCAAATCGTGAACGCACATTTTTGTGTGACAGTCCTGCTTGAGTAGCCAGGCCCTAATTAAGATCTAGCCAGTTAGAAGTTCACTAGGGGCAAGTCCAGGGTGTGGGGAACACTTCAAATTACATTCCATGAAGACATGAGGCTGTCAAGGCTTAGGAAGGCCCCGCTGTCCGCACAAATGGAGACACGGTGAAGGACCGGTAATGCTAGCTAGCACATGTCAGCACAGAAAAGCTGTGGACACAAATGGAACATGTGCAGTTTTTTTCAAAGGTGATATCGAATAACAGGCCAGAAGCCATCCCTCTCGGCATTTTAGACCTCTTTCTTCTCTCCACTTTGGCTCTTCGTTGAGTCACTTCCATCAGGCAAAGTTCCATAGGATAAGCCATTTGAATCTGGTTGTATTTTGTCCAGTGTTTGTTTCCCTGTGGAGATAGTAATCACAGAAAATCTTTTGTGCTCATACAAAAGGATAAGTCTTAATAATTTCTCCTCTCTCCAAGCCACATTTTATTCCCCCCCACCTTTTTTTATAATATGTGGTCACCCTCTAAACAAGAGATAAACACCGGGAAGAAAAGGCCTCAGAACTCGATGTCCCTTGACTGTGACCATGCGCCGTCCACAGGAGAGAGCTGTCTCCCCACCGCACAGGGCCTACTGTGCTGGGCATGGAAACCAGGTTGGATCAGTCACGGTGGGGACATGAAGCGTCCACTCATCTCCACACCTTCCTGCCCGGTGTCCTTCCCCCTTTTCCATGTTTGTTCTAAGTATATAACAACAGAGAAAACAGACTTTCATAGCAGATTCTGGAAGCTGCTACTGATCCTATGTATGGGGCTTTGTGAAATGAAAACTTGGGTTAAAAATATGAAAACTTTATTTTCCACCCAAGAACTTCTAACCATACACGTCATTTAAAATGCACACCCTTGCTGTGAATGCCAATTCTTGCCCTGAATGCTCTTAGCTGATCAGGGGACTCAAGAGGGAAAGAGAACACAGAACTTCTTGGGCCATATTTTCCCAGTCATAGGGAGAAGGCTTTAATGAATTTTGCTTCGAAGGTTTGGGCCTAACAGAATGGTAAAGGAAGCTGTCAGATCACCGTTACTTCCGTCTAGAAACCTATAGGTCACCCCAAATCCCTAGCAAAGCTGGAGATACTGGGTGGGCAGGAGAGGGGGTGAGGACACAGCAAACTTTGCTTTGTTCTGAATATTGCTTCTGTTGTCTACGTGACTAAAGCAAGTTATTTCCCAGTGAGAGTGGGGGGCTGGGAAGACGGTGCATGTTATGTGGATCAGGATGAAGGCAAATGTGGGGGAGGGGAAGAAGCTATTCATGTTCAGGTGACTGTGAAGAACATCCCTTTTGGCCCCACAGTGCAGAGGCCACTGCAATCTTTCCAGGAACTATATTCCTTAGCAGCCCAACCTCCTGCCCTTAGATGTTCCTTCAAAGGCTCCCCAAGCAGCAGGGGTCTGCTGTTGGCAGCCATTCCCCACTCCTACCCCTCACCCTTTTTCAGTTTAAGGAAATCCAAAAAGGAAATTTGCGACATCACCCAAATCAAGAAAACAGGGCCAGTTCTTTTATATCCCCAGTGTTCTGTGCGAAATTGACATTCAAATAAATGATTACTAACACTTACAGTTAAAACATCACTTCTGGTTTCATCGCTAAATGTACATTTTTTAAGGATAAGAATTATGTTTTATATTAATTTTAACACCCCAAATAATAGCAGCGACTACTAATTTATATGGATAAAGTTTTCCATCATAAATTAAAGAATAGACAGTTTACCAGGAATATTTCCAAAATCAATGTAAGACTGTGGCAGATGTTCCTTATCTCGATTTCTTGTGATCAGAAACACACCAAGGAATGACAGAAAACACCTGTAAGAGTAATATTAATAAGGAACACAAGAACATGAAACAACTCAGGGTGTTAAATAACCGAGCTCCATATTCTACATGATGACACAAATTCCGTTGGTCTTGTTTTTTCTGTTTTTCATGGTAAGCCTTCTAGAACTTGTCTTAATTGCTGCAGCCAATAATACTTTCCCCCAGAACCAAGACCTGGGCAGCTTCCAATAAATCTCTGCCCCAGGTTTTTACCATCTGGAGGCTAAATCAGGCTCTAAACCCTTTGGGTAGACACTAGGTCTCATTTTCTATCCATGCATGCCCAGACCCATTACTGGCACACAACACAAGCAAAAACAAAACAAAACAAAACAAAACAAAAACAAAGTTCTTTAATTTTCTAAGAAATTTAATTGTCCTTGGCCATAAGAATAGTCATAGTTTCCAGATCCTAGAAGTTTAGGCTCGCCCAAGCATCTTATGAAATTGAATTTTCAAGCTAGATGGTTTTCTACACTGAAAATAGTCTGGGCTCAAGTCTGCGTAACAATGGTCATGCAGAACACCAGATCAAGAAACAGCTAAAGTGCTAAGGGAGTGCCAGCTGGAACCAACAGAGGATCTTAGACATTGGTGACATTCTGTCAACATTCTGCCCTCTGTTTGCAAGAATGTCAGCAATCATGCCCACCAAATCTCCAGGAAGGGGGAATGATGGGCGTCCAGATACAAAGAAGGGGTACCACCAATCTGATGTTATTAGGTCCAAAGCTAATAATCTGTCCTAGACTTGACCTTTTATTCTAGATAATCCCAGAGGCATCTGTGGTTCCTGAGTGAGATCTAACCTAGAATTTTCCAAGAGTGAGGTAAATCTGATTTAGTACAAAAAGGTCATGGAGTAGCTACAACAACCAGTGGATTTATCGAGACTTTGGCTGGAACTGAACATCCCCAGTTTTAGAACCCTCAGAGAGATACCCAAATCACCAAGTCAAAGACACAGAGTCCTGTGTAGGGTCATATAACACCCTGTGTAGGGTGTTAAATTGAAAAATATGTTTCTTTTAAGAGCTCAGGAAACTCATTTTTCTTATATTACCTTCCAATTTTCTATACCTGAGGTACAATGCCAAAAATCCTACATAAAAGTAACAGGATTTCACATTCCTTACTTCTGAGACACTTACTCACCCAAAAATATATATAAATATGGTAAGAAAAGCTGCACCAAGGAATTCCTGATAAAATATGATACCTATAACGGGAACGAAAGACAAACTTAATTTTAGGGTAAGAATATATATAAAAGCTACACACTGTTTTTTAAATTATGTTAATGTATTATTTTTTCTAGGCATAGGTACCCTTAAAATGCACATCCAGTAGCTTAGTTTGAAAATATTTGCAAGCCACACTCAGATTTTCAGTGATTTCAAAAAGAACATAGATTCGTAGGCTCTATGTAATGTATTCTTATTATACAATCAACACAATTAACATAACTTTTGCAAATAGAAATTTCTTATCCAGTTTAGGATTTAGCCCACTGGAACACGCAAGAAAACAAAACTCTAGTGCCATTTCCTACCTACAGTTTTAGGCCAGGGGTCAGCAAGCCTGACCTGAGAGCCTGCGTGGACTCTGGGGCCTCTGACACAGCATTCCCTTCAGGGCAGTTGTTGGCCGCCCAGGCTGTCACTCTTGGCAATGCCCCATGTGCACTCAGCCACTGGAGGGCACCGTAGTCGTTCCACCCAGCCCCATTTCTCACTGTCAACCCCCTCTCCCTTCTCTTTCTTCTGGTCGCCCTTTTGGGGGAAGGAAAACTTGGATGCGTTGTTTACTATGAGGAACTTTTCTTCTCTCCTTGTTGGTCTCAAGGATTTCTTCTTGGTCTAAGGTCCCAAAGCCTTCATAGAATTGTCTTTTTCTTAAAGCCATCTTTAAATTATGTATTACTTGGAATTGGATTTTTGTGTGTGCGGTGTTATCCTTGCTGGTTAGCCAACGAATATTTACTGAGTCCTTTGGGCCAGCTACTGTTCGGGGTGCTAGAGACACCACGATGAACAAGACAGAGCCCTATATGAAAGGAGTGCTCTCAGAAGCCCATCTCCTCACCTGGAGAATAAACTTCATACAGGAAGGAACCACGTTCAGTCCTAATACATACCTGTTGAATGGATGAGCAGGTTTGGAAGTATTTTTCCATGTTATTGCACACTTTTGTGTAATCATTTCAATGTTTCCATGTTATTCTAAGTAACTGCCCTATAATATTCATTTCTTTTAAGGGCATTTTCAGCTGTTTTGAAATTTTTTTGCTGTAGAAAATTAGTGATAAACTTCTTCATACGTATTTTTTTCTCAGCGTTTTAGGATTTTTCATTTATTTATTTGTTAATTTGCTTGTTTATTTGTTTAGAGAGCTCGCACATGTGCAGATGGGGGGAGGGAGAGGCGGGTGGAGAGAATCCCAAGCAGGTTCCACGCTGTCAGTGCAGAGCCTGATGCAGGGCTCGATCTCACAAACCGTGAGATCATGACCTGGGCTGAAATCAAGAGTTGGTTGCTGAACTGACTGAGCTACTCAGGCACCCCAGGATTTTTCTTGTTACTGCTGCTTAACACAGAATTTCTGCTTCAAAGAGTAGAAACATCTTTTTTAAAATCCATAGTAAAATACAAATGACAAAAAGTTCACCATCATAACCATTTTTAAGTTTGTAGTTGTGTTAAGTATATTCACATTATTGTACACCTAATGTCCAGACCCCTCTCACCTTGCAAAACTGGAAGTCTCTACCCATTATATGACAAGTCCCCATTTCCCCCTCCTCTAGCCTCTGGCAATCACCATGCTACTTTCCGTACCTGTAAGTTTGACTACTCCGATACCTAATATAGGTGGGATCATACAGCATTTGTCTTTTTGTGACTGGCTTATCTCATAATGTCCTCAAGGTTCATCCATGTTGTAGCATGTCTCAGCATGTCCTACCTTTTTAAGGCTGGATAATAATATTTCATTGTATGACATACTATTCCACTCATCTGTTGATGGACATTTGAGTTTCTTCCACCTTTTGGCTGTTGTGAATAATGCTGCTATAATCCAAGCATACAAATATCTGTTCAAGTCCCTGCTTTCAATTCTTTTGGATATGGACCTAGAAGTGGAATTTCTGGACTGTATGGTAATTCTATGTTTAATTTTTTGAGGAATAGTGTTTTCCAGAGTGGCTACTCCATTTTATATCCCCATCAACAATGCACAGAGTTCAAATTTTTCCACATCCTCACTGACACTTGTTAATTCTTTTTTTTTTTTTCTTTTTTGCTAGTAGCCATCCTAATGGGTAAAAGGTGGTGTCTCCTTGTGGTTTTGATTTACATTTCCCTAATGATTAGTGATGTTGAGCATCTTCTCGTGTGCTTATTGGTCATTCATACATCTTCTTTGGAGAAATGTCTGTTCAAGTCCTTTGCCCATTTTTAAATTGGGTTATTTTTGTTGTTGTTGTTGTTAAGTTGTGGGATCAAAGATTAGAAACATTTTTAAGGCTCTTGATGAAGACAATGAAACCCAGTTCTCGGAGGGTAGTGCCATGCTACCCAACTCCATGAGAGTGCCAGTAATACTGCAGCCTTCTTGGCATTAGTTATTGCAATAAAAAGAACAAAACAAAAACTTCACTAGTTCGTAGGCAAAATATGATATCACATTGTAATTTTAAGCTAGACTTTTTGATGGGGGCAAAAAAGGAAAATTAGTCAAGAAGCTTCATCTCCATTCCATACTTCAGTAATAGCAGATGAACCATTATCACTTCCAGAAAGTTCCAGCCTCTCTGACTCATCAATTACTTGGCGTGCTAAATATTGAGATTCCAGCCCTGTTGGTCCTACTACAGAAATGTTCTTTTCAAGGGAAGTACATTTTTTTACACATCTTTACAACATTAACTATTAGGCTGTATGTCATGCCTGTACCTCTTTTGGGGCCCTATTATTTTTGTTTCTAACAATTCTAGGGCACACTAATGTGCCATCTTTTCATACTTTCTTTTGTCAGCAAGCATAAAATTCTAAAAAAAAAATCAGATGTCTTGGTATATGATCTTTCTCTTTAAACGTAAGGTTCAGTTTTGGGAAATAAAAAATGCATCGATTACTTTTAGAAACTGCCCACTGGCAGTCACATTGCCATGAAATAAGAAAGGTGTGTCAATTAGGAAACATAATCCCTAATTGCTTCCAAAATACATAAACTTTGCTTTGGGAAATGAACTTCCAATATAAGAAGGTAGTAAATATATCCAACGAGCCAATAAACTAGGGCATAACAGTACTAACCTTAGGAGTGATATACTGGAATCTATTATATTTTGGTTTGGACCAAGTTTCAAATTTATGCTTTTTTTTTTTTTTTT
>NW_024412417.1:9997292-10023703 GCF_014898765.1 Herpailurus yagouaroundi
GCTTTTTTTTTTTTTTTTTGATCTCTTCTTTTTTTTTAATTTAATTTATTTTTTAAATTTACATCCAAGTTAGTTAGCATACAGTGCAACAATGATTTCAGGAGTAGATTCCTTCATGCCCCTTACCCATTTAGCCCACCCCTCCTCCCACAACCCCTCCAGTAACCCTCTGTTTGTTTTCCATATTTAAGAGTCTCTTACGTTTTTTTTCTCCCTCACTGTTTTTATATTGTTTTTGCTTCCCTTCCCTTATATTCATCTGTCTTGTATCTTAAAGTCCTCATATGAGTGAAGTCAAATTTATGCTTTAAAAAAAAATGCTATTGTGTCTCACATATATATGTTTCTGCATTGTCAATAAATACAAAAGGACTGTAATAGTAGAAAAATAGAGGCCAGAGCAGTGAAGATAGTAGCTTCTATTCTCATCTGCCTGCCTTTCCCTGGAACACTGGATTCAGTTTTGGACCCCAGTCTTTGATCTAGGTGATCAGTGGTAAGGGGCAAGGAAGGAGGAGTTAATGGAAAGAGGAATGTTTGGCCCAGAGACAAGACACAAGAGGAACCTTCAGCTGCTTTGATTATCAGAAAGGCTGGCAAGGAGGGGCGCCTGGGTGGCTCAGTTGGACTTCGGCTTAGGTCATGATCTCGCGGTCTGCGAGTTCGAGCCCCGTGTCGGGCTTTGTGCTGACAGCTCAGGGCCTGGAGCCTGCTTCAGATTCTGTGTCTCCCTCTCTCTCTGACCCTCCCCCGCTCGTGCTCTCGCTCTCTCTCTCTCTCTCTCTCTCTCTCTGTCAAAAATAAACATTAAAAAAAAATTAAAAGAAGGGCTGGCAAGGAGAAGACTCCAGAAAGCAGAACTAAGATGAGAGTCTTGAATTTACAGGGAGGCTAGTTTCAACCCCACTATAAGGAAACACTTTCTAATAATTAGAGCACTCCAAATAATTAGGAGGATCCAAAACAGGACCGAGGTGTCTCGGGAGACAGAGAGCACTGGGAAGCCTTCCCACAAAGCAGAATAACCTGTCTGCGAGGATGTTATGGAGCAAATTCAGATCCGGGTGGAGGTGAGCAGGGTATGATACCGGCTACATAGGTCCTTTTAACTGAAGATTGCTTGGCTGTCTTGTTTACTCCGAGAGAAACTTTATTTATGCTTTTGTGGGGGTCGAATCACCCGAGCAGAGAAAACCCAAGCTCACCTGCGATAATGGCGCTGGTCGTGAAGAAAACATGGTTAATGGGCACCACCATCGCTGTGTTGTAGAGCTTCGTGGCATGATTCAGGAACCTAGAGCAGAAGGCACTTACTGAAGCTCTGGCTTTAAGAGACGTTCAGCAACAAGTTAACAGTAACCTCAAGAAATGCATGTCCTTAAGCTACAACTACAAAGGGAAAGGAAGTGCAGTAAAAGGGCATTTCCAATCAGCAGTCATAGCTTATATGCATCTGATGTATGAGATCAGATGTCAGGTTTTATGGTCTGTTTAAACCAACAACAGTAACAATGAAAAGCAATTAATCATATTCTGAGGCCACAGAAGTTTGAGTTGGAAGTGAGTCAAGCTGCTGGACCAGTATCACACTGGAGCTGATTCATTAGGATAGACCCTAGAATCTGTTAAATATCATATCTGGGGAATAGTGTAGCTATCCATTGACATGCCACATGCCAAGAAGGAAGATGGAGAAGTAAAGGAATGTTTAATGTTTCAAAAACAATGCTCCGTGCTCCAGCTGCACAGCACATGTGGGGAGCTCAGTTTCGCACTCTGGCCACCAGCGCGACTCAGGTTCCCACAGTGAAGCCGTGCTGCCCTGTCATTGACGTCAACTGAGCAATTTTAAAAAGCACTGACGTTTAGGTCCTGTCTTAGCACAATTAAAAAGAAATGCTTTGTGGGTAGATCCCAGGTGTGCCTGAGCACACGTGTGTGTACATGCATGCATGTATATGTGTGTGTGTATATGTACCTATCTATGAACAAACAAGACCACTCCTCAGGCGGTTTTGATGGGTGGCCAGTTCTACAGTTCTAGTGCATTCACGGGGCACCAGTGTGGAAGAGGCAGGGACTGGGACAAGGGTGGTGGGAATGCAGGGTGCCTTGGGTTGGACCTGCCTCTTAAATTCATAAAGCTGAGTTTAAAGATAATGATGCTAATCACCAAATTCCAAAAAGATGTTATAGCCGTGCTGATGAATTCGGAAGAAGAAAGGGAGATGAAACAAAGTGGCAAGTCTCAAGCATTAGAAACACACTCATTCTCATAAGGAAATGACAAATGAAACAGTGACAAAACACTGGGTTTTTCCAGTCACTCTCCACCTTCTTTGCAACAGGCCCATGTCCGACCCAGAACTATTAGGCTTTGCTGCTAGCATCTATGGAGGGAACTCTTCCCTAAACTCTTCCCAAGTTTAGGCCCTGATTTCCCAGCTGGCTCCGGGATGGAGCTTTTGCACAGCATTTTGGGATAAACAGAAAACTTCCTGGCTGGCTAAAGACAGCCTCGCAGGCAAAGGCATAATCATGATGTGAAACGGAGGGGAAGTGACTGGAGCAGAAGGAGGTGGCGGAGGGTGGGGGGGAGAGAACAGAAATTTAAAATGTTCCATGTCACCACTCTTAGGCCCCAAGAGAAACATAAAACAATCATTCCGCGATCCCATGGGTACAAAGAAAATTCTGGCCAAGGATGCAAAGTTCTGGGGAAAGGATTTCCCTCCCGGCCAAACGTCTGGTTTTGTCCATCCCTGGGCAATTAATGAGCATGAGCTAAGAATGAAGGTGAAGGGTTCATGTATTTCCTATATTTAGAATGAAATCCTGGATGTGGACCTTCCCCTTTGATTTATTGCTAATGACAACCTGCGTACGATGGATATTAATTACAAGCAGAAGAGCATCAGGAAAGTATCAAAGTGCACTTAGCTAGATTGCGGCCATACTTTAGAACTCACAAGACATGAAGGCAAAGCTTAGTAAAAACTTATTATTGGACGCGAAGGAGAAAGCAAGGCGTGCTGGCTGAGGACAAGCTGAAGGCCCTTCACCCTCAGAAATCAGTTACACCTCATTTTAATTATCCACGGACGCCAATAAAGATTAATGCTCAGAGAAGCACGGGAATGTTGAAAGATTAGTGAATAGGTAGAAGCTAACTTACTTGACTTGGAAAACACAAGACGCTATCATGATGATAAACATGATATAGAAGATGGGATAAGTTAGTTGCATTTTATCCGTCACAGAAAAAGTGATCATGCCTGAGACTGCTTTTACTGAAATGACAGTCAACGAGGCTGAAAAAGAAAACAGGAGACACAAATAAAATACATTTTTGAGACAGAATTAGCAACAAATATCTGAAGCTTACACAGTAGAGTGGTCAATACTCCAGTCACGCTTTCAGGACGCAGGCTCGTGAGAGGCGGGGGTAGGACGTGGCTCCGGACAAGGGGTAGCCCGGCCGCTCAAGCCGCGCGGCACTTTGAATTTGCCTAAATCAGCTAAAGATCTGCTACGCGACTGGGTGCTTTTTATCTTGGGAGCAAGATGCTTATTTTCCAGCCCTCACTGCTGAAAGGATGTCGCAGAGGTTATAATTACTAGGAGATGGGAGAGGAGAAAACAATGAAGGTGGGGGAGAGAAGCAAAGTCAGACAGTCCATGTGACGTGAGTGGGAAAATAACTATTAAACGATACTGAAAAATCGAAAGCCAAATAGATGAGAAAACTGGTGAGTGGAAAGCGACTCCCTCTGTGAGTTTACTAAGAATTGTACTGAGTCTATGTCTGAGCCTTTTTGTTCATAAATGTCTAGAAGTCTCATGAAAAAAAAATTTTTTTGAAGACAATAATAGGAAGCAGGACCAGAGCTGAGTATCCATCTCTCAGAGTCAACCATAAATCTAAGGGTCACATAAGCACTTTCTATTTATACTCTTATGCTAAAGAGGAACCTGGCCTTAGGCAAACCAATTTTTCATAGGTTCCCAACAGCAATGAAGAAGTGACTTGATAAGGTTATAATATGAAAGCAATGAGGCATTTTCTAGAAACACCATGTCTCTGTAGGAAGAAAATAGCGTTTTCTTTTGGTTTTAGGTTGCTTAAATTTAATGTCGCATCTAATTCCGTAACTAAGCTGAAACCTACAGAAAGTGAAAAAAATCATTTTTACGTGAAAGCAAATAACTCTAAGTCAAAGGCAATGCGAACAAGAAACATTTTCTTTGTGCTGTTGGTCTACCTGGTCATGATATATCTGAGCTTTATCCCTTTTAGCTTTTGAAAAGGCATTATATAGAGAGAATGTTTAAAATAGCAGCTGATGGCCAACCAGGGAAAGCCTCCCATAACCTCCTTTTCCAAAAACTGAAAATATACTTCAACTTGAAGAGTACCAGGGCACACTTCCAAATCAGGCATTTTCCTTTCCACTAAAAATCGTAACAGAGAACAGGTGACAAATTCTAAAAACAAACCCCCAATCTGAACAAAGAGGCCCTTACAACTGGGTCCCTCTTCATCTTTAAATAGCTTTTGACCTGATCATCTTACATGTTTTCTACAGATTATGACAATAGTCCTATCTCAGCTAATCTAGGAATTTTATCTGCAGTGATGTGCGCCACTTGATGGTTTAAGTTTGTAAGGTTAGCTCTTGAGGGACATTGATTTCCTCTTCAAAATTTTGCTTGAAATTAGAGTACAATGTGGTTATGGCCTTGTGGTCTGAACAGCCAGGTTTCCCAAAGGGATCATTAATGGGGAAAGAGTTGAACACACTATTCCATTAGCCTCAGAACCTCAGGATTGCAAAGGCCCTTCAAGGTCATCTAATGCAACTACCATCTGATGTTAAATTATACTTGACCGCAAAACAAAAACAAAACTAGACTTTTTATTAAATAGCTAAACCAACTATTGGTTTGCTAATATAGTTAATCACTGTATTTCCAAAGCATGTACAATCACCAACCAATTAATCACTCTTTATTATAACTCTGCAAGTTATTTCTAGGCTGGTGACAAGTACTTCTGTTTTATTTTTGGGTGGGAATGTGGTTGGTGAGGACAGGTGAAAATACAAAATTTAATATGCTATCATTCTAATGTATACATAAAAAATATAAAGTGCTTATATATTTTCTCTTTTTATATACAGAAAAAAAAAAAAAAGCTAGGAAAAAATGCCAGAAGAAACAACGTCAAGATCCTATTGGTAGTTATCTCTAGGCACTGGGATTATGAAGAGCCTTTAAACTCATTTTTTAAAACTATAAAAGTTTATATGTTCCTTTAAGAAAATTTGGAAAAATGCAGAAAAGCCTGGAAAGAAAAATGAAAATCACCTGTAATCTCAACACTCATCCCCAAGTCATTTTTAACATTTGGGAATATTTCTTTGTAGCTATTTTCCTGTCTCTGGATATGAATACATTATAACATATGTATATACATATGTTATATATATATAACAAATAGTATATACTATTTAGGAACCTAGTTTCAACTGCCATCAAGTATTTTCTATGCCATTAAATATTCTTCTGAGCATGATTTTCATCAGCTGTGAAGTATGCCTTTGCATGAATTATACTTCATCTTGGTAATTCCCTATTTTTTGCATATTTAGGTTATTTAGGTACATCCTTTTTTTTCCTGGAATTAAAAATGAGGTTGTAATGAATATCCCTGAACATATATCTTTGCAAAGCACTCTGCCAATTGCCCTAGGAAAATGAGCTATGGGGCGGGGGAGCGGGGTGGGGCTCTGGTGACAGATGCTGTTCTTCTGAAATATACTGGCAAGCTGCCTTCTACAGACTATCAGTCACATTCCCATAGTACTGTGAGGCAGTGCTCAGTTACATGGATTTTTACCTTTTTCTTGATGGCCCTCTCTGTTTTTCTTATTTCTCAACAATAGACATGTATTACTTTCGTCATCACAGTGGTACTGCTTTTGCCTGACATAGCTGACCTGTGTTTGAAATCTGGCCTTCTCGGTTTCCTCCGACTTCATCAACTGTTCCTTCCAGAGACTTTCCCAAATTGCTACCAATGTCTCCTTATTAGAGCCACAAATATTTCACTTATTAATTTGGCTTCCATAATCTGAGTATGCTAAGCATAGAGAAGGACTTCCTAGCTTTCTCAGCTTCCTGATCAGTTGAAAGCATCTTTTTAAAAAAAAATTTATTTATTTATTTTGAGAGAGAGAGAGCGGGAGAGGGGCAGAGAGAGAGGGAGAGCCCGAGACTCTCAAGTAAGTTCGGTACCATCAGTGTGGAACCTGATGCGGATCTCGAACCCACAAACCGTGAGACCATGATCTGAGCTGAAACCAAGAGTCGGACGCTTAACCAACTGAGCCACCCAGGTGCCCCTAGTTGGAAGTATTCGGTTGGGAGTTTTAAGACTTAGGAAAGACTGCAGCCACAGGCCTGGGGAGCCCCTCACCAGAAGCCAGTTTCCTTTCTTCCTGGTTGCCCTCACTTTCTATTTTCTTTTTAGTTCATTTTTTTTTATCTATCACTTAAACAATATTAACAATAAAGTAAAAACAAATCCACCTGCATACTACTGTTACCTCTCACTCATCTCCAGCGTCTGCTTCATGCGCCCTTTTAATCACAACGAAGGTAGGTACCATGTTGTGTGCTACATTTTCCATTTAATTTGACACTATAACTATTTTTCAAAGCTGCTACATGGTTTCCATAATCATTTTTTCTTGTAGAAGTCATTAGTGATCATTGTAAAATGCCTAACCAGCACAGGTAAGTATAAAGGGAAGAGTGGGCAATCTTTTTCTCATTTCTTAGTATGATGACAGCACTTGTGCTATTTCTCCAGCATGTAGGCTTCAGCTTTTGGTTTAAGAGAAATATATTTTTCCAATTTCACAGAAACAGAGACTAGAATGGTGGCTGTCAGGGGCAGGGAGTAGGGGGAAGGGAGTGATGTAGGTCAAAGGGTCTAAATGTTTAGTTTAAGAACAGTAAATTCTGAGGATCTAAGACACAGCATGGTGACTACAGTTAATAATGCGGTATTGTATACTTCAGAGTTGCTCAGAGATCTTAAGCATTCTCATTACACACACACACACACACACACACACACACACAGTTCACTATGTTAACTATAGGGGGTGATAAATGTGTTCATTATCATGAGCTCGGTAATCATTCTGTGATGTATATGCGCATCAAATTACCACGTGGCATACTTAAATACATACACTCTATGTGTCAATAATTTCCCAATAAAGTGAAAATTATTAAAAAGAGAGAAATATGTTTTTAACACAGATATCTTTCTATTCTGATTACATTTCAAATTCTTTATTAGGAACGGATATTAAATTTTAACATGTCTTTTCAGCATCTGGATATTTACATGATATTTCCCTTTTTGAGCCATTAACATGATGAACTATATCAATGGATTTCTTTTTTTTTTTAATATATTTTTTAAAAATATAAATTTTAAATTTAAATTTTTTAAATTTTTGAGACAGAGAGAGACGGAGCATGAACAGGGGAGGGTCAGAGAGAGAGGGAGACACAGAATCCAAGGCAGGCTCCAGGCTCTGAGCTGTCAGCACAGAGCCTGATGCAGGGCTTGAACTCACGGATGGTGAGATCATGACCTGAGCTGAAGTTGGACGTTCAACCTGCTGAGCCACCCAGGCGCCCCATATCAATGGATTTCTTAAAGAACCATGCTTTCATTCCCATAATTAATTTAGTTAATTCAAATGTTTTCTCTGTGCTCACTGTCCTCAGTTCTAGGTAATTATATACAGTGTAACTAGAACAGACATGGCTGTGTCCTCATAGAACTGATTAGGTGGAGAAGATGAGCAATATCAGAATGTAAATATGTAAGTAGGATATGTAAGTATAAATTGTAAGCGTTACAGAGAAAAAGAACCAGTTTCATTAAGACCACTTGGTCATGAAGTATGTTGGGGTTTTTTTTTTTTTTCTGGATTCTACTTGCTAATTTTTTGAGACTTTTACATTAATATTGAGTGGGGAAATTAGTACAGGGTATTCTTACTGTGTGCTACTTGGGATCAGTATTGATAATCATTATGTAAACAAAACGGGAAAGCTTTCTTCTTATGTCCTCAAATAGTGTGAACAACAACAACAAAACAGAATCTGTTTCTTAAAGATTTAACCTTCTAGGTTGAAAGTAAAGATGGGGGGTGGGAGGGAGGGGAGGGTGGGTGATGGGTATTGAAGAGGGCATCTTTTGGGATGAGCACTGGGTGTTGTATGGAAACTAATTTGACAATGAATTTCATATAATAAAAAAAAAAGTCAAGTATGTAGGCCTGGTTCTTTTCAGGATGTAGCATTTTAAACAGTTCTTCCATGTCCTCCATATCTATTTTCCTTTAAAAAATAATCAATTTAATCAAATTTTCATCTTTGTTGTCGCTTTTATTTCTAATTTTGTATATTTGAGATTTTTCCTTTTTTTTTTGTCTTATGAAGGATATATTTTAATGTCTTTTAAGAATAGATTCTTGGGTTTATTTATCAATCCATTGTTTTTCTGTGCTTTATTTCATTAATTTTTACCTTTATTAATCACTCCTTTCTGCTTGCTTCAGCTTTATTTCAGTGTTTTTTTCCCTCCCATTTTGAGCTGAGTGCTTGACTTACATTTAATGTAATGAATTTCCTTCTGAATACAGCATTAGTCATAAACTACAGGTTTAATACTAAGTGTTTTCATAATAATTTAAAAATATATGCTGCAATGAAAGCTTGGTTTCTACTTGGGCCCAGCTGCAGTTTAAAAGTAGTGTCAGCATTTCCAGATGTTACAGTTTTACTGGTTTCTGTTATTTTTGTTATTATTTTCTGTTTTTATTTCACTGTGATCTGAGAATGTGGTCCATACTTCAACTTCCTGGAATTTATCAAGGATTTCTTTGTGGGCAATTACACAATTAACTTCTGTAAATGTCACACAGGCACTTGAAGGCAGGTGTATGGTCTGTTTTCAGGATTTAGAGTTCAACGTTAGAGCAACGTTGAGGACTCATTCTTCTGTCCTTATAGATCTTTCTGTCTACCTACCTTCCATGAACTAAGAGAAGTCTTCTACTCCTCTCATATTTCTATTAACATCGTTTTCAAAAGAGCTGCTGCCTGAATCTCCTGAGGGCCCCTGGCCTTGGTGTCTCCCCCTCCCAACCCTCAATTCTGCTACGATGAGCAGCTAAATACTAATATGGGGCCTCCAGGAGCCTTTGCTTCTGCCTGGATTTTAACTTAGATAGTAATAGTATGCCCTTTTGCTTTCTTTTCCTTTCAGTCTGAGTTAACTTGTTTTAGATGACATTTATGTATGAAGTCAGAGTATTTCACAACCAGCAAGGGCCGGTTAGAAAGGTCACCATTTCTACAACTCTTGTGGAGCTAAACCAGAGAACTGTGGATGAATCCAATTTCAGAATCTTTGTTCAAAATCAATCTGGGAATTTTTCTGAAGCCCAATATGGGAATCTTTCTTTATTATTAGGTGAATTTACCCTATTTACATTTATGATCATAACTGCTATGTATGATCTTAATTCTGTTATCTTATTTTCCTATTTAAAATGTCCTTTATTTTCAATATTTTCCTATATAATGTGCATTTTATCTCTTAGTTGTTTGCTTTTGTTCTCCCTATCTGGCAATTTGGAAAGAAGCAACAATAAAGTTCTTCTTCCGTTCTTTTCATCAACAGCATACCTGACTGTGGTATAAATTCATTTCTACAAGTAATTATCACAGGTACAAATCTTTCAATTCAAAGGAGAGAACTAGTTTGTGAAATGAAGATGGACAAATGAAACTCAGCCCCTCCTTAGCATGAAGGTTGCTGCCTGTCCCAGGGGTATAGGTATAATCTACAGAATCATAGCAAACAACACATGACGTATGGTTCATTTTATTGGCAAGGAAGAGGAAAAAAAAATTATAAATAACTTTTTAAAAGGCAATTTTCCAAGTGATTATTGAAAGCTCCTGAGAGAGTGTTGATTTATATGAAGATGTGTGTGTGTGTGTGTGTGTGTGTGTGTGTGTGTGTATGTGTGTGTGTGTAAGAGAAGGGGAAAGGGCAGATTTAAAAATACACAGTGGGCTTACGGAACCATCAGTTTTCAAATCCTGGGCAAAAAAAGGAAATGGGTAGATAAACAATGAATGAAAGAAATGTTGTATTTAAGAAAATCATACTGCTTACATTTACATTTCATATTAGCTATATTTTGGTAAGTAATTCCTGATGAAAAAAGTTTCAATTGGGATCATTCTTTTGTTCCTCTTTTAATATTTTTCAAGTACATCCTAAGAAACAAAATCCTCCAACTGTCAGAGAGCAAATAAAATTACTCAGAAGTAAAAACGCTGACATGTTTTTAAAGGAACTAAACAGATACCACTTGTAGATATGGATGAGCAAAATACAGTTTGCGTGATTGAGCCTGGGTTTCTTTCTGCAGATCAGAGTTGAAAAGTAGAAACAATGAGAAAGGAACAGAATGCTTAAGTGTTCTCCTTCAAACCTCTTTTCTCACTTAGCATGGTTAGATTGGAGAATGAGAGAACAGTACGTTCTTACCTAGAAGTGCCACCAGGCTTAGCAGGATCACCACGTGCTTCATTGCTTTTCTTTTATGGAAATAGAGGAGGGTGCAGAAAATTAATATTTCGAAAATCTAGAAGTGAAAAAGATGCAAAAGAGTAGAGTATCAATTATTTTACACACAGTCTTCTGAATGCCACATTTCTCTTTCTGGTTTTGCAACAGTTCGTTCCCCTGTGAGAATTGAGGGTGCCTGGCGTTCCTGAGGACAATTACAAACATATGCGGACAATATATGGAATCTCAGCCATCCAGACCCAGAGCTCTAACCTCACCTATATGCCAACGATGCCGAGATCGGCAACCCTGATCTCATTTACCCAACTATCTTCTAGACATCTCCACGCGTACATTTAATAGCATAGCACACAAACGCGGGCAGTAAATTCCTGAAGGCCTTCCTTCCCCACCTATCCCTCGTGGGGCCTTCACCCCTGCAATGAATGGCCTCACCACACACCTTTTGCACCAGCCAGCAACTCCTTCCTTTCCATCACTCCCTGCCGCCCTCTCTCTGACCACTGCAACAGCTTCCAATTCGTCTCGGATTCTACTCTTGCCTCTACAACCCAGCCATTCAGCGGCCAGAGGAATCATTTAAAAGCACAATTTGAATAATGAACTAGGTCATTCATAGAGAGTGTATATGATACATATATAAGGTATTTACATAATATGACAAGTAGTCATGTGCCCTGCACCTAGCCAGAGAAAAAGAACCTACCCATACTTTGAGGTCTCCTGTGCACCCCACCCCAATTGCACCCCCCTTCTCCTCGGCTCTCCCCAGCAACCACTACACTGAATTCTGTGTTTACTCTTCATTTTCTTTATGGTTTACCACCTTTCATGTGTCTCCCAACAGCGCCTTGTTTATTTTTGCACATGTCTGGACTTTATACATGCAGAATCATACTTGGTTTTGATTACTTGCTTTTTTCCCCCACTGTGCATTGTTTATGAGATTTATCCAGGATGATATATGTAATAGAATTATATATTATATCCAGTCATTCCTTTGCTTAAATCTCCTATGGTTTTCTATCACATTAAGAATAAAATCCTGGATGGCCCACCTCTGCCAGGCACAGATCCCCCACCCCCTGCCAGTTCTCTGCAATGCTCAGATTGCTCTGGCCTTTGCACTAACTGCACTAACTGTTGGAGTTGCCTGGAATACTCCTTCCCTGATCTCCCTACAATGGCTCCTTCTAGTCACTCTAGTCACCCAAAGGAGTCACTCAGCTTACACATCACTTCCTCCAAGATGTCTTCTCTGACTGCTCTAACAGAGCCACCCCTCATTTACTGTGGAGTGTAGAATATTTCCTGTTCATGCATTTGTATGTTTCTTGTCTGTCTCCCCAACTAGCACATCAGTTCTATGAGAACAGGGGCTTTATCTGTCCTGTTTGCTACTGTCTTTCGTGCCTGGGCACAGTCGGTTACTCAATGAGTATTTATGGAATTAATGAATAAATTACACCTCAAATTTATTATGAACACCTTGCCAAAGACCAAGACTTAATGTCTAATAAACTGAGTGTTCAATAAATATTAATTGACTGAATGTCTAAAATTTTCCTGCCCATAAGAAAACTCTAATGTCACTTGGAGTTCTCAGTTTTATTTTTGTTTTCACTTTTTTCTTTTTTGAAGTCCTTAAGATAGCCTGATGCAAGTTATTTTTTTTCAAAGAGGTAGTATCCCTGGCCTGAAATCGTAAATATGAATGTTTACTTTTCTGACATAAAAACACCACCACTAATTTTTTCCTTAAAAATTACTAGAGTTACGGACTTCAGTACATTCAGGACTATATTTTACTTATGGAGCCATCTCTAAATCAACATGAATCTCTACTGTTTCAGTTCAAGGTTTGCTTTTTTCTTTTTTTAATCCTCTGTGGGCATGGAAAGCAGCAAGACCATATCTTCCTCATTTAAAAACCTTTCATCTCATGTGGAAGATTAAGTCATCCCTCAGCTTTTTCCTGGTAAATTAAACCAATTACTTTGACTTTTTCTTAAAGGACTTTTTGCCAGGTCTTTAATTGAATCAAGCCATGCTACAAAGGCTATTAAACTCCTATCACTTTGTCTTCCCCCAAACTGCCATCACAACATGGGTTGGGTGTCCCCACCTCTGTGCAGCTCATCAGTCGTTAGCAGAAATACCCCTGTCGGCTTCACTCCCCTCTCAACCACAGGCTTCCATTTCTCACACTGACATAAACAACTCACGGCAGCATTTGGGACCACTGTATTTGTTTCTGGAAAGAAGGTGGCTCAGCCTGCATTAATGCACAGAGTGTCTTAGCTAAATCTGTTAGCGGGAGGATTATTAATTGGGGGGAAGGGAGAAATGAGGGTAGTTATCAGTTCTAAATATCAAATATGACTTTCTTCCTTCCTTCCTTCCTTCCTTCCTTCCTTCCTTCCTTCCTTCCTTTCCTTTCCTTTCCTTTCCTTTCCTTTCTTTCTCTTCCAAATTCCATCTCTATGGTTAACACGAGCTCCTATGACTCACAGAATGGCTGTCATTGCCCTGCATTCTGCCTTGTGGCAAGAGGTCACGGAGCTCCCAGGAATAAAATATTCAAGCAGCATGAATTAATGTTCATTTTTTTTCCTAGCAACATTTCTCCCCCTCTCTGAAAATATCACTGTTAAAGCGGCTGTGATTTCTACAGGTTGCTGAGACCCAGGGAGAGGCTGCTTTGCTGATTGCTGTCTCAGAGGTCAGAAATAATAACAGCACTTAACTGCAGGCTCACCACCCGCTCTACTTGTACCAATTCACTCAATCCTCACAACCTGAGGAAGCAGGCACTATTTTACAGATGAAGAAACCAAGGCTCAGAGGGGTTAAATGACGTAGGTCTGGTAGGCAGAATAATGGCCTCCCAAAGATGCCCATGTCCTAATCTCTGTAACTTGTGTGTATGTTACTTTACATGGCAGAGGGGCTTTGGAGATGCAATTAAGGCTATGGACCTTGAGATGGGGAGATTATCCTGGATTATCCAAGAGGGTTCAAAGTACTCATACGAGTCCTAAAAAGCAGAGAACCATCCCAGGCATGGTCAGAGAGAGATGGAACATGAGAAAGAACAGCGTCAAGGAAGGCTGGCGGCCTCTAGAAGGTGGAAAAGGCAAGGAAATGGATTCTCCTCCAGAGGCACAGGCAAGGAATATAACCCTGCCAATACCTTGATTTTAGCCCAGTGAGACCCGTGTTGGACTTCTGACCTTTAAAACTGTAAGATAATAAATCTGTATTGCTTTAAGCCACTAAGTCTGTGGCAATTCGTTATGGAAGTAATTGGAAGCTAACTTAGGTTCTGGTATCTGAAGTCCTTCCAGAAGAACAGAATCTTCAGGATGAGTTTTCTGAATTGACTCTGGGTTTTTCTGGATTGGTTCTCTCATCGAATTAGATTTAAAGGCACTCATCACCCTGTTTTTGGTGGTGAGGAGTACTGGCGGGCCATGGGATGATGTGACAAAAGAGATACAGGCTCCTGGGCCTTGTTTCTGAGGCTTCTACTTCACGCAAGCCTTAAATGTAACACGAACATGGACGTTCCATGGACATCCATCTGGTGCTGGTAAACACCCGAGACAGGGAGATGCTGTTAGCCAGCCTGGGATACAATTTTACAACCCTTTTTTGAGAAATGTACAGCTTATTCAGACTCTAAAATGCTTTCTTATTCATTTTAGTAGTTATTTGATCAGTCCTAAAAAGCAATTCAGGTACTGCATTTCTATTCAGTGTAATACAAGAGTAGCTAGATGAATGATCCTTCAAAGAATAGCCTTAATTGCTGTAATTATGATCTCTGCAGTCATGGTTTGCAGAAAAAGCATGGAAACCTCCATCTCTAAGGATTAAATATTAATTACCTTGATGTTTAAGCCAAACTTAAACATCGATGTCAGATTTAAGCCAAACTTCAGCTCAAGAGCTTAGCATGTAATTGGTAACATCTAGAGTCTTTAGAGAGGTAACATAAAATGGATTAAATTCCAAACTAAGATAATGTAGATATATTCCCTTTAGAGTCTAAAGACAATAGTGTTATTAAAAAAATTTTTTTTTAAGGTTTATTCAGTTTTCAGAGACAGAGACAGAGCGTGAGAGGGGGAGGGGCAGAGAGAGAGAGAGAGAGAGAGAGAGACATAGAATCTGAAGCAGCCTCCAGGCTCTGGGCCGTCAGCACAGAGCCTGACACGAGTTTCGAACTCACAGACCGTGAGAGGCGCTCCTCCATAGTATTATTCAAATGTGACTTTATTAAAGATTTATTTTATGCTATCTTATAATATCTGGAATTAGTTACATTTTTGGATGACATTTACTTTCAAACATACTTTCATTATTTTATGGGAATATGGGTCTCTCCCAGGGCTATAAAATTCCTGTTACAGGACTTCTTCTCTATACCCTGGATGTCCAGTCTGTTGAATGAACTAGTGAATAAATGAATGAATGAATTTAAGAGTTGACTTTGGAAAACGGCAAAATACAAGTAATGTCAGAGTTTCTTTTGTGGAAATAGAAGGTTTAAGAAAGAGTAGTTTCGTTCTTTTAAATGTTTTCTCTGGTGTTAAAATAATATAAGACACGTCATCATCAAACACTGCTGCTTATTCCAGGAAATCAAACCTTGCTGCATATTTAATCTCCCAAGGATTCAACTCGGGCTATTCATTTTCTGGTCACCGATTGGGTGACCCTTTTCTTACTGGATGAAGAATCTGTTTTGCCTGTAGGAAAATAATAATAATACGTTGGTAGGACTTCAAGTCTCAGCTATCATGAAAATGGATTTGATTGATAAAATCTGTGATTGTTAACGGGCTAGGTCTGCCGGACAAGCAGGAAGTTACAATGGGGCAGAGGAGAGACACAAAGAATGACAGACCTGAAGAAGGCTAATCTGAATTAGGCAGTCCAATCCTAAAGTCTGATGTACAGGGGAAGGGGAGCCTTCCAATATAAAAAGGAGGAGAGTTCAGGAGAGAAGACACTGAGTTCAATTTTTGAGATGTTACATTTGAGGAACCCATGACACGTCCAAGACAGGGATGAGCAATCAGTGGACAGATGAGAACACAGAATTGCAGCTCAGAAGACGCCTGGGAGAGAGATGTAGACTGGATTTAGAAGTCTTTCTAAAGGATGATGGGGGTTGTCAATGAGATCACACTAGAAAACCTTGGAAGAATATGTAGCATGAAGAGATCAAGAGTGGTTGGCATGAGAGAAGGATGCGCCCACAAAGAGTATTGGATGGCCTAGTCAGAGAGGAAGAGGAGAAATCGGGAAAATAAATTGAGGAAGCCACGGAAGAGAGGGGTTCAAGGAGAAGATGGTGGGTTATGAGTAAATGCTGCACAAGGTTCAAAAACAGCAGGACCAAAAAAGCAATTCCATTTGGCAATTTGTTGGGGGGGGGGGGCACGGATCTATCAGATGATAAAGAGTGAGGAGTGAATAGGAGTTGGGAAAGTAGAGGGGAGAGTAGAGTGGAAGGGAAATAGGACAGTTGATTGAAGAGTGTGTATGGATGAGGATTTAAAAACAAAAACAAAAACAGAGAAACCTAATTTGTTTAAGTGAAAGAAAGCAGTATAGAGGGAGACTAGAAAGAGAAAACACCTGTGAGCATTTGTGTTCTGGTGGTCGGAATTATATATCAGAGATGGCAAGATATATAGAATTCCTGTCACAAAGATTAAGGACTGCCAGATAATAATGTAATATCACATAGTTCCCACTGTAATATCCTGGGTTACACTTAAAGCAAAGTTCACCAGTAAACATGTCCCTGCAAATGCCAATGGCACAGTTTTGAATAACAGGTATATGAAGTAGGGTCATACTATTTTACCTATTTCAATAGCAGAGGACTAGATCAGATAGTTTTTCAAAATCATTTCTGATGCTAAATATGTATGATTCTCTGTGCTTTGATTCTTCTTGTTGAATTCACAATTATTTTACTAATATAGTTCTCGGTTAAAGGTCACGTAGTCTATCCCAGTTTTCTTCTTACCACCTGCCCCTCCTGGAATACTCTTTTTCTTCAATATAAACTGACTTCTGAAACAAGTTACACATCAACCACCACAAGCACGTTCTCTCTATACTCACGGGGTACAGCCACTACATCAAATAAAGCATCCCAGTTAGTGGCTTCAAATTTCTATATCAGCTCATTCCATTCTTTCTTTTACACATCTCTCAGCATTATCCTTCTGCTGTCTACTTCTCCCCAGACAATCTGGTACATGTTCTCAATGAACACTTTTTTGAAGAAAATATCTATCTTGAATTAAAGCCAATGAATTAAAATGTGTCTTCAGGTATTTCCCTTTGACCTGGGAAGAGAGGTTTTTGGGGTTTGTGTTTTTACTTTGAGTTGTCCTAAAACACATTGCTTTGGAATTTGTTGGATTAAATTATTGTGGAAATTGTTCCAGTGACAGGTCAAGAATAGGATACTTGGGAAACTGGGGGTGCTCTATTGCTGATTTAGTGTTTCAAATACTTTGGTATTAGTCAAATCTATTTATGGTTTAATGAGAGATTAATGTTGAGAGGCAAAGATTATATTCATTCTCTAACATCTGTAGGTACAAGTGGTCTAGATAATATAGTTTATGGGATAGTAAAAATTTTTTTTAAATTCTTACCACATAGATCAGGAACTGCCAGCCAACAAAGTAATACTGTACTGTTCTTGCAGAGATAGACTGAGTTCTATTTGGAGCAAAGTTCACCAATAAATAGGTTCCTGCAAATCCCAGTGTCATACCTTTAAATAAAATTGAAAAGACAAACCAAGTTGAAAAGGGATATTTAAGCCTTTTTGTCAATGCAAACATTACCTATAGACGGAGTATTGCTTGTAAAAATGCCTACAGCCCCTCCCTGTTAAAATACAACTCATCAAACCATCCCTAGATAGCATCCTGCATTCACATGATAGCATTATCTTTAAAAGGGGGATAAGGGCCAGGGAAAGGATGGGGTATGACATGACTTCTGATTTTTCTTGTTGTTTCAGATGAATCCTTGCCTCCTCAGAAAACCTTTCCCCAAAGATGGGAAAGATCAGAACACGTGCATTTGGAGACATGAAAACACATCCAAGCTGGCTGTTTGTTTCCACATGGACCACTAAGAAAATGATAGATCCATCAGAGCCCAGAGAGTGGGGAAGTTCAACACCTGATGATCTACTCACTAATCTTTGCAGCTTGTACACACACACACACACACACACACACACACACACACACACACGTGATTTTACACTTTGAAACTCTGGTAAAAGAGCACCTTAATCATTGCCATTTATTAGAGACCTTTTAACAGAAATGACAAAGGTGAATGCTGACTTTGCTGTAAGATTTATTTAATCCAATTTAGAATCTAGAATTCTAGGAGTAACTTAGTAAAATATCACATTATAAACCTATGTAAGCCATGTGTTACTGTCATGCCTTTCAAATTACTTAAAATAATGGAGGAAACCTCATCAGAGAAATACAAATCAAAACCACACTGAGATACCACCTCATGCCAGTCAGAGTGGCCAAAATGAACAAATCAGGAGACTATAGATGCTGGAGAGGATGTGGAGAAACGGGAACCCTCTTGCACTGTTGGTGGGAATGCAAATTGGTGCGGCCACTCTGGAAAACTGTGGAGGTTCCTCAAAAAATTAAAAATAGACCTACCCTATGACCCAGCAATAGCACTGCTAGGAATTTACCCAAGGGATACAGGAATACTGATGCATAGGGGCACTTGTATCCCAATGTTTATAGCAGCACTTTCAACAATTGCCAAATTATGGAAAGAGCCTAAATGTCCATCAACTGATGAATGGATAAAAAAAATTGTGGTTTACATACACAATGGAGTACTACGTGGCAATGAGAAAGAATGAAATATGGCCCTTTGTAGCAACATGGATGGAACTGGAGAGTGTGATGCTAAGTGAAATAAGCCATACAGAGAAAGACAGATACCATATGTTTTCACTCTTATGTGGATCCTGAGAAGCTTAACAGAAGACCATGGGGTAGGGGAAGGGGAAAAAAAAGTTAGGGAGGAAGCCAAAACATAAGAGACTCTTAAAAACTGAGAATAAACTGAGGGTTGATGGGAGGTGGGAGGGAGGGGAAAGTGGGTGATGGGCATTGAGGAGGGCACCTGTTGGGGATGAGCACTGGGTATCGTATGGAAACCAATTTGACAATAAATTTCATATTAAAAAAATAATGGAGGAAAGAAATGTGTATGGGAAGAGGGGCCACATAAGGAGGAGTAGAGGGAGGCCTTGACCTTGCAAATAACACTGAAGACTGCTTATTTATTAATAATCAGCAAAGAAAAATGATATAGGTAGCATTTTTCAGATAGCACCCTTGAAAACATAATTCAACTTGTTTCATAACTGAGGTCAGTGTTGTTGTGTATATAATTTACAACCAGCACTGACTCCAACCTGAAGCAATTTGGTTTGTCTATAAAATCTCACAAATTCAAAGACACCAATTTCCTGTTCCTCTTAATCAAATGATTTAGGGTTTTGAACTCTAGTTTTTGAGAACAAATAGCATTTGACTTTTCACACAAGCAAGACAATAGCTATTCAAGGTATTTGTAGAAGCTATAAAACAAGCTTCTTCTAATGTAAGAACTTACTCTGTAATACTTTGTGAAGGCAGAAATTACATACAAAATTGTAAAAGCTATTTCTAATGAGAATTTTAAAAATGAAAAAACAATATACATTATTAAGCATTGCAATAAAGAGAAAATAATAAAAATCGTACATAAGAACTTGGGCAAAATTATTGTTCAGCCCTGTCCTTTCTTTGGAAAAGAAAAAAAGATCTTGTAAGAAAATTGTTCAATATTAGGTTCCTAGGAGGATGGAATGAAAACACACACACACAGTTTTCTAAACTTGGTATACTGAAGTAGAATAAATCCATTGAATACAACTTAAAAATCTCAGAGACTTCCAACTTCCTTTTGTGAAGTCCAAATTTCTTATTTTTATTGAATTCCTCTGCCAGTAATTTTTTTTATCTCCTATAACTGTATCTAGTGTCAATTAAATTTCTTTTTTTTAATTTTTTTTATTTTTATTTATTTGTTTATTTTTTAATATATGAAATTTATTGTCAAATTGGTTTCCATACAACACCCAGCGCTCATCCCAAAAGATGCCCTCTTCAATGCCCATCACCTACCCTCGCCTTAAATTTCTTTTTTTAAAGTTAGTTTTGAATGGGTAACGTAAGGTGAAAAAAATCTGAAAGACACACAAGGGTGGTGAGTGAAAAGTTAAATCTTTCTCACACCCTTATGGCACACTAGTTCCCCTCCTGGAAGTTAATACTGCCACCAAATCTTAGATTTCCTTTTCCAGGGATGTTTTATGCAGGTGTGTGAGAGACTGCATAAGTTTTGGTTTTCTACACAAATGATAGCATATTATACACACTTGCTTTTGTTCTACTTAACAGAATATCTTGGAGAACATTTCACATCAGTGTATGTAGGACAGCCTCATTCTTTTCAAGTCTGCATAATATCTCATTTTTGGATGTTGCATTATTTCACTTAACTTTCCAAAAGGGTCCCTGGTTCACATCCTGACATCTCCTTTCTTGCCTCACATCTGCTTCCTCATTTGCATACTGTGCCCATTTTCACCAAGGTAAATCTTCGCTCCATTTCAAAACTCCTTGAACACAAATGAAATGACTGATGATTTTGCAATTGTACTTCCAAAGTACTTTTGTACATACATTATTTCACTTGAGCCCCATATCAGTGGGAATCTAGTAAAGAACTCTATGGCAGCTCAGTAGGTCGCACATTCTTTCTTTTTATAATCTTAATTTCAGCTTCCTGTGACAATTACAAAGGCAGTTCTAGAGAGCTGCTACCTGTTATATGCTTGTCTACTTGGTATCATTTGTATTTGTGTGATTCACTGTCTCCTGTATGGATCATGTGCACATTTTCCATAAGTGTGTAAAAGTGTTGAAGATAGTCATTAACAGCTCCTTAAATAAATTTCCTTAAAATGTATTTATAGCCCATCTTTGTCTAAAAGTGGCATCTAAAAGATGTCATTTCCTGATTTTTTTTTCTCAGTGAAGCCACACATATTCTTTCATTTGAAAGACACAGATTTCTAAGTTAGAAACTTGCTAATTTACCTTCTGCTGGCCCACTTGCCCAAGGGAGTAATCTGGTAGCATAAGATACTCCAGGAAGGGAAGAAGCCCTTGGCATGCCCTTTGCCCATGGAAATGATAAAATTACAGATCAAAACTTGGATCATGAAAGGCTAATCCATGCTGAAACTGCCCCCACAGATTTCAAATTTCGCTGCTACTTGCTGGCTGGAAGAGCTTAGGCATGTTATTTATCCCTCTGTGACCTAGTCTCCTCATCTCTGGGTACAATGAACTTATCACACCTGCTAGACTCCAGAATTTGGCTGAGCAAGAGGCCAAATTCAGCTCTGGAGAGCTGAATAGATTTGAAAGCTCACCCGGAAGCCTGATGTGACAGAGGACCCTGGAACAGATCTACCTCAGGATACAGACCACTGGGAGTCAAAAGCTATCTCAGAAAAGCTTAAAAATTAATCCCAAACTGGCAGCTCTTTCTGCCCCTGGGTCCTGTCCCTGGGCTATAATAAAAGCGCCTTTTTGCACTGAAAGTATCTTAAGAATTCTTTCTTGACTGTTCACTCAGCAGCCCCACAACATTTCTGGTGCCCAACCTAGGGCTGTTCTTCTTTCTAGACTTCGAGCCTTGGTACAAACTTAAGTTACTCCCTCTTTTCTTTTACTTTAACTCCAGGGGCTTTTCAAGAAATATGGTCTTATTGGAACAATCTCATGTTGACTGCTCTGGCTGCAACCTTCGAGCCTGTGACTACTCTCCAGGGAGGATAAAGGCCTGCCTTTTGACTGGAAGCTAGTACCCTGGCCAGAATGGTAACAAGACCCAGAACTTGATGCCCTCTCTTTATCCACCCCTTCTTTTTATTTATTTATTTATTTATTTATTTATTTAATTTTTTTTTCAACATTTATTTATTTTTGGGACAGAGAGAGACAGAGCATGAACGGGGAAGGGGCAGAGAGAGAGGGAGACACAGAATTGGAAACAGGCTCCAGGCTCTGAGCCATCAGCCCAGAGCCTGACGCGGGGCTCGAACTCACGGACCGCGAGATCGTGACCTGGCTGAAGTCGGACGCTCAACCGACTGCGCCACCCAGGCGCCCCAACCCCTTCTTTTTTTTTTTTTAGACAGAGAAAGAGAGAGCGAGTGTGAGCAGGGGAGAGGAGCAGAGGGAGACAGAGAGAATCTTAAGCAGGCTCCACACTCAGCACGGAGCCTGACACAGGATTTGATCCCACAACTCTGGGATCATGAACTGAGCCAAAATCGAGAGCGGATGCTCAAACGACTAAGCCACCCAGGCACTCTTATCCCTGTTCTTATACAAAGCATGGGACAGACACCTGTCACTAGGATTGCTGACAACCTTAAGACTTCCATGCGAGGTTTCCTCCTCATTGGTCCAATGTGATCCCCTCCACATCCCCGGTCTAGCCACTTCTGGCCATGAGACCACTGGGAACCAGCCAAAACCAATGTCAATATCAATTGAATTAAAACCCAACTGGGGAACCTGGGAAGTTGTCTGTAAAGACTACATGTATTGGAATGTCACTTAGACCATGATGGATTTCTATCTTTACTATTCTTCATCAATGTCCCCTACTAACTACTTGAATTACAGTATTAGGTAATTTCGCCTTGTAGAACTTTTTTAGTGCCTCCCTCAGTTAAAAATGGCAGGTTCTCCATGGTATTTCAGTCTATTCACTGGCACCAATATGTAGTCTAGAATGCAATGGGGGAATTGCAGGGATATTGACATCTCTTCAGTAGACAGGCTGGTATTCATTAACAACTTTTTGAGGGAAGCTCTGGTTGCTCTGAACACTAGGAACCCTTGATATGAGCCTGAGTGGGATGCCATCCCACAGTCAGGGGGATTATGGTAATGGACTTTTCTTCTTCATTCCCCAAAAACTCCCCCTTGGGATGTCTCTTAACCCACTGGAGACAATTTGGATTGCAAGATTTAATGAAGAAAGGACTCATCTTCTTCTGCAATAACACATACCCTCAGTACTCCATAGGAGACAAAGAAAAATGGCCCATTAACAGATACTTAAACTTCAATACTATTTATCAATTAGAATTTTTTTGTAAATGTCAGGGAAAATGGACCGAAATCCCATAAGGCCAGGCCTTTATGGTGCTGTACCCAAACTCTGATCTGTCCATATTCTTTTACAGGGCTTGAGGACCCCCCTCTCCTCACCCTCGACCCTCAACCCACCAGCTCAGCTGCCTTGGGCCCCTCTACCACCTTACCTGTGTCTTGTCCTGTTCTCTATGTGCCAATCCTTTGTCTCCCCTGTAAACAGGTTGCTGCCAGGATCCTGTACATGCCTCTCTCTTTTTCCTGAATTACTCATCTTTGTTTACTTCTTCTCAAAATATATCTTGAGAGGACGAAACAAATGAGGCTTCTTATTGCATGTGGGGGCTTCTGCCTGAATTATTAATGGCTATGATAATTGGAGCCAATTGTCTGTGGTAGTCGCTAAACCTCAGGACAGGGGCTTAAAGAATATTCCTAAGCAGAGGCCAGAACTCCTTTTGTTTCAGGGAGATTCCCTGTCTTCTCTGGCCTGACATGGACTGGCTGTTTTCACCTTTTGTCGGTGGAAAGAAAATATGTGTCTGTTCATCTGTCCGAGCTTGGTCTTTAGGACCAGGGATCCTCTTTCTCTGCCCTCAGAGCTGTTACCTGCCTCCAGCCTTGCTAGCAGCACCTCACCTATTCTGCTTCTCCTGCCCTCCTCCTGTTTCTGCACAGCCCGAATAACCTGCTCCTATACCATCCTCCGTGCCTCTGGTGTTACTGGCTCCTGCTCCTCCTACCCTGCTATCAAAGAGCAAAGAGTACCCCCTTGGACTTAAACCACCCACTTCAGATTTCCCCAGGTAAAAAACTGACAGCGGGGAACAAATTGATTGGCTTTTAAGTGGACCTAGGTGCAACATATTCGGTAAACTAATTTAAGTTTGTTGGATTAATTAAGATAGACATGTCCTTAGAGTTATCAGCATGAAATAGAAAACTTTTATTCTACCAAGGATTACTGAAAGTTAAATAAGCCTGTGTTATCTTTGTTGCAATTTGTCAGCAAAAAGATGACTTAAAATGACGGTTAATTTTGTCTTAAAGTTCTCATGGGTAATTGTTAAAAAAAAAAAACCCAACTAGGTTGAATAAATGAAAATGTTTATAACTTTCAAAGTCTTTGATAATCTGAAACCTTAAAGTTTTGCTTGTATGATAAATTGGATTGGATTCATTGGCTATCTAAGTCTTTTCCAACAAAGATAAAATACTAACACATTAATTACTAAACATACGTTTGTGCTTTTGGTTTCTTACAGCAGAGAAACTGAGGATACTTGGGTCTGTTGGTAAACATGCTTTATGCTTTGTTGAAATAGTGGACGGCTCCACTTTCCTTATGATCTCGTTAAAAAAAATGTATTCAAAATTGTATCTTTAATCTTATGATCCAGGGAAGATCATAGACTGTCACTGGAGCTGTCTCTAAAAGGGTAAAAATCCAGTTTGAGAATGCAAGGACTGAACAGGAAGGAACTGGTTGGTGTTTTCTGACTGCCTGGTGAAGACTTCTCCCCACTGGTCTTAAGAAGACAGAAGAAAGGAAATAACACACTTAACAGAACACAGAGAATGCTAGTGGGACTATGTTTGCTACCCACTGCTAATCTCAGCAGACTAGTGCACAAAGCACCAAGAGCTGAGCCTCAGAGGGAACCAAAGACGGAGCAGTCAGGCAGCTGTGGGTGAGCGGCAGGTGGGGTCAGTGAATGGGTGCTGGACATGATGCATCTGCCACCCTCATGGCCAGTCCTGTACAAAATATACTTTCTCATCAAATACAAACTCAAGTCACTTAAATTTCTACAGTGATCTTGTGGGAGTTTCAGATTTAGCTTGACACAATACACAGATGTTAATAAAATTTCTTCCTATGAACTTGTCACATATGCACAACAGGGAAACAAGCTCATCTCTGCTCTTTATAGTAAACGGACTAGGTATGGTGGGAAGGTACATGCCAAGTGAGGGTAATCTTTTTTTTTTTTTTGGAAGTAGTGTTCTTAAAACTGTTAATTTCATTGACAAGTATGGCTGACATGAGAGTTACATTACATCACCATCATACTAAAATGTGATGATAATAATAATAGTAATACCTAATACTTCTAAGCACAATTCTAAATGCTTTATATATAATTAACTTAATGCTTACAACAAATCTGTGAAAAATAACTATACTGTTAAAATATTATACTATATATGTGCTATATAATGATCTTGTTTGGGATGTTCTTGCTAAGTGGAGAGCTTGGATGAAAACCTAGGTAGTCCATTTGCTTAACGATTACACTCTCCCACCTCTTGTATCCATAAAGAGCCAGGGCTGATGAACGGACAACTCAGGGCTGTCATTCATGTTGTAGGCTCAGTGGGTGGTGCCCCAGCCTAGGTATACAGGCCAGGAGCTGTACAAAGCATAACCTAAAGCCAGATGCAACATCCCCACTGGGGATAGACAGAATCAACTCTCCCTGGCAGTGGTCCCTGGGCTTCATGACTAGCCCTGAGGTTCCTTTAGAAAAGCATCTTCAAACTGGTATTTCCTGGAACCAGCTTCATAAGGCAGATGCTCCACCAAAAAGAGTCTCAAGTCAAATCTATTTGGGAAGAGATGAGTTAGACAAACTTGAATAGTTCTTTTACTAGAAGACCCCCTCAGATCCTCAATGTGCTAGTGTTCACTGTGAATCTCCTAGAAGAGGATATGATTGTAATATTTTCTAAACATATCTGACCATTTATATCATCCTGAAGGAGTGTTTTGAGGAATATTTTATACTTCGGGAAATGCCTGACATTTAACTGGATCCAGCTGTGAGAACGCAGCCTCTGTTTCAAGAGGCTACTGATCTTCTGTTGTAAAAGTCTCCTATGGATACTTGTGGGCGAAGAATGAAGTATAAAAGTGGTCAAAGGGAAAACAGCCTGGAATCAGGTTCCTCTGATGCTTCTGTTCACTGGCACCTAGAAGCTGACTTCCTCACGTACGGAAGCCTTGGGTTCTAAGATCTTTTTGTACAGTTCTTCAGCTGACATCTGGTTTCCCAACCCACCCTTCCCCTTAGGTAAAACCTGAAATACCCCACTCCCCAACTGGATGCCAGCTAGTGTTAATTAACTAGTGTCTAGCTTCTGGACTCTGGCTTGACCTGACTTCTGGTAGCCTTAAGAGTTTTTTAATGTTCAGCTAACCTGATTCCAACACAAATATTGCGTCTAATTCTCTTGGTCCTTATAGTATGTCTCCTGATCAATGGGGGTCTCGCTGTTGCTTTTGTGACCAGGAGTCACAGAATAAACTGGTTCCCTTACACCAAACCATTTGGGATGTCTTCCCCTCAGAACAATCTCTCCAGATTCCTCAGGCTCATAGTAGCTATATATATATA
>NW_024412417.1:10024103-10071081 GCF_014898765.1 Herpailurus yagouaroundi
ACTGGGGGAGGGGCAGAGGGGGAGAGAATCCCTAAGCAGGTCCCTTGCCCAGTGTGGAGCCCAGCGCAGGTCTCAATCTCATGACCTTAAGATCATGACTGTGAGATCATGACCTGAGCTGAAATCCAGAGTTGGACGCTTAAGCCACTGAGCCATCCAGGCGCTCCATAATGCATAAATCTTAAAGCAGCCCTGGATTGGGAGGTCTCAGTAATGTAGTGAGTCCAAATAGTCCTGAACCTACCACCAGAAAGTCTCCCATTCTTGAGGCAACCCTGAAACCAAAATAGCCAATCTGTTCCCTCAACCAGAAACGATGGTTTGTTTGGCTACATTAGTATTCTAGATACTAGCCCTGAATCAAGCCGACCATTTGGTGTGGAAGAAAGAAGGAAAGAGATGGTCTTCATGTCATTTTTAATCTCTTGACATTCTATCCAGGGAAGCCATTTATAGGTGACTTAAAATAATCAAGTTACTGGTCTCTGAAGAGTACTGATGAATTGACTGTCATTTTTTTTTTTTTTTTTTCTTATGATGATACTATCTGGACTTAAGTCAACTAGGTTCTCACAGCCTATTAGATTGAGTACTTTTGATGACTAAGGGAGGAGAGAGGGGGAAATACTATAGGTTTTGGCTGAATGAAGGGGAGAGAAATCTGGTGCTTTTTAAAGGAAAAATAATCATTAAAATAACTTAAAGTTATTAATCCACTAAGAATCAGAGCACAGTCCAAACCCTGTCATTGAGTTAATAATAGTTGGCAATTCCTTTCAGACATAGCTTTTGTGAGGTCATTTTTTGAGGCTAGTGGTGAAAAGCTTCATAGCCACAGAGCAACATTTGGCAATAAATTAGTTCAGCTTGTTTCCACATGGCCCAAAAAAATCTTCATTTGTTCCATCATGAAAAACAAACTTTCATTTGCTTGAGGCAGGGAAAAATAAATGATTTTCTTTTGCACATTTTGACAATTTAATTTTTAGCATGCTTATATGCTAATCTTTTTTTTTTTTTTTTAAGCCACTAACTACTCTTTTCTCTGTTTGGTTTTAGTCCCTGTAAAGAAAAAAAATGCATTTTGAGCTTTTAACAGAAAGAACTAAATTTTCCCAAGGCAACAACAATACAGACACAAAGAAAATACATGTGATTTAACACATTACTGAGTGAGGTTGGGGAAAAATCCTTCTCCGTAAGTATGAAATGGGTTATTACATTTCAGATCAAGATAATTTTATGACTTGCTCTTGGAGGCATGGGTATGGGATAGGTGGCTACAATTTTTCTTATTCCTATGACAACAGATTAAAGTTAAGAATTGATCACTTTTAACTATAGTCCAAAACAAATATGGGATCAGCTACAGAGCCCTACTCACAAAGCATTAAATTAGGAAGGCAAAAATACCCAATTAGAATTGTGGAAAATATTAGCTGAATTATTAAAGTTTGCAAAAATATCCTAATCAATGTTTCCTTTGATGAACCATTAGAGTGTAGGGATGTGTGACTGTGGTGGCAGCAATAATGATCAAAGCTGGGGGTTCCTAGGTGGCTCAGTCAGTTAAGCATCTGTCTTTGGCTCAGGTCATTATCTTAGTGGTCCCTGAGTTTGAGCCCCACGTCGGGCTCTGTGTTGACAGCTCAGAGCCTGGAGCTTCCTTCAGATTCTGCGTCTCTCTCTCTCTCTGCCCCTCCCCTGCTCACACACTCTCTCTCTCCCTCTCTCAAAAATAAATAAACATTTAAAAAAAATCATGATCATAGCTAACATGGAAGATTTATTACATGACAGGCCCTGTTCTAAGACTTCTACCTCTAGGAACTCACTTAATCCTACAAGATAGGTAATATTATCTTCATTTGAAACGTGAGGAAAATGAAGCTTAAGGAGAGTAAGTAACTTTGAAAGGTCACACAGTTCTCTGTCACTAGAGACTCACCCTCAACCATTACGCTATACTTATATCAGGCTGCCATTATTAGAATACTGGTCCACCATTTACTAGTTATATGACCTTGGACAAGCTATTTAACCTAAGTATCAGTTCTGTAAATAGGTTGTTCCTACATTTAAATGAGATAGTTCATGTAAAACACTGATAGTACCTGGAAAGAGGAAATGTTTAATAAATATTAGCTATTATTAAAATAAGAGAAATTAGCAAAGAATCAAATAATTAATAGAGGTTTAATTTACTATTATTATTTTTTGGTGTGTGTGTATGTCTGTTTCTTATTCCCTATGTTACATTTTTAATATTACCTTTCAGGAATGAAGTTGATCATAGACATGACAATTACATCAACAGGGCTTTATATTTCTCAGAGTGCTTATATGAATTATCCAGTTTGATCCTTAGAACAGTCTTCTATGTTTGTCAACAAACTGAGGCTTAGGGAAGTTAGGTAATATCATGTCAGCCACATAGCTGACAGCGAAAGTTGAATCCAGATTTGAACCTATGAAAGTGAGTTTAATTTACATCCTTTGACATTGAGCTAGTCTCTTGCTTTTGGTAATGTTCTGTTGATCTCGGGTTTTCCAAGTATATAATCAAATCATCTGCATACACTGATATTTCTACTTCTTCCCTTTCCATAATTGTGACTTTCATTAATTTTTCCCGATCCTAACTGGCAGCAGTTGAGTGCCATATTAAATAGAAAACTTACCCTGCCTTTTTGCACCTTTGTTAATACTTCTTGTGTTCGTCCCTCTGTACACCCTCCTCCAAATGCTTGGGTATTGCCCGTGCCTGTCCTATCCAGCTATCAGAACTGATAGGAATGTTACCTCTGCTATAAAAAAATTCTCTCTGAGCTTCTCAACTAGAGTAACCTCTCTTTATTCTAAACCAGTGGTTCTCAACTGGGGGTGTTTTTGTCCCTCGGGGGACATTTGGCAATATCTGAATTTGTTTTTGGTTGTCATTACTAGGGCGGAGGGTGCTCCTGTCATCTAATGGGTAAAAGCCAGGCAGGACGCTGGTAAGCAGCCTACAACACACAGGACAGCTCCCCGCAGAGAAGAATTCTCCAGCCTAAAATGTCAGCAGTGCTGAGGTTGAGAGATCCTGTTCTTAACTAAAGCCTCAAGGCATTAGGATACATACTGCTTTCTGCTTTTAAAAAACTTATTCATGTATATATTTTATCACCAACTGTATTATTTGAGGGCAGAGATTCCGTCTTCGCCATCTTTTTATCACCAGTATTCACAATAGTTAGCAAGTCTCCCTATATATCCATCTGTATTTCTTCATCAAATACTTCTGATTAATTTAAACATTAATCAACCATTAACTATAAAAGATGACATATGTTAGATAAAATGATTTAGAGTTTCCTTAAGGCATTTGACAAATGAGAAAAATAATGTAAGATGTAATTTGTTTTTAATTTATAAAATTCAGGCATTGCTCATTCTTATTTCTAATTCTGTACTTCTTCCCCAAATGATTCCACAAACCAAGATATATTAAAAAAAAAGAGTATAGAAAAATAATATATTTGAAAAGATACAATGCATATATGAGTGCATTTGGAAAAAACATTTCAACCATGACAAATTTGATGATGTGGACTAAAAACTCTACTAGCAGAATCAAACCAAGGAGGAAAAAGAAAAAGTGAAAACACTTTCAAGACAACAGGCTCAAGGGAAACACAATCAGGGAAAACAAATGCTCAACATACCAACACTGGCGTCACATTTAAAGCTCAAATTTTTTAAAAAATGTGATCTCCTTGGAAGTGAGCAGCCACTCCTCTATTTAAAGTGCCTAAAGTATCATATTCGTTATCATATGTCAGCAGCAATTCAGAGAAGACTTTGTCAAGGAAGAAAATATGAACCTCCAGAATTCTTCTCACAAATGATATTTCTAGTAAAACGTAGAAGATATAATCAATAACATGATGGCTCTGCTATATAATAGCAACCCTTCTTATAGCCAGGAAGGCTGTTATTATTTTCTACTAACAGCTGTATTTCTAAATGAAAATCTGAAGGGGAATGTTCTCTGTTGTTTTTGGAAAGAGCAAAATACAAATTAGGTGGTTAATTGGTGCATCTAATTTTTGTGTGGTTTTCATTTTTATGCAGGACTTTCACTTGACAATGTAACAAATACATCCTTTGAAGTGGAAGACTCTATTAGGTAATACAGATGTTTTCTTGGATTTTATTATGCTCATGAAAATTTCATAACATACATAATAATAGTATAAAATAATAATTCGCTGTGGTCAATAGCATGGGCAGTGGGCACAATGAAAACAGAAATACTTCACATGAAAGTGCAGATGGCAACTCCAAGAAAGAATCCTGGTCACCTCTAAATGAGATTTATCCATTTCAGCAATTTGTTCCCTGTTTTTAAAGCACATATTTTTTTTATGGATAATATTATTTATTTCCTGATCAAGCAGTGCTATAATTACATGACTTAAATAATTACTTACCTAGTAAATCTGAAGCTCTTAAATTTTCTTTCAGAAACATAACAGAAATAATGGCACTACCTAGAAAGGAAATGGCCATCAGTGGTGTTTCCAATATAAAAAACATACATTACACGGTACCATCTGAAAGAAATTAAGCTCTTTGTGTCTTATACCTGATTAGCTATGTCCTGGTCAGAGACACCCAGCAGCTGTGGCTGTGAAAACAACTCCCTCTCGCCCCCTCATGGTTGAGGATACATAAAAACTGGCCTGGTTTACAATGGACCTAGGACAGTGGCTGGGATAATGCCCCATGGACAGCAAGGGCAAAATAAAGGTTACTAAATAACTAAATGAATAGATGAATAGATAGATAGGTGATAGATAGGTAGACAGAGGAGGAAGGGATGGAAAGGCAGAAAGAGAAAGAAGGGAAGGAAAGAAAGAATGGAAAGAAGGAAGTTTTAATTTTCGATATATGCCAGACTGAAACTCATTATTTCCCTTCATCTCCTCCTGTAATTCCTATTCCAAGGGGCACCTGGATGGCTCAGTTGGTAAAGTCTATTCCAATGACACCTCTAAGGAGCCCCAGAATCCTAGGACTCCTGCCAGTCTCCACTCTCCTTCACGCGACACGTCCAACAGCATCCTGGGTCTGTCAGGTCCAGATTTTACCAACTGTCCAGTTCACCCTCCTCTTCAGTCCACTGTCACTGGGCTTCATCTCAGGCGTAGACCTCAAGCTCCTGCCACTTTCCTCACACATTTGTCCTCGATCTCTTTTATATTCTATGCCCACCCTTACTAAAATCATCATAATTCCCAGAACCATCATTTAGTTTCATTCTAATTTTTTTTTCATTTTTTTCTTTTTTTTTGAGAGACAGAGACAGATAGAGCACTAGTTGCGGAGGGTCAGAGAGAGAAGGAGACACAGAATCTGAAGCAGGCTCCAGGCTCTGAGCTGTCAGCACACAGCCCAACGCGGGGCTCGAACCCACAAACTGTGAGATCGTGATCTGAGCTGAAGTCAGGCTCTTAACTGACTGAGCCACCCAGGCACCCCTCATTTAGTTTCATTCTAAAGGACTTTTATTCATGTTATTCCCTTTGCAACTCTGCCTCCATTTTTGAGACCAACTCTAGACTCAAGTATCACCTCTGGATTCCCCCAGACCCAGTCGACCAATCCAGTCTTTGGTGTGATTGATTACCCCTGGTCATATAGCTTTCATGTTACACGGAAGATTTATTTGCCTATCCCCCACCCCCAACAAAGACTATCAGTTCCTTTTACTCTGAGATGTCTTATTTTTCTAAGATCTCCCAGGTGTAGCTAGCACATAGATAAGAGAGTTGGTGGGATCTCTGCCCTGCATTTACTGGCCCTCATAGTATAAGACCCTCTTTCCCATTACTGAGGCTACTGAATCCTCAGCCTCTAACTGAGCCTTGACCTGTTTCTATGGCCTCAGGTTGTGCAGGGTAAGTTGAATCTCTCTGAGTTGTTCCTCTTATGGAGCCATTCCTCTATGAGTAGAGGCATGGGAAAACCCAAACTTGCAATACTACAAAATAATACACATCATAATTTGAATTTTAAATTTTTGACAGAAATTATTAGCAAGGCTTTGAAGTTTGTTTTTTAAAGTAAAACTATACAGAAGAAAATAGGGAAGAAGAGTCATCATAAAAATAACTCATCACCTAGAGAAAATTGTAGTTAGTATGTTGGCACGTTTATTTTACCTTAGCAGCGTTGAAACTATTTTTTTTTTCAGTTTCCTTAGCTACCATATTACAAAAAATTACAAAAATTACAAAATTACAAAAAATTACAAAAATTACAAAAAATTACAGAAAAATGTAATTTTTTTCAGTTTCCTTGGCTACCATATTACAAACAATTTGCAACATCATTAAAATTTTTTCATAGATACAAATTTTAATAAGCCTGTATAATAATCCATTAAATCAATTAAATTTGAATATAACTATATCTGTTATTCTGGCAATTGATTTAAACAAAATAAATCCATACCGGAAACCCTCATTCAAGATAAGCTGGGATTCTCATATGTTTTCTCCATCTTTTTCTCAACCTCGCTCTCTCTTCTTCAAGTTGGGCTATTATTCAAGTCCTTGCAAAATTCTCCTGGGCAGGTTATTTATCGGAATGGACATTTCACACAGAATAAACGGAGTGTGAAAAATGTCCACCGAGCATGAACTTAATTGGGTGATACGACTTTAAAACATTAAAGCAATGTTTCCTGTACAGATACATAGCCCATTAGGTTAAGAATTGAGTTCAGGACAGGGGTAAAAATGTACGAAAATTTTCCATTTCATATTTGGACCAAAACAATTCAGGGAAACTAATTTAACATTTCAGAGAATTAGAAAAAGTATAAAAAACAAGACCCCATTCCCATCCCATCACTGACCTCCTGTGTAATTACATAAGGAGTGTTTTCGAGTGGAGGGAGATCAATCAATAAAAAATAGGTGAATTATCACTACTAATGCGTACCAAATCCAAATGTATTCCATTATAACAATCCTTAAGATGACTATTTCACAGCAAAGGAGTCTAGTAAGAAGGCAGACATTGCTTACATGGAATGAGGAAACCTTAGAGCTGATAGGAGATACAAAGACAATGTACTTCAGGTTCTAAACTTTATATCTGGGAGACAGGTCCAGAGGAGTTGTTTGTTCATTCGTTGATCCATTCACTTAATAAACATTTATATTACAGGGCACCTGGGTGGCTCAGTCAGCTAAGCGTCTGACTTCGGCTCAGGTCATGGTCTCATGGTTTGTGAGTTCGAGCTCCACGTGGGGCTCTGTGCTGACAACTCAGAGCCTGGAGCCTGCTTGGGATTCTGTGTCTCCTTCTCTCTCCGCCCCCCCCCTCAAAAATAAATAATCACTAACAAACATTTATATTACAGCAGAATCAGAACCAAAGCCCACATTTCCTTATCCCCAGTCCAGAGCTCTTTCTTGTACACTACACTCCATTGCCTCCCTTGAAGGTAGAAAGGCATCATTTTCCTTCTTTTCTTGTTGCTCAACCAGTTTCAAAAATAATTTCATTTTTAGAACCCATGGGGGCCACCTGGGTGGCTCAGTCAGTTAAGCATCCAACTTTGGCTCAGGTCATGATGTTGTGGTTCGCGGGTTCAAGCCCCACATCGAGCTCTGTGCTGACAGCTCAGGGCCTGGAGCCTGGGTGGCGCCAGGATTCTGTGTCTCCCTTTCTCTCTGACCCTCCCCCTCTTGCTCTCTGTCTCTCTCTCTCAAAAATACATAAACATTAAAAAAAAAAAAAAGAACGGATAGGGGAAAAGAGGTAGGTGACAATTTCATTGCTAAAAGAAAAATGGGACATGATTGGTAACAATAAGCTTGACATATATGCATCAAATTATATCAATCGGCTACAAAATATTTATCAGAGTTTTAAGAACATTAATATGCTTTTACTTTCTAAAAGAACTTATATCTAATGCATTTCCATACTCATTTTTTTTCTGTTTTAAGAGAATATGAGGTTTTCTACAAAACTGTTAGATACGAGAATAAGATTTTTTAGTTTTATTTATCTAGCAAACGAAGCAATAAAAAAGAACATTCTGTTAAGGAACATTTACTTGTAATTCATTTATCTTTCAAAATATGGTTAAAATGAGAGCTGTGCTGAGCAAAAAGACAGTATCTGAGCAACAGCTAATAACATAACTTCTAAGTAGAACAGTAAATTTTTAAAATGAGAAAAAATAAACTGAAGTGCCTCATATATAGTTGCAATCAGAGATTTGTCAAACTCAACCCTGTCTAGTTGTTGCTATAACCACCACCACTGCCTGATGAACATCTAGGAAGAGGAAAGAACCACTATGCTTTTGCTCCTGTAGTGAAACTTAATATTCAAAAATAGAGCATTTCAAGATGAATAGTTTTTTTGGTTTTTGCTTTTTTTTTTTAAAATTTGAGAGAGAGGGCATGTAAGAGGGGGAGGGACAGAGGGAGAAGGAGAGAGAATCTTAAGCTCGCTCAACGCAGAGCCTGAGGTGGGGCTCAATCCTCCTGGGATCATGACCTGAACCCAAATCAAGAGTCAGACGCTCAACTGACTGAGCCACCCAGGCACCCCAAGATCAATAGTTTAAAAAGCATTAAAACAGGACACAGTTGTAAACTAAACAGATTTGGACTAGGTATGATCAACCTATAGTTACTACTGAGCATTTATGTCAGCACTCACATTTTGTGTGCATTTTTGACTTGAGGCATATTTGGGCAAGAGGTTCAAGAATGCTTTTCCATTCTAGCCTTCATACGGACACAGATGGATACAGAGTGCTCACAGACATGGGTCTACACAGAGAGTACTTGTGGACGCTGGATTAAATTCATTACACAGTGTCATATGGTGACCCCAGAGGCAGACACTGAACCACAATGACCACAATGCATTAAAAAAGAAAAGGTGAAAGGTAGCATATGAAAGATAATGTTCCAAAATGTAATCAGTGGTTATGTAGAAGTTGGGTGGCGGGGGGAAGATAGCAGGAATATTTTCTGTTAGGAGAAAAAAACAAAAAAAGCTTCTACAGTGTTCCTATGGAGCCATTTATTAATGTATTCATTTGGCCCTAAAGTTGTAATGCTTCATTATCAGGAAGACTCTCAACAACAATTATTATGGGTGAGTCAACTGCTCTGTTTTTGGCCATTAAATATCACTCAGATTAGTAATCAGAACAGAGTATCCTGTCCAGTCAAGGTTGATATAAAGAAATGTACATGTGGGAATTCTGATTTGGATTTCCAGAAGAAATTAGATAAAGGCCAACCAAGATTCTGGTGGCTTCAGCTAAACCAAGTCTAGATGTGGGCGAGGGTGCCAGGTCCAGGGGTCGGCTGTGACCTGGTATTGAGCTTCCTAACGCTCCCTGAAATGAATCCCACATTTGTCCCTGATTTGCCTCCTTTGACATCATTCAGATTTGGTCCAAGGACTGGCTGTTATAAGAGTTGATGCTCTAAAATCCATAGCAGGCCTCAGGTGAAAGGAAAAAAAAAAATTATAAATTAATCTGGTGCATGAGAATTCAGAAAGACTGTACAAACTTGATTTGGATTTTCTTCTGTAATAGCTACTAATGGGGATCAGTAAAACAGAAGTTAAGCATCAAACTTCTAGATGTTAACAATCAAACTCAAGGGTAGATTTTTACAGGTGAGTTTAGATCTTTGTGTCTGTAGAATAGATAACTGAGGATTCCCTTTTTACATTAAGATATATGTGCACTTTACTAAACTCTCTTTACCCCCCAAATAATGATTTTTTACTAAAGGTTTAATGGCACAGAAGAGTTCAATAACTATTTAATGCATTATACTATGGCCATTGAAAAATATCTTGCTCACATTTATTTACTACTTTTCATTTTTTACCCTTTATGACAACTTAATTTTTTATTTTATTAAAATAATTTCTTAATGTTTATTTATTTTTGAGAGAGGCAAAGACAGAGCATAAGTGGGGGAGGGGAAGAGAGAGAGGGAGACAGAATCAGAAGCAGGCTCCAGGCTCTGAGCTGTCAGCACAGAGCCCCATGCAGGGCTTGAACTCACGGACGGTCAGATCATGACCTGAGCCTAGGTCAGACACTTAATTGACTGAGCCACCCAGGTGACCTGACAACTTAATATTTTAAATCCTTTTTAAAATTTGGGGTATAATTGACATACAACATTATATTAGTTTCAGTTATACAACATAATGATTTTATATTTGTATTTCTGTTTTATTTTTTAAGATTCTTTCACTTAATACTTTACCGAAGTATAATTATATGCAATGCTATATTAGTTTCAGGTATACAACATTCAACAATTCTATACATTTCTCAGTTCTCCTCAAGATTAGTGCACTCTTTTTAAACTTAATTTTTTATTTTAGTATAGTTGACACACAATCTTATATTAATTTTAGGTGTATAATTTAGTGATTTGACAGGTTATACATGATGCTGTGTTCACCACAAGTGTAGCTACCATCTGCCCCGTTACATCACTATTCCAATACCATTGACTGTATTCCTTACGCTGTTGCCTTTTATTCTCATGACTTATTCATTTCATAACTGGAAGCCTGTATCTTCCTCTCTCCTCCACCCATGTTGCCCAAACCCCCATCCCTTCTCCTCTGGCGACCATAATTTGTTCTCTATAATTATAGGTCTGATTTTGCTTTTAGCTTGTTTATTCAATTTTTTTTTAATTTTTTTTTCAACATTTATTTATTTTTGGGACAGAGAGAGACAGAGCATGAACGGGGGAGGGGCAGAGAGAGGGAGACACAGAATCGGAAACAGGCTCCAGGCTCTGAGCCATCAGCCTAGAGCCTGACGCGGGGCTCGAACTCACGGACCACAAGATCGTGACGTGGCTGAAGTCGGACTCTTAACCGACTGCGCCACCCAGGCGCCCCATGTTTATTCAATTTTTTAAGATCATTTTTTTAAAGATTCTACCATTAGGGATTGCCTTAAGAATTCTGAGTATTCCCTAAGCATACTGAGCATCTCTTCATATATCTGTTGGCCATTTATGTCTTCTTTGGAAAAATATCTATTCAGGTCCTCTGCCCATTTTTTAATTGGATTTTGTTTTTGGTTGAGTTGAATAAGATCTCTATGTATTTTGGATATTAACCCCTTATTGGATATATTATTTGAAAACATCTTCTCCCACTCAGTAGTATGCTGTTTTGTTTTGTTGATGGTTTCTTTCACTGTACAAAAGTTTTTTATTTTGATGTAGTCCCAACGGTTTATTTTTACTTTTGTTTCCCTTGCCTTAGGAGACATAACCAGAAAGATTTTTCTGTAGCTCACATCAGAGAAATTACTGCCTATGTTTTCTTCTAGGAGTTTCATGGTTTTAGGTTTCACGCTTAGGTCTTTAATCCATTTTGAGTTTATTTTTGTGTATGGTGTAAGAAAGGGATCCAGTTTCATTCTTTTGCATGTTGGCTGCCCAGTTTTCCCAGCACCATTTGGTGAAGAGACTGTCTTTTTCCCATTGTATATTCTTGCGTCCTTTGTCATGGATTAATTGACCACATAAGTGTGGGTTTATTTCTGGACCCTGTATTCTGTTCCATTGATTTCTGTGTCTATTTTTTGCCAGTGCTGTACTGTTCCGATTACTACAGCTTTGTAACATGTCTTGAAATCTGGCATTGTGACACCTCCAGCTTTGTTCTTCTTTCTCAAGATGGCTTTGGTTATTCGATTCTTTTGTGGTTCCATACGAATTTTAGAGTTATTTGTTCTAGTTCTGTGAAAAACATTGTTGGTATTTTGATAGGGATTGCATTAAATCTGGCGATGTTTGTATACATTGCAAAATGGTCACCATATTAAGTCTAGTTAACATTGCTCATCATATATAGTTACAGAATGTTTTTTCTTATAATGAGAACTTTTAAAATTTACTTTTAGCAACTTTTGAATATGCAACACAGTACTATTAGCTATGGTTGCCATGCAGTGTATGACATCCCATGACTTATTTATTTTATAACTGGAAGTTTGTACCTTCTGACTCTCTTCAGTCATTTCACCCACCTCCCATTTCCTGCCTCTGACAACCACCAATCTGTCCTCTGTATCTATAAGCTTGATTTTTTTGTTTGTTTTTCAGATTTCACATATAGGTGAGATAATATGGTATTAGTCTTTCTCTGAATTACTTCACTTAGTGGAATGCCCTTAAGGTCCATCCATGTCATAAGTGATAAGATTTCATTCCTTTTTGTGGCTGAATAATATTCCATCATGAATATACACCATTTAAAAAAAATTAATCCATTGATAGATACTTAGGTTGTCTCCATATCTTGGCTATTGTAAATAATGCTGCAATGAACACAGGGATGCATATTATCTTTTCAAGTCACTGTTTTGTTTCTTTGGATAAATACCCAGAAGTGGAATTTCTGGATCACATGGTAATTTTATTTTTAATTTTTTGAGGAACTTCCATATTGTTTTCCATAGTGGCTGCACCAATTTACATTCCTAACAGTGCACAAGGGTTCCCTTTTCTCCACATCCTCGCCAACACATGTTACTTCTTATCTTTTGATAATAACCATTCAAACAGGTATAAGGTGATATCTCATTGTGGTTTTGATTTGCAATTCCCTATTGATTAATGAAGTTGGACATCTTTAATGTACTTGTTGGTAATCTGTATGTCTTCTTAAAAAAAAAAAGTCTATGCAGATCCTGTGCCTATTTTAAAATTGGATCATTTGTTGTTTTTGCTATTATGTGAGTTCTTTATATATTTTGGATGTTAACTCCTCATTTGATATATGATTTACAAATATTTTCTCCCATTTAGTAGTTTGTCTTTTCATTTCGTTGATAGTTTCTTTTGCTGTACAGAGCTTTTTAATTTGGTGTAGTCCCACTGTAGTTTATTTTTGCTTTTGTTGTCTTTGCTCTTGGTGTCAAATCCAAAAACATCATTGCCAAGAATAGTGTCAAGGGGCTTACTGCCTATGTTTTCTTCTAGGAGTTTCATGGTTTCAGGTCTTACATTCAGGCCTTTAATCCATTTTGAGTCAATTTCTGTGTATGATGTAAGAGACTGGTCGAGTTTCATTCTTTTGCATGTGACTATGCAGTTCCCCGGCACCATTTATTGAAGAGACTGATCTTTCCCATTGCATATTCTTGGTTCCTTTGTAGAAAATTAATTAAACACATAGGCATAGATGTGTTTCTGGGCTTTCTGTTTTGGTCCATTGATCTGTGTCTGTTTTTATGCCAATACCAAAGAGATTACTATAGTTTTGTAATATCATTTGAAGCCGGGGAGCATAATGCCTCCAGTTTTGTTCTTCTTTCTTAAGATTCCTTTGGCTATTTTGTGGCTCTATACAAATTTTATAGCTGTCTTTTCTAGTTTTGTGAAAAATGCTGTTGGAATTTTAATAGGGATTGCACTGAATCTATAGATTGCTTTGGGTTGTATGGGCATTTTAACAATATGAAGTCTCCTGATCCTTGAGCACAGACTATCTTTCCATTTATTTGCATCATCTTCCATTTCTTTCATCAATGTCTTACACTTACAGTGTACAGGTTTCCCACCTCCTTGGTTAAATTTACTCCTAGGTATTTTATTCTTTTTCATGCAACTGTGACCACTTCTTAAAAGACACATTTAACCCCAAATTAAAACAATTACACTTTACTCATCTGTGATTATGGATATAATATTCATATCTGAGTCAGTTATAAAAAACAAAACAAAACAAAACAAACAAACAAACCCTTGGTCCATGGGTTACAAATTCAAATGCATACAGGGGCCAAGTAGGCAATCCTCTATAGAGGAAAAAAGTAATGAAGATGGTGGGCTGGGGCAATGAAGGGTTGTAGGGTGTGATGATGAGGTTGAGGGGCTGGTGTGATGAGGGCGGGGAGCTGTAGCTATGGGGAGCTGTAGGGCTGTGGTGACTTGGAATATACAAGATCAGTGAAAAGTGGCAGCCATGATTCAGCTCTAGCCACATGCAAGTCCAGGGTTACCAAATCTGATTCTTTAAGGCAAACCACTTTTTGTGTTTCATGGTCCAGTTTTTAAACTAAACTGGAAAATTAGTTTGTATTCTTTAAAAGCATTGCTTAAGCCAAACAAAACACAGCAAAGATCTGATCTACAAGACACCGGTTTTTGGAATCTCACCTAGTCTGCAACGAAAATGTCATCAATTTTCATTTAGTGTACATTCCATTCATTGGTTAGCCTCTGTGATCTGAAGGGAAACCAGGCTATATCTTTATAATATAGTCAAGTAGAAGACAAAGTAGTAAAGGAAACCATTTCATAAAAAATAACCCATGACATGAAAAGAACATATTTATATAACGATGCTACAAACAGATCCTCACATGTAAATATCTGGCTTGTGGTTTCTGACCACTTACAATGGCAACTTTATTGTACTGCTAAAAAGCAAACCACGAAAGCACTTTCCCGTCACTCACCATCAAGCTTCAAACATGTGGACACATTGAGCGTGCTCCCAGGCTCAATCAACTCTAACTGTATGGAGGTACTGAGTGACCCAAAATTATCATTCCCTGTTGTAGAACTGTAGGGGAAAAGTAGGTCAATTACCACATACTCTATGGAGTTAGGATTTGAAAATCTGAAAATGTGAGAGTTTGAAAAGTGTTTCTTGATAGAGAAAAAAAGTCCTACCACCCATACCGGCAGGAATGCAGCGGTCAAGTTGTTCATATTAATATAAAATTTGCTTGTGTCACTTATTGAAGATACTGGAGAAATTATTCAAAGGTAATTTGTATAATTTCAAACAAGGAAATGTACCTGGATTAAGAACAACAGTCCTTTCTTTTCTGCATTTGTCTTGACACACATTAGTGATTAAGCTTAAAAAGACTCTGAAAAAGTAAAAACTCTGTCGCTGAGAGGATTAACTCTGTATTATAAATTCAATAGCACATTACTTCATCAGTAGCAACTTCTCTAGAAACACATCCTCAAAAAGTCAGGATGGGTGGAAAAGACCTTTCAAATAGAGTTTTTTAGGTTTTAGGAATGCTCTCAGCTAAGTGCATGAGCAGACATAAAATGAGAACTTCAGAGTTTAATTCTGCGCATTTTATTTAGGCTGGTCTGGGGACAAATCTGCTGGAGCAGACAACCCAAAGCCACTGAGAAAGGGATATTTTCTGCATATTTCCAACATGAAAATAAACGTCTGCGTGAAGTGCCCACAGGCAGCCCATGCGGTTTAGAGCTCTCGTGATTTCATCCAGGCTGGCACTAAGCACGGGGCTCCAAAGGACAGAGAGAATTCGTAGCATCTAGGTCTGTGGAATGTTACAGGTCACTTGCTTATTGGTCTGTTTATGCTTCCTTTCATTTGTTTCTAATAAAAATCTTGGAGACCAGAGTTTCTGCTTGAGATGACTTCTTTAGAGTTCCAAAAAGGCCTCACCAGGGCTTTCTGGCTACACTATGACCATCGTCTAATGGGTTACAGACACACTTCAGCTTACAGCTCTATCACGGCACAACAGAAATACACGAAACAACATATATCCCACATCATGAATTTCCATTTGGGCCACAGCCAGCATGTTAGGGAAAACTGGAGATGGAAAAGACTTAAGAGTCACATGTCTCATTCTCTCCTCATTTTCTCAGGGCATTTGGCTCTCTAACTTTCATCCAAATTAGCCCATCACACAGTGACTACTTCTCTTAGGAAATTATTTGAGGGCCAAGGAAATCTCGCTGCTATTGATGTTATCATTCCACGTAAAATGCCAAGTGTTTGATCTCATACAATTCATCTCAAATTTCATCTACTCTTTACTCACTTCTATACATCTGGGCATTAATGAAGTAAAATAGCAAGTTTGTGTGTCTCATACATTACCTGACATAGTGGATGCTCATTCAATATTTGTTTCTTGCCTTTATTTCTAAATTACTGCCTGAATTTAACTTGGAAAAGGCTGATATAGTCTGTGAACTCTCTTCAAATTACTTTAAATCAATATACTCTCAGAGGTACGGAACTGAGAAATGTCATTGGTGCTTCTATTATGTCCTATTTCTCCCACCCTCCCTGGCCCTACAACAACCTTCCTTCATATTCCACTCCCTTACCACCCCTACACAAATTAATTTTTTGTTGTTGTTTTGGTTTTTTTGTTTGTTTTTAAAAAGATTTTTTAATGGATATTATTTTTGAGAGAGACAAAGAGACAGAGCATGAGTGGGCAAGGGGCAGAGAAAGAGGCAGACACAGAATCCGAAGCAGGCTCCAGGCTCTGAACTGTCAGCACAGAGCCCGATGTGGGGTTTGAACTCATGAACCGAGAGATAATGACCCAAGCTGAAGTCAGGCGCTCAACCAACTGAGCCACCCAGGTGCCCCCACAAATTAATTTTATATCGAGTAAGGTCTACCATGAATCTCCTTAATTCCATGTGACTTCAACTCTTTCGGTTGTTGATGGCTTCATGATTTTTAGCCATCTCTCAATGCTTCAGCACAGCATAGATCAGTCATGAGGATGAACAAAAAAAGGAAAATGTGAAATGAAAGCCTGTACTTTGTAGATGCACAAATAATCTAACTTAATCCCCAAAGGACAGGCTTAAAGACTTTTAAGTATTTACAAAAGTAAATATCCACGAGTTCCTTGCAATGAAATGCTTAACCATTATGCTTTTAAGCAAATGTTTTTCTCTTCCAACACCCAAGAACAGAACATCCTATCCTCATTTTATCAAACTTCAAATTCAAACCAGCTCTACAAAGCTGTATTGTGTGATTTTCCTGTACTATGCTTTCCTGGAGGAAGCAGACGGAAAGCAAGCAGACACACGCAGTCACATCTCCTAGGTCTCAGTTAAATGGTAAGGACAGGTATTAAACAGGTCATTGTGAGCATGATGAAAGCTGCTGGAGGGGAAATGCAGGATCAGAGCTGCTGTGTGTGGCTGAGCAGGTTGTACAGTGCACAAAGACACAAAATCTGAGGAAGCACCACCCACATCTCACATCTTGCTGAGTTGTATATCTCTCAGGACAATTCTATGACAGATGGTGCCCAAGCATGCTGTACTAATGAAATCACTGTATCACAGTAATTTGCAGACAAACAGAAATAACATATCACGAGAAAGGCTGCCTTTTTCTAATTCACAAAAAGAAACCATGTAGACAAGAAAAGGGTCCTGTAGGGTGCTAAGGGAACAGAGAGAATAAGCCTGTTTAATTTAGTCTAGAAGCCAAGAAAGACCTTCTGGGGAGGGAAGGATTAGTAGTAGTTTAAAATTGTACTACAAACTCCACAGAATATCCAACTTATTTCTTTTCACTAGATTTTTGGTATAACAGTTTCTCTAAAAACACATTCTCAAATTGCAGTTAGACCTTGAAAGAAATCTGCCCTTCAGCCTCTCTGAAGTTAATTAGCAAGTAAACAGAAGTGATAGGAAGCCAGAGCAAGAAGACAGAAAGTTACACACACATCTTAGGCTGCTATGCTTTTCCTAGGACAAATTTCTGTGTCTGTTTTTTTTTTTTTTAATATTTTTTAACATTTATTCATTTTTAAGAGACAGAGACAGAATGTGAGTGGGGGAGAGGCAGAGAGAGAGGGAGACACAGAATCCAAAACAGGCTCAAGGTTCTGAGCTGCCTGCACAGAGCCTGATGGGCGGCTCGAACCCACAAACCGTGAAATCATGACCTGAGCTGAAGCTGGACACTTAACCGACTGAGCCACCCAGGTGCCCCTGTTTTCGTTTTTGTGTGTGTGTTTTTTTAAATGTATTTTGTCTTGGTAGGTTATTTGGAAATTCTGGTATTTTCCAACACATTTCAGTAGGAAACATGTGGAACGGTCAAGGGGTAATTGCTGCTCCGTGGCTGGACAAATGAGCTGTGAGGATCCTACTTTTCTGCTCCCTGAAAATGAGCCATTACATGGATGAGAACAATGGAAAGCATTTCTTAAACTGGTTCCTCCATTTTAGAGAATTTAATCATCAGCCGTCTTCTGGGGGCGTGGGAAGGGATGCCTTATGAAGAATGAGCTTTGTTTCTAAGTAATACTAATAATTATAAATCACAGTGACAGTAGCTAGTGTTGCCTACATGTCAAACTCTGCAGTTCGTATCCAACACTGTTCTTAGCCATTTGCGTTTACTTTGCTTTTCCCCAGAACAACTTCTGAGGTAAGAACTCTTCTTTATTTTTTATTTTTAAGGAATCTCGACACACAGCATGGGGCCTGAACCTACAACCCTGAGATCGAGGGTTGCACACTCCTCCCCCGACTGAGCGAGCCAGGCGCCCCCTGAGGTAAGAAGTCTTTGTATCTCCACTTTACAGGTTAGGGATCTGAGGCATGAACCTGTTTACATAACTTGTATGAGGCCACAGAGCTTTCCAGCGGCAGAGCTGGGATTTGAACCCTGGCAGTGTGGCCCCAGAGCTCATGTTCTGGACCATTCAACTGCCCTGTCTGGTTGGGACAAACATCCAGCCTAGGCTAGAGACGAAATTGAGAAATAACCACTAAGCTTTCTTAATTAATGGAAACACAAACAAAAGTCAACATCTAGAACTAACCACACTGCCAGTGTAACTAGCCTATCAGTCAGAAAGAGCGTTTGGACGTATTCTCCAGTGAGAAAGACCTTCAGGGAGAAAGCGTAAGGTGACGCAAGAATACTAGGGCTCTGACATTCTCAGAAAGCTGGACCCAGGCCTGGGCATTCAGATCTGCCAGGATTATTTCCCATTATCCAATCCTTAAGAGTCAGACAGGCTAGATCACTCGCTCGTGCCGGGCAGTGGAGATTAGAGAATTATTAATGTGAGCACTGCCTTAAGAATTCCCTAAAGGGTTTTTTGCAGAATTGCTGTCCTTTTTCTTTTCTTTTCTTTTTTTTGGGGGGGGGGGGCAGACAGAAGGAGGGAGGGAGAGAATCCCAAGCAGGCTTTTTTTTTTTTTTTTCTCCCCCGCTGCGTGTGGAACGGAGCTGGCGCTGAGTGAGCCTTACACGGGGCTCGTCCCACGGCCCTGGGATCATGACCTGAGCCAAAACCAAGAGTCAGATGCTCAACTGACTGAGTCGCCCAGCGCCCCAGAACTGCTGTCCTTTGAGGATGCTTCATATAAAAATGTTTTGTGGTCGGTAGGTTCCAAAAACCTGGCCGACCGTACCTGCCTCTGAAAGACTGACAGTGTGCCCAGAAACCCGACACTAATGAAACCTGGCTGACATTTAAAACCCAATATCACAGGGGCGCCTGGGTGGCTCAGTCGGTTGAGCTTCCGACTTCGGCTCAGGTCATGATCTCACCATCTGTGAGTTCGAGCCCCGGGTCGGGATCTGAGCTGTCAGCACAGAGGGGCCTGCTTCGGATTCTGTGTCTCCCTCTCTCTCTAACCCTCCCCCGCCCATGCTCTGTCTCTCTCTGTCTCAAAAATAAAATAAAAAACATTAAAAAAAATAAAAAAAATAAAAAACCCCCAATATCACAGAACTCTGTTTGATTATGGAGCTCTTTGCTTCCTTTGGAACCACCAGTAAAACCAGGGCCTGAGGAGCGCGGCTGCAAGGTGAGCCTGTCAGCAAGGAGCGGCAGAACACATAGAGAAGGAGAAAGCAAGGAGAAAGGAAGATGCTCTGAGGCAGGACTGTGAGAAGAGCACAAACTGAGATAGCCATACTGCTTACCATGGTGTTTCTTACATACTAGTCCTAAAAACAATTTGTTCAGTTAAACTTACAAAGGGAAAAGGAATTTTGATTATGTAACGCAAAACAGCGGGTCTGACATATTAGGGGGCCTGCCGCGCTGTGGGTAGCGAGATTAGAACACGTGATTACCCACACGGTATCTCCCCTCACTTCCGGAAAGGAAAAAAGGAGCATAGTGTTGTTGGTGTGAACCAGATCACCTCAGCAGAGGGAGAAAGAGGGCAGAAAGTACCTACCCTTTGGTTGGACTTCAGAGCTCAAGCTTTTTTTTAAAGTTTTGGATTTTAATTTTCTTTTTTTTTTTTTTTTTTTTAATCTTAAAAGTAACAAAAGATAGAAGACAGACCAGGCAAGAATATGCACTCTCCCATCCCATGCAACACTGCAATATATACTATCTATCTTTTTTTTTTTTTTTAACTCAGAAGGAAATTTTGATTTCTTTCATGAATTTCTCAAGACATAACAGTGGGGGGAAAGTTCCAGCACAGAAAAGTGTGGACGCTTTTCTGCCTCATCTGTAGACAGAGCCATATGATATGGCTATTTAAAAAATACTCTCCTTTTTGGGGCGCCTGGGTGGCGCAGTCGGTTAAGCGTCCGACTTCAACCAGGTCATGATCTCACGGTCCGTGAGTTCGAGCCCCGCGTCGGGCTCTGGGCTGATGGCTCAGAGCCTGGAGCCTGTTTCTGATTCTGTGTCTCCCTCTCTCTCTGCCCCTCCCCCGTTCATGCTCTGTCTCTCTCTGTCCCAAAAAATAAATAAACGTTGACAAAAAAAATACTCTCCTTTTTGTTTCAGGTCCTTTAGAGTTTCCAGAATCTTTATAAGGAACCTCAGGGTGGTAGGGGTTTGTGCTGGGGGCTATTCTCAATCACCACTGGTCCACAACCCACCTACGACACTTCACAACCTAAATGCAGCTCAGGAATGCTGTGGGAATATTTACTTGTGAGCATGTACTAGTTTGCAAAGATTGTAAAGTAGGAAATGGCTTGTATTTGAGGCTGTAAGTTTACTTCTTTGAACCATTTTATGGGCAGAGAGGGAGGCTGTTAAAAAGATTGTAACGTTGGGGCACCTGGGTGGCGCAGTCGGTTAAGCGTCCGACTTCAGCTCAGGTCACGATCTCGCGGTCCGTGAGTTCGAGCCCCGCGTCGGGCTCTGGGCTGATGGCTCGGAGCCTGGAGCCTGTTTCCGATTCTGTGTCTCCCTCTCTCTCTGCCCCTCCCCCGTTCATGCTCTGTCTCTCTCTGTCCCAAAAATAAATAAAAAACGCTGGAAAAAAAATTAAAAAAAAAAAAAAAGATTGTAACGTTGAAATATCAACTGGGGCTAAAAGCACACAAAGAATGTAGCATTAAGAAAGGTCCACCTGTTAAACCAGTGAGCTCAGAGTGTGAACATGAGTGGACTGGCCCCACAGGGGGCTTGGGGAGGACAGGGCACTGTCTAAGGTGAGTGGGAAAACTTAAGCTTCCTATTACTAACGAGAGCTTTGAGCAAGTCAGGCCAAGAGGAGCAGCCTCGCAGGCAGCTCAGCTGAAGGGCTGTGAAGGGTATCAAGGTGACCTTAATCTCTGGCGACTTCCAAATTCTCACTTTAGGTCCCACAGAGCTTGGCTCTATTTCATTTCTGTGAAATCTCTGATCATTACAACAAGTCCAGCCACACTGCCCTTCCTTTGAGCTAGTTGGACCAGCTCTCTTTTTCTTGTTCCCAGAGGAAACGATTCCCAGTGCTGAGTGACTTGAGATAACTGCAGAATTTCAACTGAGTGTACCAACCCTCCTCCAGGTGTCTGTTTATATTCCTGGACACTGTTTTGTCTACTTCCTGGAAATGAAGCATAAAGCAAAACAAGAAGCAAAAATAAAAACCAGCTCTAAATACACAGTCATTATGAAGAAAAACACAACATTTTCAGAATCACTGGGGCCTGTAGAAGTCCCAAGGTGACAATATAACGAGGTCTCTTATCTATTATTTGTCAGATCTTGAGAAGAAAAAAAGAAATCCACAATGTCCACATACATAGTATGTGTGGCAAAAAGAAGATACACTAAAATTGCTCATTTTATTGGGATGTTAAAAATGGTAAATGATTATATAAATTGTGTGCCTATTCAGAGAAGTAACAGTATGGTAATTTTAACTGAACAATTTCTAGAAAGCTACAAAAGTGTTCTTTGCTAAATATTCTACCCTAGTACACCACGGAAGTATTTTAAGTAAGATATTTTGAATGATTAAGAAGGAGAAACTACTTTCAACACAAAATAAAATTCTCTTTGAATATACATTACTTTGGTTTAAACTCTGCTTTCTTTAAGAATATCATACTCTTAGGAGAAATATTAAAATTGGGACACGTGAGCACATCTTATGCTTGATCTAGTTGTTACCAGACAATAATCATCAACTTGTTTCTATTTCAGTGAAGATTTCAAAGGCACAGACATTTAGAAACATGCTGTTTCCATAGCAGCAAATAAAGAGTAAAAATAAAAGGATTTTTATTGATTTTAACAAGTCTTGGAAAATTTATTCATCTTTTTAGCAGTGATTTTGCTCTTTTTTTTTAGTCTTTAGCAACATCTCATATTCTCTTTTCTATATATATATATTTAGTACATCATGTAAGTTTTGAAAAATAGGTTAATTGTGACATTACCGTAAATGTACACATTCTTATAGTAATGGAGAATAACCAATATTTGATCCTTAGTGTAAAAGAGATACTGAACTATGCAGTCAAGATGAGGCATCAAATGCTCTAACTACAAGCAACATCAGCTTAACATCTGAATAAAATACAACACTGTACAAATATTTTTAGATAATTCATTAACGATTTAAAAAGCATGGTATAACATTTGCTGTTACTATTAATTTATTAAGACACACACACTGGAAATAAGGCTTTCAAACATCAATACTACAGCTACAAAATGCCAAGTTTCTTTCTGGTTAATGTGGCAGCATGATGGCAGATAAGTGAAACCAGCAATATAATCGTTCCAAGTTAACCTGCTAAGAAAATAGGACTTCATTCCTTTGCTCGCATGTTGTTTAAGTTGTATGTTTTTCTGCCAATTACTCTGATGTCTAAAACTTTCTATTTGTCAAAACACAGAGAAATGGCTCACCTGTAACAGACACACAGCCTAACGGAGCGATGAGAGTAATGGGGGCAAATCCGTAGGCTGCAAAGTTGCCCATCTCCCCAACGGCCATGAGCACGGCCCCAGCCCACCACAACATACTCTTGAAGTATGGCCTTGGGTGTTCCTGGTGTGCCAACTGGACATGAGAATATTTCTGGAAGGAAATCAGGATGCAAATAAGAAAATATCTCTACCACAAATTAAAACTTGCCCTGAAAAGTTTTGGTCCTATGCATTTGCATCATGGCTTTTATTTGCAGGTTATTACAGAGCAATTGCTATGGCTTTCTGCTTGTTCCAAACATATTAACTGCAGAAGTGACTCCCACTGATGGAGAATTTTGTGGAGGAAAGGGCCTTCTCACATAGGAATGTTGCTTAATTCTGATAACTGTAAAGTTAGTAGCAGTCTTCCTCTCCAAAGATGAGGAGTATGTTAAGGAGTTAAGTGTCTTAACACTACTTTCAGAATGTCGAAAAAGTTCAGATGCCAAAATAAACATTCGGGAAATAAAAATAATAAGTTACTAAAGGAAAATCCTTTGAAAATGGATTCAAATGTATGAGTCAAAGTAGCTACCACAATAAACATAGCAAGGCAGAATGCTTTGATAGTTGGGGGTTGGGGTGATAGATGCTTATTTACATCTGGTTTGAGTATTTTTTGTATTTGAAACATATATATTCATGGCCATTACATAAAGCCCAGTTTCCTTATTGATTTTATGACAACTGAACTTACTTTCTTATAAGAAGTATATACAATTCTAGATTATGTTTGAAAACTTAAAAAAATAATAAAAGTACTAGAAGAAAACACAGAACATTAAAAATAAATCTTGGTTTACGCCAAGATTATGAACAACTTTGGTACAAATTTGTGGTACCAATTTACAAACTACTGAGGCACCTTGCCTAGGATATGCAATACTATTAAGATGCCCACAAAAATATTTAATTCCTTTTAAAATTAGAAGAAGAAAAAAGTGAACGCAATCCAGCCTAAGATATATTTGTCTTTATGTCAGTGAGGTCATAAAATATAATTGTTTAGATTTTTTGTGGAGGAAGGATCCCAGGAGGGCAAAAGTGCCTGAGACCCCTTCAAGCCATAATGTGTCCCTAGATCAAACTACACTTAGAAAAACAAGCTACTTCTTACCTGAATATTTAGGGAAATACTGATTACCAAGTTTCCTAGAATGGCCAGCAAAACTCCAAAAAGGTGAATCTGTAAAAGAAAATGTTTTCTTTTTTCAGTAACACTTGTAAGATATTTACTAAAAATCCCCTCCCCCCCCCCAAAAAAACAATAAAATTTAAGTTGATACATTCATTCATTTGTTCATTCATTCAGCAAATATTTACATAGCACTCATTTGCCAGGATCATTTGGATTATGAATAGTGGTTTTGTCAGGATTTGTTTTTTTTCACTTTAGTCAAATATTATTCTTTAGAACTAGCTCAATGCTTTACTGAACTCTCTAGATATTTGTTTAATTCACTAAAATAAAGAAAATAGTTAGCAGGTTCTTTTTCTAAGGTGCTTCTTATTTATCCTTTCTGTCAATTTTCCTCAGCAACCCCCCTGATTGCGGTGTTCATTGCCTCAAGTATGGACCGTAAAATTGTTTCCCATCTGGTCTCCCTCTCTCCTTTCTCTTAACATATTCTGGAGGACTGTAGTATGAAAGAAAGATCACTGGCCTTGGAGATAAAGGATGAATCTGAGATTCAGATCTATTTTATTTTATTTTTTTTTAACATTTTTTTTATTTGAGAGAGAGAGAGCACAAGCAGGGGAGGGGGGCAGAGAGAGAGAGAGAGAGAGAGAGAGAGAGAGAGAGAGAGAGAGAGAATCTCAAACAGGATCCATGCCCAGTACAGAGCCTGATATGGGGCTTGATCCCACAACCCTGAGATCATGACCTGAACTGAAATCAAGGGTCAACCATTCAACTGACTGAGCACCCAGGTGCCCCAGATCTGCTATTTTCTAACAGGTAACTTTGAGCAAATTATTTCAGCTCCCTGGCCTCAGTAAACAAGAAGATGTTGAATAAGATGTTTCCAAAATCCCTTTCCCTCTAAAGTTCTATGATCTCCATCGGGGGTAGACTACATTTTCCTACTACTCCATTAAATATGCTGTGGTATGGTCCAGATGAGGACAGCTTATGGGGAACTGGTAAAGTAGTTTTATATTCGATGTAGTTGACTATAGAGAAACACTGTGGCTTTCTCTGATCTTGCTTTCTCAGACTCTACATGGTAAGTGCCTTTATTCCTTCTTCTTCTTTTTTTAAAAATTTATTTATTTTTGGGGACAGAGAGACAGAGTGCAAGCAGGGGAGGGGCAGAGAGAGAGGGAGACACAGAATCTGAAGCAGGCTCCAGGCTGCAAGCTGTCAGCACAGAGCCCAATGTGGGGCTCGAACCCATGAAGTGCAGGATCATGACCTAGGCCGAAGTCAGATGCCTAACTGTCTGAGCCACCCAGGCACCCCTATTTCTTCTTTTAGATTGTCATGTGCATCACTAGGTTCTATGAAGAGATGGCAAACTGTCTGAGGGAAGAGAACCATGTCTTAGGCTTCTCTTGGATCTCCTACATCACCTACTTTATAAAATTAGGGGCTCTTGAAAAATACATGCTGGAAAAAGTATATAATGGTTTAAAACAAGAACTAAAAAGAGATTAAAAAATAAGTGCTTGGGGAGCCTGGGTGGCTCAGTCAGTTAAACATCCAACTTCACCTCAGGTCATGATCTTGCAGTTTGTGAGTTCGAGCCCCACATTGGGCTCTCTGCTGGCAGCCCAGAACCCACTTTGGATCTCTGTCTCCTTCTCTCTCTGCTCTTCCCCCACCGGTTCTCTCTTTGTCTCTCTCTTAAAATAAATAAATTTTAAAAAAATAAGTTTTCACACATTGATGAACATGTTTCCTTCAAAAGATGCATTTACTGCTCCTATCAAGGCACAAAAGCATCATATCTTTCTAGCAGGATAAATTAGCAGTGATATCAGGGATCTTCCCCCTTCTTTTTCTACAGTACACAACTCCTAGCTAGCTTCAAATTCCAAGGAGTTATTTGAATTTCAAAAGAATATTATAATCACAAGGAGCTCTTTTCAGAATGCAAAATGCCTTTGAAGTTTTAAAACTGTATTATATGTGCTGAAGTGAAATTCGGGGTTTTTAAAAAATGAAGCAGAAAAGTTGAAAACCCATTTAATAGCTGATATATAATATCCATAGCCTTTAATCAGTTAAGAATGTTCTTTTCCTAATAAAGGCACTTGGCAATAATTTTGATCACTATTCCTCATGGGGAAAAATCGTATCATAATTGTGCTATTTCCATGCTTTCAATTTATAATCGAATGCGTTTGGCAGTAATCACGAAAATAAAGTTTCATAAGAAGTTTGGGATTGAATGGATAATTTTGAAATCTTCCACAATTACAACAGTAAATTATAGAATAGAAATAACTTACTTCAGTACTTTAAATCACTCACTGAATAGTTTGAATTGAACTCACTACCAGGCTGAGTGTTTAGAAATTGGTAGCAAGATTTGGCAATGATTTCTTGGATGTGAGACCAAAAGCACAGGCCAAAAAAAAAAAAAAAAAGACTAGATAAGCTGGACTCCATCACAATTAAAATCTTTTGTGCAACAAAGGACACTATTAATGGAGTGAAAAATGACTTACACGGTGGGAGAAAATATTTGCAAATCATATATCTGACAAAGATTGATATCCAAGATACATAAAGAACTCTTACAATTCAACAATAAAATTGATAACCCAATTAAAAATGGGCAAAGGACATAAGAGACTCTTAAAAACTGAGAATAAACTGAGGGTTGATGGAGGGTAGGAGGGAAGGGAAAGTGGGTGATGGGCATTGAGGAGGGCACCTGTTGGGATGAGCACTGGGTGTTGCATGGAAACCAATTCGACAATAAATTTCATATTAAAAAAAATTAAAGCCACAAATGACTGAAAAAATAAAAATGGGCAAAGGACTTGAATAGACATTCTCCAAAGAAATTACACAAATGGCCAATACGCACATGAAAAGATGTTCAACAGCACTAATCACTAGGGAAATGCAAATCAAAATCACAATGAGCTACCACCTCACACCCACTGGGAGGGCTATAATAAAAACAAACAAACAAACAGGGGCGCCTGGGTGACTTGGTCTGTTGAGCGGCCAACTCTGACTTTGGCTCAGGTCATGATCACAGGGTTGTGGGATTGAGCCCCATCCCATGTTGGGCTCCGCACTGAGTGTGGAGCCTACTTAAGAGTCTCTCTCTCTCCCCTTCTCCCTCTCTCCCTCACTCAAGCCCTCTCTCTAAAACAAACCAGAAAATAACAAGTGTTGGAAAGGATGTGGAGAAACTGGAACCCTTGTGCACTGCTGAAAAGAATGTAAAATAGTACAGCTGCTGATCATACAACACATACAGGAATTAACTCAAAATCAAGGACTTAAGAGCTAAAACTCTAAAATTCTCAGACAAAAGCAGGAATAAATCTTTATAATCTTGGATTTGGCTATGGATTCTTACAGGTAAGATATCAAAGTCACAAGCAACAAAAGAAAAAATAATTAGACCTTATTAATATGAAAAAGTTTTATGTTTCAAAGGACACTAATAATAAAGTGAAAAGACAATCCATAAAGTGGGAGAAAATATTTGGAAATCATATATCTGATATAGGACTTGTACCTAGAATATAAAAAAAAAAAAAAAAAAAAAACTCTTACAACGCAATGACAAAAAGAAAAATATCCCAATTAAAAATGGGCAAAGGGGGGCGCCTGGGTGGCTCAGTCCGTTGAGCGTCTGACTTTGGCTCAGGTCACGATCTCACCGTCTGTGAGTTCGAGCCCCGCGTCGGGCTCTGTGCTGACAGCTCAGAGGCTGGAGCCTGCTTCGGATTCTGTGTCTCCCTCTCTCTCTCTGTTCCTCCCCTGTTCATGCTCTGTCTCTCTCTGTCTCAAAAATAAATAAGAATTGGGGCGCCTGGGTGGATCAATTTCTTTCCTTCCTATATTTGCTTTTATTATCTTTCTTTAGTGAGTTTTTCATCTTCATTTAGACTCTCAACTCATTAGCTTTTCCTCTTTCTGCCTATATAATAACATATGCAAGTGCAGCTATATATGTTCCTTTAAAAATTTTTTTAACATTTATTTATTTTTGAGACAGAGAGAGACAGAGCATGAACGGCGGAGGGGCAGAGAGAGAGGGAGACACAGAATCCGAAGCAGGCTCCAGGCTCTGAGCCATCAGCCCAGAGCCCGACGTGGGGCTCGAACTCACGGACCGCGAGATCGTGACCTGAGCTGAAGTCGGACGCTTAACCGACTGAGCCACCCAAGTGCCCCTATGTTCCTTTAAGTACACCCTCTGTTTTGGTTCCATGCATACTTTTGGCATGCACAGTTTCCATTGGCATTTAGTTCTAAATATTTCATAAATATTGTATTATTTTTATCTGAACCTTATATTATTCAGAGGTCTGTATTTTAATATTTCTAAATGAAAGGTGATGTTGGTCATTGCTTTCTTACGAATTTCTAATTTTATTGAGTTGTGGACAGAAAATATGCTGTGTGTAAATTAACATTTGCTTTTTCACCTAGTGTATGGTGGAAAGTGAAATTTGTTTTGTGACCTAATAGTGTATGGTCAAGTTTTATAAGTATTCCATGTATGCTTGAAAATATTCTTTAAAAATTGTTTATTTGTTTTGAGAAAGAGAGTGAGAGAGTGTGCAGGGGAGGGGCAGAGAGAAAGGGAGAGAGAATCCCAAGCAGGCTCTACACTGTCAGTACACAGCCCGATGTGGGGCTCGAACTCATGAACTGTGAGATCATGACCTGAGTAGAAATCAAGAGTTGGATGCTTAACTCACTGAACCACCCAGGAACTCCTGAAAAGAAAGTATTTTTAATTGTTGGGTTAACATATTATATATGTATTTTTTTTCTATCCATCTATCTACCTATCTCCATTAATTCATTGCTCAAATCTTTGATAATAAATTTCGGACTGCTTTGCCTATCAATTGCTAATATAGGTATATTAAAAATCTAACTAAACATGGATGTATCCACTTTCCTTTTAAATATATTGAATTTTGCTTTACATATTTTAAGGCTATGGAGTTAGGCAGGTATATAAAAGTTCAGGATTGTCTTATCTTTCCAGTTAATTATTGCTTTTATCATTATATATTGACTCTTTTAATCTCAATAACCTTTTCCCTTTAAAGTTTATTTTATATGATATTAATATAATGTAGCTGCTTTCTTTGGATATTTGCCACTTTCCTTATCACTTTACTTTCAACATTTCTTAGTCATTATATTTAGTCAGTTCTCTTATACACTGAAAATAACTGAATTAAAAAAAAAACCCTGAGACTTTCTGTTAAATGGGAAGTTTAGTCCATTTTATTTATTGTGAGTAAAAATATATTTTCACTTGTTTCTACCATCTTTTTTTGTATTTGCAGTTATTTTGCTTTTTCTTTGCTTTCTAATTTCTCCTTTCCAGAGTCTTCTTGGATTGATTGAACACTCTATTTTCTTCCCCTTAATCTTTTGGCTAGGAAGTTATACACCTTATTTATATTCTCTTAGTAATTCTTGTGTTTTTTCCACTTTTATTTTGAAATAATTATTGACTCACAGTAGGCCTCAAATAAATGTAAAGATAGGTCCCAAGCACTCTTTTTTGTTTGTATTTTTTTTTTTTTAATTTTCTCTTTTTGAACGTTTATTTATTTTTGAGACAGAGAGAGACAGAGCATGAACGGCGGAGGGGCAGAGAGAGAGGGAGACACAGAATCGGAAACAGGCTCCAGGCTCTGAGCCATCAGCCCAGAGCCTGACGCGGGGCTCGAACTCACGGACCGCGAGATCGTAACCTGGCTGAAGTCAGACGCTTAACCGACTGCGCCACCCAGGCGCCCCATTGTTTGTATTTTTTTTAATGTTTATTTTATTTTTGAAAGAGAGAGAGCATGAGCAGGGGAGGGACAGAGAGAGGGACACAGAGGATCTGAAGCAGACTCTGCACTGACAGCAGAGAGCCCGATGTGGGGCTTGAACTCCAGAACCGTGAGATCATGACCTGAGCCGGAATGAAGAGTTGGACGTTTAACCAACTGAGCCACCCAGGCACCCCCCAAGCACTCTTCCCCCAGCCTCCCCTCACAGTTCACATTTTACACTACTATACTAAAACATCAAAATCAAGAAATCAGAATTGGTAAAGATCTTGTTCAGATTTTACCAGCTATACTAGCACTTGTGTGTGTGTGTGTGTGCGCGCACGTGTGCGCGTGACAAGACCCTCATCTGTACCATCACCATAAGATTCCCTTGTTACCCCTTTACTGATACACCCATCTTCTTCCCCTCCCCAACCCTAACCTGTAGCAACCACTAATCTGTTCTCCATCTCTAGAATTCTATTAATTCACAAATGCTACATAAATGGAACCATGCAGTTCATAAATTTTTTGCAATCGGCATCAGCCTTGAGGTTCATCCAAGTTGGATCAATAATCCTTGATCCTTTTGATTTCTGAGTAGTATTCCATGGTATGGATATACCACAACATATTTGACCATTCACCCACTGAATGACACTTGAGTTGTTTCCCGTTTCTGGCTGTATGAATAAAGCTGCTATGAACACTGTGTACAAATTCTGCATGAAAATAAGTTCATTTCTCTGGGATAAATGCCAAAGGTGTAATTCCTGGATTGTGTGGTAAGCCTATTTTAAGTTTTGAAAAGAACTGCCAAACTACTTTCCAGAGTGGCTGTACCATTTACACTCCCAACAGCAATATGTATGAGTCATACAGTTGCTCTAATATTAAATCTATCATGCATTTTTGACATAAATTCCACTGTTAATAAACATTCTATCCTCCTGAACATTATAAAAACTTTGTTTTAGCTACAGTCTCTTCCCTCCTATGTTCTTGGTGGTCTATTATTAGTTCCACCTTGCTTTTATATCCCCAAACGAGTCGTTGTTATGATTCCTTCATACAATCAATACTTGCTTATTTGTTCACGTTCATCTACTTCTTTGCTCATCACTGTTCTTTTAAAAAACATAGCTTTATGGAGATATAATTCACGTACTATTATGTTCACCCTTTTAAAGTGTACAATTCAACACTCTTTTAGAACATTCAGAGTTCTGCAACTATCACCACTGTCTTGATTTCAGAACATTTTCCTCACCCCCAAAACAACTTCCTCACCCATGAGCAGTCACTGCCCATTCTCTCGTCCCCTCAGTCCCTGGCAACCACCAATTTACTTTCTGTCTGTACGGATTTGCCTGCTGTGGACCTTGTATATACATGGACTCATACAATATGTGACTTCTTGTGTCTGTTTTCTTTCACGTAGCATGTTGCTTTCAAGGCTTACTATGCTGTAGCATGCATCAGCATGTATCAGGTATGTAGAATGTATCATTCCTTTGTACGGCTAGGAAATATTCCATTGTAAGAATATACCACATTTTACTTATGTATTCATCAGGTGGTGGGCATTTCGGTTGTTTCTACTTTTTGGATATCACATTCTCATATCTTAGTTTTTCTTTTGGGTTCAATGTCCTTCCTGAATAAAACTTTAGTAGCTCTTTCTTGAGAGAGAGAGAGAGAGAGAGAGAGAGAGAGAGAGAGAGAGATGGAGAGAGAGAGTGCATGCTGGAGGGCCAGAGAGAGAATCTTAAGCAGTCCCCATGCCCAGCACAGATCCCAACACGAGACTCCATCTATAACTGTGAGATAGATCATGACCTGAGTCAAAATCAAGAGTTAGACACTTAACCAACTGAGCCACCCAGGAGCCCCAATTAGCTCTTTCAGTCAAAGCTTTGAATTCCAGTTCTCTCTTGTTCTGCAAAAATCTTTATGTCATCTTTCCCTTTGAGTACAGGAATACAGGCTGACAGTTACTTCATTCAGTGCTCTGGTAATATCATTCCGTTGTCTCCCGGCCCTTGCTATTGAGGAGTAGGTTGTCAACCTAATTGCCGCTCCTTTGCAGGTAGTCTGGTATTTTTCTCAGGATGCTTTTAAGATTGTCTTTGTCATTGGTTTTCAGCAGCTTCACTACCATTTTTCAGCATGTGAATTACTTTCTGCTTAGAACTCATGCTTCCTCAATTTGAGGACTCCTGTCTTTCACCAATTGAGTTAAGTTCTTAACACTCCTCTCTTTGAATGTCATCCCCCTTTTGTTCTATTCCCTCCACATGGAAACTCCTGTTACCAGCATGTGAGACTCTTAAATTCTATCCTCCTTGTTTCCTAAAATATCATGTTTTCCAACTCTTTATGTCTGTAAACTGAATTCTGGATAATTTCCTCAGATCTGACTTCCCTCCTCTGATTTGAGTAGTCTTTATACACTTCTATGTCTACATATACTAGGCTGTACTGTGATGATTTTGTACAAGCTCATTTCCTCTCTAGACTCTAAGTTCCTTGAGGGCAGAGCTGTGACTTACTTATCAACTCATTTCTGTAACCCTAATGACTAGTATAGGAACTGGCACAAAGAAGTTGCTTATTAAATGCTGTTTGAACTGATTATAAACTGTCTAGAAAGAGTACATTTTGGCCTTTGGTCCTAGAAAGATCTCAAAGGGAATATTTTGTAATCAACTGGAGTTTGAATACACCATGCTCTCAGTTTTTGTGAGAACACAAGCTTGCCCGGGAACTCAGATTTCAACAATTAAGAGTTTCTACCAGTGTACAATAAAAAGCTGCTTGCTGACTTTAAAAATCTAGTGAATGCATATTATGCAAAGAATAAGAAATATGTAGGTATAAAGCAGGTGTCAGAAACAGAAACAGAAAACTGGCATATCTTATTCTTCATTTTTCGGAAACTTTACCTAATTATTTAAGGTTAATTGCATACTCATTAAGTTCACTTCACACATAATTATAAATAATAGTAATGCAGTAAATCCTCATTAATGTCCCTAATCGAAAGGAGGGAAACTTCAAATCTGCAGTGTTTTTAAAATAAGATGATTTAATTACCTTCAAGAACATACAGTAACTTGAAGTAACCAAAATTAAATGCTGTTTGCAATTAGAGGCTCTGGTAAATGTGCTTTAATGGCTATAAAATCCTCATCTTCAGGGCGCCTGGGTGGCTCAGTCGGTTAAGTGTCCGACTTCAGCTCAGGTCATGATCTCACGGTTCGTGAGTTCCAGTCCTGCATCAGGCTCTGTGCTGACAGCTCAGAGCCTGGAGCCTGCTTCGGATTCTGTGTCTCCCTCTCTCTCTGCCCTTCCCCTGCTTGCTCTCTCTCAAAATGAAGAAAAAATGTTAAAAAATTAAAAAAAAAATCCTCATCTGCAAACAGGAGTATCATTTGCATATAGTGAGCAGGCCCTTATAAACTTGCCATTTAAATTGCAGGTGTCTAGTTTACATCATTACTTTATTCAGAGTGTTATGTTTTGTAGCATTTTAGAATTACTGGAAGTTGACATCTCCTCTCCTTCCCCGGCCCCCTTTCTCCCCTCACTGATTTGGAGACTGGTCAGGAAAGAGAACAGAGGGCCCGAGAAGGAAAGTGTCTTGTGCAAAGTCACACAGCTAGAAGCAGGCAAACTTTGGCAGCAAGGCACCCAGCTCATGTCTGAATCACTATTTCTGACTGCAATAGGTAACCTTCTGGCTAGTCAGTGTCAATTTACTACACTTTTAAAATCAGAGTCTGCTTCTTTCTCTCAGTGCAAGTAAAATAAAGCAAAGATAATAGTCAAAGGGAGAGGTTGCTCCGCCCCTTAATAATGCAGTTAGAAGCACGGGCTGGACACACAGAAACATGCCCTCAATTCGTTCAGTGCTGACTCTTGTCACCACCGTAGCTTAATTCCTGACTTTTCCAGGATGTCTTGGTAAACAGATGGTGGGAGCCACAGCTAGGAATTTATCTGGAATGAGATTCAAAATACCAGCACTGAGAAGGATCAGTGATGTTTTTGTGTTATCTGGAAGAACTATCTTCTATCCTACCTTTTGTGCCAGAAGGTTCTTCAGATATTTTGCATAAAGTTGTTGACCTCTAATCCATGGGTGGGGGTGGTTTGGCCAGATGGAGGTGGGATATAACGGGGGTGTATGGACTTGGTAACAGTCTTTCTCAGTTCCGGCTTTGAACTCAAACATATTCCTGGCTTTGCCTTCAAACATAAATTTAGAATCAGAACCCAGTGGAGCTAGTGCGTGGTTCAAAAGAACCACAGATTCAGGGCTAGTTTTGAACACTGCAATAGTCATATTCACCTTGCAGCTGGAGTAAGGCTGTCTCTCCCGTTCCAGGCAGTAAAATATGCCTGAACACGCAAATGACAGATTCAGTTTCTAGTACTGGAAATGCCACAGGTTGAGTGATTTAGGTCAACTAATCCCTGTAGGAATGACCGTTAAGAGCCCAAATTGACAAAGGGATGACACGTCTGAGAAATGGGTGTTCAGTTCACCGTGTCTCATGGGAAACTCTCAGGAATGAGCTGGGGCCGTTCTGCATTTGCACGTTGTAAACAGGTAGACAACTACCTCATCTCTAGAACAGTTAGAAAGGGACAGGAGGATGCCCACATTCTTCGCAATACTTTGTAATACTTAAGTATTAGGCATCAAGACTCATAATGTGTACAACTTACTTCCAAATGGCATATCATAACATAAAGTACAAAACATACACACAGAGAAGAAATGTTTCACAATGCTAACAACTGGTGAATCTCCAGGTGAAGGACATGTGGTGTTTATTATCCACTCTTCTTAATTTTCTAGAAGTTGGAAAATTTTCAAACTAAGAAGTTTAAAAAAATCACTGCTTTACAGACTCAATGAAATTAAAGGGAATGTGGATTCATTTAAAAAGAGTTAAAAGAAGACATGTTAGCAAGAATAGCAAGAAACACAAAGCAAGCTGGCTGAACCAAGGAAAGATATTATGGAGAAAAATAAAACCATCACTTAACTTAAAACCACGTGTAGACACTGCCTGGGAAAAACGCACAATGTAGAGGGAAAGGACATGCCATGCAAGTGATTGGAGAGAAGCTGCTAGATATGGGAGACAGACAGCTTGAGGAAGCTCACCTGTGGTGCTATTCATTCAGTCATGCGTCTGTTTGGTATTTATTTAACAACTGCTGAACATTAGGTTCTATGTCAGGAAATGAGGATGCAAAGTACCCTCGAGGAGCTCAGAAGAAGTAGAAAGAGCACCAATTACAAACAGACTACCACCTGTGAAATCTGTACTAGAGATAGATGCTATGGAAACAGAAGGGACAGAGAGTGCAAATCTGCCTAGTTTGGAGATTATTTTAGCCACAGAAGTGGCTGCTATGACAAATTACCACAAACCTGGTAGTGGCTTAAAACAAGAGAAATTCATTCTCTTACAGTTTTGGAGGCCAGAAGCCCAGAGTCTATTTCACTGGGCTGAAACCAAGATGGCAGAGCTACATTCGCTCTGAAGGCTCTAGAGGAAAAATTCCTATCTTGCCTTTCCCAGTTTCTGATGGCTGCTGACATATCATTGCTTTATGGTTCTATCACTCCAACCTCTGTGGCCACCTCATCTCTTTTTTTTTTGTATGAAATCTCCCTATGCCTCCCTCTTACACAAAGATGGCATTAGGGTCCATCTAGATAATCCAGGACAGTCTCCCTATCTCTAAATCTTTAACTTAATTATGTGTGCAGTAAACAGGGTGCTTGAAGGGCCCTGCAGCAGAAGATGCCAGCAGAGTTGGACGGGAGAGGCAGGCAGGAGACGCTGTGTGCCATGAATCTGTAGGTGGTGTTATGCATGGCACAAAAGACTCTAAACTAGAGGATAGGTCCAGATTTTCCTTTTTTTTAAGTTTATTTATTTTGAGAGAGAGAGGGAGAGCCAGAGCACAAGTGGGAGAGGGGCAGAGAGCGAGGGAGACACAGAACCCAAAGCAGGCTCCAGGCTCTGAGCTGTCAGCACAGAGCCTGACGTGGGGCTCGAACTCACACACCGTGAGATCATGACCTAGGCTGAAGTCGGACGCTTAACTGACTGAGCCACCCAGGCATCCCCAGATTTTACTTTTAAGAAGACTCATCTTGGGGCACCTGGGTGGCTCAGTCGGGTTAAGCGTCTGACTTCAGCTCATGTCATGATCTCACGGTGCATGGGTTCGAGCCCCATGTCAGGCTCTGTGAGGACAGCTCAGAGCCTGGAGACTGCTTTGAATTCTGTGTGTGTGTCTCTCTCTGTCCCTCCTCCTCTCACACTCTCTGTCTCTCTCTCAGAACAAATACATAAACATTAAAAAAAAAAAAAAAAAGCAGAAGACTTATTCTGGCTGCAGTGTGGAGGATGGCCTGGCACAGAGCAAGACCAGAGAACAGGAAGGCCATTCAGGAGACTATTTCAGGAGTTCACAGAAAAAGCAGGGGCAATGGGGCAATGGGAGAGTTAATCACAATAGGGCCAGGAAGAAACAATCTTCATATTCATAGTGGTAAACGCTGGAGACAACCTGAAATATGTAATGCTTTTTGGATTACTGAATGGGTTAGACTGTTCTTACCACTAATTTCCTTTGCCCTTGTAGATAATTGAGTTGTCTGCAATACTCCAAACTGAGTTAAAACTATAATCCCATATGTGAAAAAAAAAAAAGAGAGAAAGAAAAATGTTCAGGCATGAACAGATTTTTAATTTGTTACCTTGGTTATTGTATGCTATAAGGTTATTACCTTTCTATCCTGAAAAAGTCTCATGATATTGGATCCAAACCTGGTGATTTAAAGCCAAACGAATAGATGGGCATTACATAACACAGTATATTGTTGCTCTCCTACAAGCAGTTCCATGCCAATTTGTAATCAATCTTAAACCTAGGCAGAAAAAGCCCAACATATTGCCTTCTCATACAATTAAGAACGATTACATTTTGTCTTTTCCTTGGGAACACATTTACTTACATAATTGTACATTCATTATTTTTAAAAACCAAACTCCATTAAGGATAAGCCTTCCTAAGCTTACCAAGAAGCCATCATGTTTTTTTGCCTTAGAGAAATTTAAGCTACAGTAGAAAAAATTTACGGGAAAAGTAATATATTTAGTAATATGTCCTTTGGGTGCTTTTAACACTTTCTTAAAAGGAGAGCAACAATAGTCAAGAGAGGTGAGATACGAATTCGGGAAGTCTTAAACTTGGTTCCATTATAAAACAAATCAACCTCCTATAAGGTTGGGACGGGAATCTTTGAAACAAAGTCAGACATGCTGAACACAAAGAATGCTACTGTTTCCATCCAGACAGATATAAGGTCCCATAACTTTCACATTTTGCAAGGACACATTCATAATAGTAATTTTAAAACTCTGTAATCCCTTGTCTTCAAAGCAGCAAGACTGCAGTCTGCCTTTTGCGGGGCCAGCCTAGGGTGTGGAAGAGGCTTTCCACACTAAAGCTGGGGACCTGAGAGCTCTCATAGTTATAACTCCTTCCTGCACACCTGTCTGAGTTTCTGGGGTCCCTGTCCTTCTGAAGAGCAAAAGGCCTCTGGCTTGCCTCAAACTCTGTGTTTGGTCAGCTCCATCCGCTTGGAGACTGAACTCTGTCGTCTAGTCAGGCATCAGCCACCAGGGGAATTTCTGCCTCAATATGAGGGAGAAATAACAACATTGCCATTCTCTGACAGACTTCTGCCAGAGACTTCTGTGGCCCTTACCACCCACCACACCAGATCTTCCTGACAGAAGGCAGGAATCAAGTTCAAATTTTCTACACCTCTTAGGCACCGTGACTTGCACGTTTCATCACCTCTAAAGGGCCACTCCTCACAGCCAAGATAATTTCCCCTATCCCCAAGCTCCTCATTCCGGGCCAATGATAGTGACTATGATTTGGGTCTGCAAATGTAGTTCCAAAGATTAATAAAACATTCTACATGTAACTCACAATTCTTCTCTACTTTATGGCTGTGGCAGCTGCTTATAATATGAGGTCTGTTTGTACCTTGCTCACAAAGAACCACTCAACTTCTCCACTGCTGTGACTCAGAGAGCCATATCTAAAGGTATATGATAGTATTTCCTCTTCTGTTTGGCTCTTTTATTTACAAATACATACCTGTACTATGTTAGTCTGGAAACTTAATGTAAACAGTCCATCAGATAGTATAAGCAAGGGGTAGCTTCACACCAGCCTTCAAATGTTGTTTATCAAGTAATTATAAAACAGTCTCGGGGCGCCTGGGTGGCGCAGTCGGTTAAGCGTCCGACTTCAGCCAGGTCACAATCTCGCGGTCCGTGAGTTCGAGCCCCGCATCAGGCTCTGGGCTGATGGCTCGGAGCCTGGAGCCTGTTTCCGATTCTGTGTCTCCCTCTCTCTCTGCCCCTCCCCTGTTCATGCTCTGTCTCTCTCTGTCCCAAAAATAAATAAAAACGTTGAAAAAAAAATTAAAAAAAAAAAAACAGTCTCTCCCTCTCCCTGACCCTCTCCCTCTTTCTCTCTCATAAACACACACACACACACACATACATACATACACACACACATATATATGATACATCATATATATGTCTACATTTTGAGGACATGGTCCATGTTTTCTGATTTCTTTGACATCACTGTCCAACACTGCTTTGTTAAGAAGGGCTCTCTGCATGTGATTTTTATTGAGTGGAATACTGACTGCATTTTAGGCTCTCATTTGTTGATTAGCTGATCAAGCTCAATATGGGCTGTGACAACAGGGAACACAAAGTTATGTCCCTAACAGCCCTGGAACAATCAGACATCTATAAGTCCAGAGACTGAAGAAGAAATAAAAAAAAACCAGAATTCACAGGATTAACACCAAACTCGAATGAGATATTAGAAATGCTAACCTGGCTTCTAGGATTGCACACAGTATTGCATTCATATACCATACCTTTTTTCACCTAAATCCACTAAACTTTTAGGAGTTTCCAACTTACTGAAGAGGTGATTGCTGATGGTAAAGAAATTTCTAAGCAGGTAGAGTCAAGATAGAGACTAAGCAAGGTATACTACCTTTGCCAAATGATTCCCCTTGACTTTTCCATCAATAGGAAAGAGAGGGGGCCTTTGTAGATTTTTTTTTGAGGGTGTGTGAGGGGTGAAGTAAGTCACCACTTAGAGACCTTATGCTAATAAAAATATTTTAGAAATTCATCTTATAATCTAAGCTTCTAAGGAGATTATACTAGTCAGGTCTCACCCACAAAGACAAGCAGGCTAAATAGGAGGCAACTTTTTGGGGGCTGCTCATGTGAGACAGGATACAGAAAAGGAAGGTCCTAGATGAGTTGCAAAGGTTGTTAGCTTGAGAGTTGCCCAAGAAGACCATAATCCGCAGGAGGACGGACACTGTTGTTAGGGCCATATAGTAACTCCTTTTCTTGGTTATAGGATCCCTCTTGCAGCCAGCCCTTCCCACATTCTTCGGGGACACCAAGCCCAGTAACTCTAGCTTTGGTGACTGGCATGGGAAAGGCCATGGACCTAACCTCATCCAGTCAGACTAAAGCCCATTTATTTTCATCAGTTGAGAAAGTCAAGCTTCCCCTCCTGGAAGTGGAAGGGAGAATGTGGGCTAGTGGGGCAAATCTTCTAAAAGTGGAACCAACAAACTCCAGGAACAAAAGTTGAACAAAAGGAACAAAGGAACAAAAGTTGAAGAGTACAGTGAGCTACTGAGCCTTCACCATGTTTTTAGAGCCTCTGGGTCAAGGCTTAGGTGGACCCAGAGTTCTTCTGGACTTCATGTTAAGCTGATCAATTTTCCTTTACTTAAGCAGTTAATGTCAGGTTTTCTGTGACTTGCAAACTAAGGTCTCTTAATTACAAAACATTCTTGGTAGGGAAGCTAAGCTAAGCTAGAAGACAGAACTAAAGGCCAGTGGTCCAAGTTACTCCAAGAAGAAACCAGTTGGAGGGGTACACAGAAGGAGAGGTGGGTGATTTAGGAAACCAGTGTGAGACTGCAGGCAAGCAGCAGGACTCTCATTGTAGGAATGACCTGTCAAGGCCAGGGTCTCTGAAGGGGTCAGGCCAGGACAAACACAATCCTTGGTGAGGTGCGGCGCTCAGGACGAAGCATATGTTAGCTTGTATTTATATAATGGAATAGTCTGTACCTCCTGACATGTGCCAAAGATGACAGGAGGCCGTGCCAAGAATGACCAAGGGCCAGGCAAGTGACAAGAGAAGGTACAGGCAGGGAACTATGTGAGGGGACGTGGACTATTACCTTCCAGCTTCCAGGCAGTCAGGACATTCTGTGAAGCAGGAAAGACTGGGCAATGAGCTTTACTTCATGGAAAAGGTAGGTTTCTCTGGAACACAGCAGGAGATGAATTATCAAGAGGTGCAAACGGAATAGAGTAATGTTGGGTCTTTGGGAGAAAACAAATAAACAAGCACACCCAAGCTAAAATAAATGGCACGGAAGTCTCAACATTAACAGTCCCTCCCAGGTTGGGAGTGCTGGTCCTTCTGCTTAAACTACGATCGGTGTCTGGTATTGTGACCACATTGCTGCCACCAAACACGTCTGTCACTGTTCCCAGTGCTACACAGCCATCTCCCCGGCCCAGGAGTCTGGAAAGTGGCCGAAGCCATAGGAAGAATCCTTGCCTTAGTGCTTCAAAATACCAAGCGTTCCAGTTAGGAAATTACTGCAATTAGGAAGTGTTCTGGAATGTGAATACGTTTCGAGAGTGAAGGGGCAGCAAACACCAGAGGGAATGAGGAAGGCACTGGATAGAGAAGTCAGTGGTTTTAGATTAAAGAAAGAAAAGTTACCTCAAACACCTAGTATGATTTCTCTTATTTCTTTCCATTTACAAGGAACTAAGTCCAACAATTACTAATTATTAGAAATATATATTTCATGGCATTTCCTATAATATAGGTTGACTGCAATACGACTAGTAATAATAGCCAGTATTTGAGTACTTTCTCTGTGCCTGGCACTTTGCTAACTTCTGGACATTCACTAGCTTTTCTTTTTAAAAAAAAATTTTTTTTAGTGTTTATTTTTGAGACAGAGAGAGACAGAGCATGAGCAGGGGAGGGGCAGAGAGCGAAGGAGACACAGAATCCGAAGCAGGCTGCAGGCTCTGAGCTGTCAGCACAGAGCCTGACATGGGGCTCGAACTCACGAACTGTGAGATCATGACCTGAACCGAAGTCAGGTGCTTAACTGACTGACCCACTCAGGCGCCCCCATACATTATCATTTCTTATTCCTCTGTCAACCATAGAAAGTATGTGGCATACTGTTATTACCATTCCAACAGAGAAAGCCAAGATGTGGAGAAATTAGGAAACTTGCCAACACCTCTGGTGAAAAGACTGAGCTTTTAAAACTGCACTATACAAAACCAAAAAGGATAGTTTAGGGGAATATCATCCCTTCCATGGTAAGCTCTCAAATGCCAACTTGAACAATCATCAACATCTTAAAAAGAAACTGTCTAAATAATTCTCAGTTGTTTGTTTAAGCAAAGTGACAATGGCATACCACTTCCCACTGGGTGTATATGGTATACCATTGTCTACCTGGGTAAAAAGCATGTAAGTTGAACAGCTGTAGCAATGCTAATATTATTTTTTAAACTTAAAAAATTGTAGGATACAGACAACCGCAGAGAGAATGACAGGGATGAATAAATTACTTAAATGAATTATTATAAGGTAAACACTCTTATAACACCATCCAGATCAAAACACAGAAATTGGGCACACACCCAGAGCCCTCCCTTTGCCTCACCCCATCGCAACCCTTTCCCTTCCCACAAGGAACCAATGGCCTGACTTGACTGCAATCATTTTCTTGCCTTCCCTTTAGTTTTATCACCCAAGTGTGCATCCTTTTTCAGATACGGTTTTTAGGCCTATTTAATTTAATTTAATTTTTATTTTTTATTTTTTTAGGTCTATTCTAATCTACAGCTCCTCTGTCCATTCTCTCCCTTTTTTGTTGTTGTAAAAATGATTTTTGAAGAAATGGAACCATTTAAACCTATAAAATGACAAAGTTTCCCATAGCCTGAATTTTGTTGATTGCATCAATACAAATATTATAACTAGTTAGTATAAATCAAGCCATAAGGAGGATATCAGGTAGATTGAAATGCAAACATCTTGTCTGCCAAATTCACGGAGGCATTAAGACTCTTCCTCTAACAAAACCATGGGATGATGATGATGATGATGATGATGATTTATTTTTTTTTTTTTTACGAAAGCTTTGATATAGTTGCTTTGAGGTAATCTGTTTCTTCCTTCCTCTTGCTGCCTCATAATACATACATCTCACAGAAAACCTGGTAATGGGAAAATGCCACGTTGGATATATAAGGAAGGCAAAAAAACAAAAAACAAAAAACAAACCCCAATAAACATAAACTAAACAAAAAAGGGATTTTTCTTGGGAAGGAAATGGAAAGGACCAGCAACCTCTACCCAGTCCTTTGGTTATTTATAAGTTTGGGCACTTTTCTTTCTTTAAGAGATAGCCAGGTGAGCTACCAGCAGAAAAGAAATAGATGGTAGCAAAGCAAAATTAATAAAAGGGCAACATAAAACTCAATGTGATTCTTCTTTGGTGCAATGAAACAAGCCCTATTCATTCCCCCCTCATTTTTCCTCTTACCACCACATTCTTTTCAAGCCTTAGTTTCTAAGCAATGGCCTTCAGGCAAGGAATAAGAATAGGTTGTAGTTAGACCTACTTGTTATAAGATCTAGAGGCAAATTATTTAACACAAGTTTCCTTACATGAACAAAGAAGATAATCTGTACCTTACGAGGTTGTTGGGGGGTCTCCACTGAGATAACAGCTATAAAGTGTCACATAGTAAATGCATAACAAATGTCAGTCTCTTGGTTTTGCCTCTTCTCTTCCAAGTCGTATCAATTTTCCTTTAAATATGTTGACTTTAAAAATTCAAGCCATTGAAAATTAAAAGTGCAAATAAAGGACATAAAAAATTCTGAATTTTCATTTCACCCTATGCAGAATAAACCTTTTTGACAATGTCCTTGTGAATTTAGATACTTAGCAACATGCTTAAACTTGAAGAACCAGGGTCAAAACCCCTCCTTCACAATATTTCCTACATTCATCCTTTCTGTCCATTCCTTCCACAACCTTGCTGGTTTGGCACTACTTAATCAATCAGATAGCAAAAGGGAGACTGGAGATCTTTCCAACCATCGTTTTACTGGAAAGGAAACTGAAGCCCAGAGTTACTTGCCTAACCACACTCTCTAGTTCACAGCAGAGGCTAGACTACAGCCTCTAACACTGGTTGCAAAATAAATGCCTACGGGGGCCAGTAGGTAAAAGAGATGAGAGCAAAGGGAGGGTCTTAGGTGGGGAGCACAGCTGCTCTAAACTGTGAACTTCAGGGGCGCCTGGGTGGCGCAGTCGGTTAAGCGTCCGACTTCAGCCAGGTCACGATCTCGTGGTCCGTGAGTTCAAGCCCCGCATCAGGCTCTGGGCTGATGGCTCAGAGCCTGGAGCCTGTTTCTGATTCTGTGTCTCCCTCTCTCTCTGCTCCTCCCCCATTCATGCTCTGTCTCTCTCTGTCCCAAAAATAAATAAACGTTGAAAAAAAAATTAAAAAAAAAATAAAAAAAATAAACTGTGAACTTCAACGCACAGTTAGCTTGTGGGACAGGTGGGGAAGAGGGCCAAGTGCTGCTAGAACTTCTAACATTTAAAGAGATAGTTGAAACTTGAAACTTCATATACAATCGACTTGCTTTTAAGGCTGGCAATGTATTAAACATTTTTTAAAGCCTCTCTGCCGGTCAAACAAGACACATCTGTGGGCTGGATTTAGCCAATTTGAGGCCTCTGCATCCTGCTAACCTTAAGTTCCTTTTATTTAATTTGCTTTGATTCTCACACTCCTTGCTCAAAAAGCCTTCGATGGCTCCCCATTGTCTACAAAGTCCAGATTTCTTAACCAGTCCTTCAAGGCAATCCATGGCCATATTTAAGACCCCAAATTGTATTTCCACCTTACAGTCTCCATCCTCCACTGCAACCAGAATGGCTAGTGACCTGTACACCAGGTACAAAAATATTCAAAAAGACACCTGACCCGGCCTCACGGTCTGTCCTTGGTCCCCAGACTTTCCCTCTCTTGGAATGACTTCCACCCATGCTCTCCCATCAGTGAAACTCTGTCCACCCTTAAGTGCCCAGCTTAAATACCACCCTTCCACAAAATACCCCTGATGGCCCCTACGAAAAGCCACCTTGCTCCAAATTTCTTTAGGACTTTATATCACTCACGTGACACTTAAAGCATGCTGCCTGCTTTTGGAGTTACCTGCATAGTTCATTTCTCCAAGCACCTAGCAACACTCCTAGAAGGAAGGGTCTGGATCTGAAGACTACGGTGTTTTGTACAAAGCAGGGGGCTCAATAACCATCTTAGAAATATTACCTTTTATACTGAAAACTTGTGGGTCGAACAGGAAGAAAATACTTTTACAGAATTCTATTGCATCTGTACTTTCATAGGTAGACTCCTGAGTGACCAAAAAAGGGGCAAAGACCTCTCTTCTCTGGTTCCCCAAAACATTTTCCCCACTGAACTACTACTTTCTACCTGCTTTGAGATTTCCTCCTCTAGAAGCACTCACGTTTTTGCCTTGGACAACACTGATGCTAAGAGACCACTGTTAAATATTCATCTGTTATGTGAAAGTGTTGGTCTTTTTCTATGAGGAAGGTTAACTTATCAGTCTGATGGTTATCACTTGGAAAGACAGAGAGAGACTGAGCTGTTGGCGAACAGACACTGTCATCAAATAGTTTAGTTGTGGTAAAAATTGATTAAACCCTGACTATCCAGCAACCAAAGCTAATTCTGAGCGGGAGCGTCTTAAACTTGTATCTCACACTTTGTTTTTCTGGAACCACCCCCATTTCCAGTCATCTACATTCAACTATGTCAAGAAAGAAAAGAAAAAAAAAAAAAAAAAGGACTCCATTTTATCTTTACTTGACCTGGCCAGCACTGGAGGCACTCAATAATATGTTTGCTGAATGGATTTTAAAAAATCAATTTTCACAGTCCTGTAAGCCTTAAAAGATGGCCTAAATTTATACAATAATGGGAAAAGTTGATACAATCTTACCTCAAAAGAGCTATAGTTTAGATGTCAGCTGAGTAATTTCAACGAACATATCCTAGATACACCCTTTTAAACCTGTACAAATATATACTGTCAATGGCAAGTTAGACCTTGCAAACATAAAGTTAAGGCCTCACATTTATGTCACGTGGTAACGTAGTTGATGTTAGAGAGCCAAGACAATATTGAATTCCAGGAAACATCAAAGAAAACGGATTACAGGGGTTTCCACTGTGAAAACAATGTTTTTTTCCTGTTCTGGATGATGCCATTGTAGGTCACAACTACTGACCCTCTAATTTCTTTACCAAAAGAAAAACAGTCCATTCTTAAACCTTTACTGGGAGTACTTCTAGCATAAGCACATTGTAACATGCTTATAATCTATAGGAGCATAAGCATCCTTTAACAGACTCAAAGAGCTTCCCATAAAAAGCAATTCTTTTCTTTGTAACTCCTGTGAAGGAAGAGGTCCAATAGGTTACATACAAAGAGGCTCAAAGTCCCCTCATTTTTCCTACTTTAGGATGTTTTGTGGTAAAACAGATTTAAAGCAAATAACTCTCCTCTTTGTTGGAAACTAGTAGGGTGAACACGCTTATTTTGTCTTTATATAAGTAATCGTCTGTGTTAAATCTCTGAAAACAAAATTTTAACATTTTAGAAATGTATATTCAAAATGCTTTTCGAGCATAAAAGGAATGCTAGGCCTATTATTATTGATGAAAACATGATTTAGACCAAGAGTAACAACCAGTTTGATTACATTGTTGTAAAATAAGGCGGCCCACGGATTTGTTAAAGAACAAGACAAAACACACTTATGATCACAGGTGGAAGCCTGGGATCCACTACATCAAGATCACTGGCCCCCACTTGAAAGACTATGAACACGGCTAGAGGATGGGCTCCCAGAACTGTGTTTCTGATCTTAAACCAAGCCAGAAAGAAAGGGAAAGCTCCAATCCCTTTTGATCTCGTTCAATGTATGTTTCCAGCATAAACTGGCCTTGTTTAGGCCGACGATGTTTTCCCAATAATACTCCGGTGAGACAGGAGGGAGTCTTGCAACTGCAACCCGAGTATAGCGGTGTTCTTCGCACGGAAATGGAAAAGCTGTGTGCTGAGACTGTGGGGACACACAGGCACGCAGAGCATCTGCATGGAGGTGACATTTGGTTGCCCTTCATGAGCTCCCTGCTTCTGAGAATGGAGTGTCATTTATTATTTATTTTAACTGTAAAATGATCCTGGGAGGGGGGTGGATTATGGGTGGAACGAGATTCACCCCACACTCCTAGAATCCTTCCGGGAGAAGGCGGATTCAGGCTGGAGGGGCGGGAGTGTTCGGGACCGAGAGGCTCAGGAGTGACCCCGCGGAGGTCACAGCCGCGGACCTTTGCGCCCCCGTCCCAGGGACCGACGCCCGGGGGACGAAGGCGGGGGCGCCCGCGCTCTCCCCAATCAGGGGCAGTTAAGTGAACGGCTGGCAACATCACAGCCCGGTGTCCTTTGAGAGCCGGCAGGCGGGCGGCCCCGCCCGTGTCCCCACCGGGCGACGGGCCCGGCCGGCCCTTACCTGGTTCCTGCGGTACCACGCACCCGACAGGGAGCCGTTGCCGGCGCCCAGCGCCCCGTACGTGAAGTTCCGGGACAGCTCGTCCACGGCAGCCGAGGCGGCGGCCATTGGGGCTCGCTCCCGGC